>NC_083101.1:74861393-75177219 GCF_949774975.1 Lagenorhynchus albirostris | reverse complement strand
CTCCCTTCTAACTGAAGCACAGTTCTGTGAAAATAACTACCCCCAACCCAACCCTGACAAACCAGGAAATATTCTTTTAAACCCAGGCATGACAAAAACTCTTGTAAATGATCATAAGCATATGGGTCCAAAAATTATCCTTTCTACACGCTAAGACTGGAGCCCTAAAAGTCGCAGTGTTCTGGGACTTCCCTGGTGGTCCAGTGGCTAAGACTCTGCGCTTCCAATGCAGGGGGCCCAGGTTTGATCCCTGGTCAGGGAACTAGAGCCCATGTGCCACAACTAAGTCCCATGCTGCAACTGAAGATGCTGCATGCGACAATGAAGATCCCACGTGCCACAACTAAGACCCAGCACAGCCAAATAAATAAATATGAAAAATAAAAGTCCCAGTGTTCTGACATTTTCTAATCGAAACAAGATTTGTGGCCAGCCGTGGCCACAAATGATGGCCGCATCATTAGGCTACAGGTAAAGACATTGTTGCATCTCATTTTCTTTCCCTTTCCGTTTCATTTTATTCCCA
Source organism: Lagenorhynchus albirostris (assembly GCF_949774975.1). Taxonomy (NCBI): domain Eukaryota; kingdom Metazoa; phylum Chordata; class Mammalia; order Artiodactyla; family Delphinidae; genus Lagenorhynchus; species Lagenorhynchus albirostris. The sequence goes on along the minus strand of NC_083101.1, from coordinate 75,176,693 downwards.
GTATCTAAGTGCTTTATTTATGTAATCAGTTTTATTAAATCTTAGCAGCCATTTCAGGTAAGTACTGTTACCACCTCCATTTATACAAATGAAGAAACTAAGGTTCAGAGAGGTCAAATAATTTATCAAAGGTCACTCAGAAAATAAGTGGTAGAGCCAGGATTTGAACCCAAGGAGTCTGACTCTGGAGCTTCTGCTTTTGCCCCTAGACATATGTAGGCAGTGCTGTGTTCCGTATACTTCATACCCTTTCACTAGGAATTCTTATAAAAAGACTTCCAATTAGTCTTATTATTTTGCATTTTCTCCAAATACTGGGCATAGTTAGTTAATATATTTATCCCACTCCCTCTCCCCCCAGAAAAGAGATAGCAAGAGAATATTTAACATTAACACAACTGTCAAATGTTAGGTCCATCAGAGTTTGAAATGCAGTTATAGAAATATTTTTCATTGGCCTTTCTTTAAATCCTCTCATTGGAAGGCAATACACTTAACAGTTAAGAACCGGGGCTCTGAAGGAGAAAGGCAAATCTGGGTCTGGGTGCTGGGTAAGTCATGAGCCGCTCTCCCAGTGTCGGCTTCCCCACTCTGAACAATGAGATTATGGTAGTTGCCCCATCAGTAGCTATGAGAATCCGTTAAAATAGTGCATCTGAAGTGCCTGGTGCAGTGCCTGCCTCGTCATCGCATAACAGACACCCAAATAAAAGAGTTGCTGTCATCATCGTCATCAGAGCCAGTTTGAGGGTCATTAATAAAAACAAGTATTCATAAACGGGTCTAGTGAAAAGCCCAGATACACTCTCAGTGACAATAAACAGATCACTATGTGTCTAAAAGGAAGACATGGGTCCTAATTCAGGAGTTACTATGTACTAGAGTAGATGACAGATCAAGTTGGTGACAGTCAACTTGTGCTGCTAAAACCACAATCCCCTGGCGTTGGGCTGACTCTGGAAGCAGGTGGGAGAATGCCTGTTTGAGCAGTGGCAGCCCTGATGCGGAAGCAGCTCACCTGCACGTACTCCTTTGCATAATTCTGTTCCTTTTCCTGTTACTTGGAGATCACACTGAGTCTGTGCTCACGACAGGATCAGGAATGCAAAGGCAAGTCCCTGCATGCAGGTCCTCATTTCCCGCCCCGAATCTATTCATGAATAACTCTACTTCATGTTCTGTTTTAGCTTCTAGGAGGATGTGCTGTCGATGTGGGAAGATCTATGGCGTGACTCCTGCAGGCAAACACAGCAGCGTAGAGGAATGTCACTACCACTTTGGCCGACTGGTGAGTCATAAAGGCAGGTGTCTGGTCATTCCATTTCATTTACTTGACGAGCCGGTGCCAAAGCGATGGGGAGAAAAGTGGAATAGAGTATTCAGTTCAATGTGTATTTGTTAAATACAGTCCAGTAAAGAGAAACTGTATTGATTCAAAAGTTTCCATTACAAACATTTACTCCCAACCATCACTTCTTAACTTTGGAGCTCGCTGGCTCAAGAGTATGGCTGTGATGATTCTTCCGCCTGTTTAAGACCTCAGGTCAATCAGCTACCTCCTGACTTCACCTGCTTTTCACAGGCCAGCGTTAGAATAATTGCTTACGGCTTCAGTTCCTTGGCCCCTGCCCTGCACTGAGTGAGGATGAACAACTGCTTCCTCTCCCCCAGCCCAGCCCCCATTTCTTCTCCAGCACAGTAAATTCCCTACAGTCAACTCAGATGTTTTTTTTCCCTACTCAGACCAAAAAATCTGGGTGCAGTCATCACTGTCTCCTCTCGGTGCACACCCCCCCATTCAAGGCCTTTGTTTTGTTTTTCCCTTTTTCTTTTTTTCTGCCTATGCCAGCGCCCTTAGTTCCCCCACCAAGGATTGAATCCGGGCCACGGCGTTGAGGGCACCGAGTCCTAACCACTGGACCGCCAGGGAACTCCCCGGTGCGCCCTTTCATCTCAGCAGTGTCCAAGTCCCATTTGTTCTGTTACCTCCAAAGTGTCTCTTCTCCACCTCTGCTGCCCCCCACCAGGGCCACAAGACCCTCATCTCCTTCCCAAGCTACTGCAGCGTCCTCCCAGTCTTAACACTCCCCCGCCCCAAGCTACTTCTCACCCAACAACCCCCAGAATAATTTTTAAATCACAGTTCTGTTTACATCCCTCCCCTGCTATAATGAAAATTCTTCAATAACTTTGTCAACCCTGCCAAATTTGGCCTCTGCCCGCTATCTTGTACCCTTTCCACAGTTTCTTTCCTATCACACTGGCCAACTTTCTGGAGCCTTCTAACCTGCTGTCTCCTTTTCACGCAGCTGGTTCCTTCTCATCCTTTAGGTCTCTGCTTAAATGTGACCTACTCAAGGTTCTTTCGTGACCCCGTGATCTAAAATAGGTCCTCCCTCTTCTATCACAACCTTTGAGGGCCTTTGACTGTCACTGCCTTTGACAGCACCCAACTGCATTTTGTAATGATTTAGTGATTTATCTGCCATCTTCAAAAGACTGCAAGCTCTTGGAGGGATCGAATGTCTCCCCGGCACTTAGCATGGTATCTAACGCATACAGGCCGTCAGTATCTGCGTGGATAGATGGGTGAACAGATGAATTATTTATGTAGATATGGAAATGAATATGAAAGCTATTATAATAAATGCTATGAAGAAAATAAAGCAGGGCAGAGGAAGTAGAGAGGAACAGTGGATGTGATTGAATTATAGAATCAATATAAGAATAATGGATCAATAGTAAAGTAAATCAGACAAGTTTGACTTACGTGTTTAGGGCTTAGTTTTAGTGGGTGGGGAGACTGTAAATTCCAAAAGGGAAGAAAAATAGGAAGACACTGAAGGAGAGTAAAAGTAGCAGATTAACTACTGTGTGGAATAACTAGACAAAACAGCATAATGAACAGAATGGGACTTTGGAGCCGGCGGACCTGAGATTTTGGGCTGTTTCACCACTTACTTTCTCTGAGACCTTGAGCAGGTTTCGGAAGCTCTCTGAGCTTTTGTTTGCACATTCATAGAATGAGCTTTGTGTGCGGTTTAGTGAGCTGACGTGTTCAATTCCTGGCTTCTAACAGATGCTCTGTTAATACTGGTTCTCAGCCTCCCTTTCTCATCACAGGAGAAGGTAAGATAAAGGCGTGAGATGTCAAGATTGGATGGGTAATAGAAGGTTGGTTAAGCAAGAGTCTTCAGTGCCAGCCTGAGAAATCTGCATTTGATCAGCAATGTACAAGTGAAGCATTTGAGGAAAGTGATGTAATGAAAAATGTGCTTGAGGAAGATTAATCTAACCACATTTTATGGGAAAACTGGTGCAAAACCTACTGTAGGCAGAGGGGTTTTTAGGGAACAGTTGGGAGAACATCACCTTGGGCCAGAGGGAGGAAGGGCTTGGGGTAGGTAAGGGTACGGGTGAGATGGAAGATGTGAGAGAGATAAAAGAGAGATGAAGGTTTAGGCTTGTTGCTGTGAAAATGTGCAAAGTGTCTGGCCAAGGCAGTGGAAGAAGAGGGTGTCGGGATTTCAGAGGTCCAGCCAAGGTTGGAGACAACATCTTTGTTACCGTCTCAGTCTATGTAACTGGGTGATGTTCCTCGGGTCAGATGCAGGAAGGGAGAGGGTGGTAGCCGGAGCCCACCATCCAGGGGCTTCAGCACAGAGGGCAGGTCAGGGAGGAGAATATTTTGAAAGGATGGTTGAGGTAGAGTTAAAGCAGGATAAAGAAGTGATATCAGGAGAGGAGCTGAGGGGCCCGGCCACGTTATGGGGAAGCAAAGGGAGGAAGGGGAGAAAGGCATTCAAGACACTGGTGATTATAATTCACCTTCAAAGTGCAGCCTCTGAGAACTCGGCTTCTAGGAGTCAGTGTTTCCTGTTTGTTACATAATAGCTAGAAAAGCAACCACGCAGAGTTTTAGACTTTACATCAGATCGCTTGCATGGTGCAGTCTTAAAGATCCTTGTGCGTGAGACGCTCTGGGAGTTAGCCACTCCGCCTTGTCAAGCTTGCTTGTTTTGATTTTTACTTTTCGTGTGGTTTGCAGTTCTTGGTAGCTCAGAAAGGCGGTACAGCTGTTGTGAAGGTGTCCTTCGATCCCCCGGGTGTCAGGTCGCCAAGGTAGGGCTTGTTCCCCAGAATGCTGCTTGTTTCAGAACCAGAGTTGCTGCCTCCTGCGCAGACCTTGGGGGTCCATAAGCATTTGGTATAATCCGCTAATTTTCAGCTGATGAAATTTTTATGAGCTTAGTTGCTCTTGCCAAAACATACAGTAACTTATTTGGCAGTGTTCATTTCAGCTTCACGTTCAGGACCAAAAAGCAAACCTAGAAGGCTTTGTGAAGACTTTTGTCAAGTTCCCACCCCGCAGCGGGAATCACGGTTGTATTTGCCGTGAATTGTGAGGTGGTACGTTGGTGGTATGTTTTGCCTTATTTATGCATGTGTAAGGAACGTTCCCAGGCTCTCTCTCTCAGTCCCACACAGTGCTGCGATGTTGTTCACACGTTTTCAGATGAAGCAACTGAAGCTGAAAAGAGTTAAGTGACTTGGTGGGATACCTGCACTTGGTGATGGAGCCAGGAGTTGGCCCACGATCCTCTTTCTTTTACCTGTTAATTTTTATTTATATATAATCACTGCTTGTCCTACTCATTACGTTGCTGAAATTACACGGGTGGAAAATGTTATGAATACTACTGTTATCCCCCAAATCAGCATAAAAGCTTTAATTTTTAAAAAGCTATTGTTTTTATAGAGACAGAAAAATATTTATAGGGAGTTACCTTCTTCCATATGAGAATCAATACTAAACAGTAGGGGAAAAACAGAACTTGGAATCATGAGACCTCGGAAGCTCCACTGCTTATCAGGCAAGTCTCCCGGATGCTCCAATATGTAAATTATGAGGTTAATAATAACCCGACAGTGATGGTGAGAATCAGATACACTAATATATGGCAAAGTGCTTTGTATGTGTCAAACATCATGTGAACAGTCATCTTTAACAAAACATAAAATTAAATTTTTGTTCCCTGTGGCATATTTGGAAAGCAGATTTGTGGAGTTTAATTTTAATAGATATAGAAGGGAAGTGTTCAGTTTTTAAGCTTAGATTTTTGTTGTTGTTTTGTTTTGTTTTTTTTGTTGTTTTTTGCGGTACGTGGGCCTCTCACTGGCGCCACCAGGTAAGCCCTAAGCTTCGATTTTTAATTGCAGACAATGAAAGCTGTTTCTGGCTTAGAAATCAAATGTTTTTTTTTCATTCAACAAGGTTTATAACTGCATTGTTCAATATGGTATCCACTAGCAAACAAACGTGTCGGTATAGAGAACAGAGTAGCAGTTACCAGAGGGGAAGCGGGGGAGGGCAAAATGGGTAAAGGGGGTCAACTGTATGGTGATGAATGAAAACAAAATTTTTGGTGGTGCAGCGTGCTGTAGTGTTTATAGGAGTCAAAATATAATGTTGTACACATGAAACTTATATGATGTTATAAAACAATGTTACTTCAATAAAAAATTAAATTAAATTAAAAATTTAGTTTGTCAGTCATACTAGCCATATTTCAAATACTCAATCCCCACTTGTGGCTGGTGGCTACCATATTGGACAGGACAGAAATAGAACATTTCATCTTCACAGAAGGTTCTTTTGGATAGCACTGATCTCTAATGAAAATAATTGTAAAGCCTATGCCAAGAAAATGAAATTATTTTTATTAGCAGAAATATTACCAACATTAAGGAAAAAATTAAAGCTTGGAATATCTTTTATATGACCGTCAGATCCACACACTGGCTTTTGTTACCAAAACTGAATGATTGGGTTAGATTGTATATTCCAGTTAGAAATATCCCTTTAAGATATCTAAGATGTTAAAATATGTTTGCCCAATATGATGTTTAAATTTAATATTTCCGTCTTTATAGCGCTATACAGCCAAAGGTTTAGAACTTACTCAAGTGACAGTGGTTGATCCCAGCCTCCAGGTGGGCTATGATACATCTGTGAAACCAGATGAAGAAGTCATTGACTATAACACTAGGTATGCATTATACACAAGGGTTTGTTTTTGAAATTATAGAACATTCAACATGTACTTTGAGTTTTAGCCTAGGTACTTTTATTTGATTCAACTTTAGAGCATGAGTTAACACTGTTTTCTTTTAATTAATTTGTTTATTCAAAACTATTCATGTTCTGTTGAGTACCTTGCTAAAATTATGCAGACACTGTATTAGGCCCTGGGTAACAACCCGAAATGAGAGATACGGCCTCAGCACTCATGGTGTTTACGTGTTGGAATGGTAGGTAGGAGGCTAGAGAGACAGACAAAAATATTGAACAAGTTATTTATTCATTCATTTATTCATTCAATCATTAATCAGTTTCTTCTGAAAATACCATACTAGTCCCATTAGATGAAAATTTCTATAATCCTGTAGACGTGTCACTGAGTATACATAGCTTTGATATAGCATACAGAACACTGGTTCAGTGCAAATTCTATTTTATTATTATTATTAAAGTAGGACATGTTTCTGATCCAAATTCAGTGCTAACTTGAGATAGTATGATACAGATGTGTCTTTTATTTTTAAAAACCTCATATAAAATACCCAACAATATCATTGATTAATTGAATTGGATTTCCTAAAGGCACATAAGCCATATGACATGACGTATTTATATATTTATTTAAATATATCTATTTAAATATAAAATAGAAGACATTGATCTTATTGTACAATGAAAATTTAGAAGTGTTAATTACTGGTGTGATTGTATTTATTCAATTTTCTCTAACAAATTCTCCAATGGTACTTAATATGACGTGTGTGTGTGTGTGTGTATACATGTACACATATATACATACATTTGTATATGTATATATGAACAAATATGACTTGATACACATATACACGTGTATATTATATGCATTATATACTATAGTACGTAGTTTATAGTATTATAGTATATATAGTATACATAATATATATTATATATGTGTACGTCCATAATTTTGGACCACAGTAAGGCAAGGTGGTCAAGTGAATTAAAAGTTGTTGTGATTACAAAAAAAAAAAAAAGTTGTGATAAATTTTGAGAATAATTATAAAGAATTCTGCTAACAAGTATTTTTTAACCTAAATTTCCTCATGGTTCATAAAAATGGTTGTATACATAAAAACTCAGTAAAAGTTGCTGTTATCAGAAAATGCATTTTGTTACTAATCTCTCTCCTGACCTCATTTGACTTTTTTTCCTACTCATTTTGGCCATATCCTAATAGCCCCATCTATTTTATATTTTACTTTTTTTTTTTACTTTATTGAGCTATAACTGACAAACAAAATTGTACTATATTTAAAGTTACTGTACTCTTATTGGTTCTCGTTCTTCCATGGGTTTAGCGGAATCTTTTCTAACTCCTTTTTGGAACAAGTCAGGAAATGCTTTGCTAATTACTGATACTCATAGCAGCAAAATGAGAACTGAAGGTCTTGCTTTAAAATTAAAAACTTGAATCTTAAAAGAAAAAGTCAAAAGGGGGCTTCCCTGGTGGCGCAGTGGTTGAGAGTCCACCTGCCGATGCAAGGGAACACGGGCTCGTGCCCCGGTCCGGGAAGATCCCACATGCCGCGGAGCGGCTGGGCCCGTGAGCCATGGCTGCTGAGCCTGCGCGTCCGGAGCCTGTGCTCCGCAATGGGAGGGGCTACGACAGTGAGAGGCCCGCGTACCGCACACACACAAAAAAAAGTCAAAAGGATTCAATGCACTGCATTCTTTTAAAATGAGCCCAAGTACTCCATCCATGATAATGTCCTCTTAATTCAAATATTTGATTATGCATCACATTCCTTAACTAAGCCAGATGATGGAGCCAGGTATCTTTTGTTCTTACAGGAGACAGTACTATGAACATACAGCTTACGTTGAAAATACGTTTGCAGTATTTTTATCTCTTTTCTCCTAATTTGCAGTAAAGCACAGCAGTGGCCACACTTCTGAACACTTATTTTAGTATGTGCTTCATGAAAACCACTAGGATCGTCCGTTTTCTGCATGTATTTTCACTGTTTGCATGTATTTTCATTGGGTCCTTATAAGCCATTAAGATTGGTAATTGACCCTACTTTACAGATGAGAAGACTGAAACCAGAAGGCTAAGCAACGTGTTGAAAATCAAATATAATAAGTAAATGGCAGAGTCGTAGCATAGCTCAAACTCAGGTTGTCTAGGCTCTGCTTAGGGCTCCTTCTGCTTTTCCATGCTTCTCACATTTCATCTTTAGCTTTGCCTTAATGGGAGATAGACTACTTAACTGTTACTGACAAAACTCAGATTATACAGAGATGAGAGTTCACAAAGGAACTTTATGAACTTGTAATAATGTCTCCCCCTGCCTTACATGATTGATCCAAATTATAAATTTTACTAGGTTATATCAATATAACCTAGTAAAGGGATAGTTGGCAGACATACAGTAAGATCTTTGTTCTGTTCATCAAATGTTTGTCACGTTGAGTCAGTAACGTGTTCTAACTATAACTGATGAAATCTACTTAGTTGTACTCTTACATGCACTGTGTGTCTTCTTGGGATAGGTTTTCTGGTGTGGTTGAAGATGACCCGAAGGACACGAAAACCTCAATCCGTGATGTGCAAGCCACCTTGTTGAACCTGTTCAGCACTGACACTGTACTAATTGGACATAGCTTTGAATGTAGTCTCTATGCACTTAAGGTAAAGAGTTAAAGGCTCATATTCTTATAAAACTGTATGTGTTAACGTGGTAGTCATTATCATTGTGTTATCACTGATGCTTGATTTGCCCTTTTAGACAAAACAAGATAAGAATCGCTATGCTGATGACTTTGTCCAACTTTTATAAACCAGAAGCAGTATAAGATGCCCAAGTCATCTGGCTAAACAAGATCAGAACGAAAGTCCATTATCAACTGTGATGAAACCAAAATCGTTCTTTTGACATGGTCTTAGATCATTGTCTTTAAAATTCAAGTGGGTAAAACTACGTTGATCTAATAGGTTATTATAGTCACGTCCTGGAAGATACTTTTTCATATTAAGTCAGGTAGATTTATAAAGCCTACCTGTAAGGTAGGCTCAAAATCAAATGGCATGTTCATTTTTCTTGGCATGATAGACTTGAAAATCTCCCCCTTAATACTCCAGGTTAAAATGGTCTGTTCTTTGCTCCATGTTCTAGAACAGGTGTCAGCACACTACGGTCCATGTTAGCCACCTGTTCTTGCAAATATTTTTATTGGAACAGAGCCACCACACCAACTCATGGATGTATTTTCTGTCGCTGCTTTCATACTACAGTGGCATTGTTGAGTAGTTATAACAGAAGTGGTATGGCCTGCAAGCCTAAACTATTTATACCTCGGAAGAGAGAGTTTGGTGGCCACCCCCAATCTAGAACAGTGCTCTGCAACAGAACTCTCCGTTCTACGTATTCACTAACCAGTATGGTAGACACTAGTCACATGTGGCCAGTGAGCACTTAAAATGTGTCTAATGTGACCGAGAAAACGATTTTTTCATTTTGTTTACTTAATTTCCATAGTTACGTGTGGCTGGTGGCTACCACATTGCACAGCGCAACTCTAGAACTTTGGGGACCTTGACTATTTGTTTCAGCCACCCCTAGGACTTACCTTCATGCCGAGAAGGGCTAGTTCTTCTTTAGTGTAAGAATGTAAGTAAGGCCATTGAATTTTCCTGAGTATCCACCTCTTTCCCTGCAAAGCTGGTACCCTAGTATAGATAGTTGTTTCACACAGCACTGTTGTCTCAGCATGTGACAGATGAGACTGGAATGTGCTTCCACCAGACCCCACCCAAGTGTGAGCAGAGAGAGTTGGGGACATAAGCTTTTTGTAAGAAAGCTCTTCACAGGGATGGCCTTCTGTCACCTCAGCGACAGCTTGTCTCAGACTCAGTTTCTTACCATGACTTTCCTTCTCTCATTTTCCAGGAACCGTTCTATTCACTTGTCTCCCAGACCAGAAAATTTGAAACCACTGTGTTTTTTTATTCCTTGTCATCAGTCTGTTTCTTTCACCCAGGTTACTCGTAGATTTCTCTATTTTTCTCTATTTCCCCCACCACCTTCTTTCATGTGCTCAGTATTCTGCAGCCAGGAACCAGTGTCCAGGAGGTGGCTGACACATTAAAAGTGAGAATTTAAAGCGTTTATGGATGGGGCGTAGTAGGTGCTAAACATTAAACTTCCATTCTTCTTTTTTTTTAATAAATTTATTTTTTATTCATTTATTTAATTTTTGGCTGCATTGGGTCTTCGTTGCTGCGCACGGGCTTTCTCTAGTTGCTGGGATCGGGGGCTACTCTTTGTTGCGATGCGTGGCCTTCTCATTGCGGTGGCTTCTCTTGTTGCGGAGCATGGGCTCTAGGTGCGCGGGCTTCAGTAGTTGTGGCTTGCAGGCTCAGTAGTTGTGGCGCACAGGCCCATTTGCTCAGTGACGTGTGGGATCTTCCCGGACCAGGGCTTGAACCCGTGTCCCCTGCATTGGCAGGCAGACTCCCAACCAGTGCGCCACCAGGGAAGCCCCAACCCCTCTCTTCTTGATCAGTCTTTAAATTACTCTTGTCCTGAGGCTAATCTTCTTCAACGCTTTTTCAAAGTACAGCTCTTCTAACAAGGAATCCAAACTGGTACCTGACAGTCTAGGCTCTCAGTTATCTGACCCCTCTCTTATTGTGTCACTATTTCCTACTTTATTAAATATCAGGAAAAATTTACTCACCTTTTTCCATGTGTAAGCAGAGGGGATTTGGACCTAGATGGGACTAATCCTTGTCCATGCTCCCTCCCCAGGGACAGACAAACCACTGAAATGGGACTTGCACTAGAGTGAGGTGTCCCCGCACCTCCGCTGAGTCACAAGGCGGGAGGGGCCTGGCACCCTTTACCGCCCCTCACCCCGCCAGTAATTATTGGAACACCTCTGAGCTCATGCTTCCCCCTGGTGGTGCTCTCTTGGTAGGAACGTGGACTTGGAAGTCAGGCTGCTGAGATTGGATTTCCTTCTACCCTGCTGACTCAGCTTAGGCAACTTTCTTAACCTCTCGAAGCCTCAGTTTCCTTGGCTGTAAAAAGGGACAATATCATACCTACCTTGCTAGGCTACTCTGCAGGTTGTAGTGAAATAATCCAAGTTAAGTGCCTAGTGACTGGCCTGTTGTAACTGCTCATGTCACTTGCTTTTGTAGCATAGTTACTGCTGCTACAGTTACTGCCATCAGTTTCCTTATTCCTTGGGAAGAACGTCTAAAGAGTTTTCCTCTTTCATTTGACAGTTAATTCATACTTCAGCTGTGGACACGACAGTTATGTTTCCTCATCGGCTAGGCTCGCCTCACAAAAGATCCCTTAAAAGTCTAGTGGCCGACTACCTGTGGAGACTCATTCAGGATGATGGTAAGAGCCTGCTTGTTCGTGATAAAAATCGGGATCCTAAGTCTGACTTGAGTAAATCAGGAGGTTCATGGTAAAGGTCTGCTGTTTGAAATGCTGCCCTGTGGGTTCTCTTCTTGGGTAGAGAATCCTAAAGCTTCTGCTTAAGTAAAAAGTGTTCCATGCTCACTGCCTGGTATGGTCCTAGATGTTCCACAGGCATCAAAACAGCAATTAAACTGAGACTGGTGACTGCATCATGGTTCACCAAGTTGCCTGACCTTGGAATTCATGCATAAAACTTTTGTTGGGGCTTCCCTGGTGGCGCAGTGGTTGAGAGTCTGCCTGCCAATGCAGGGGACACGGGTTCAAGCCCCGGTCTGGGAAGGTCCCACATGCTGTGGAATGGCTGGGCCCGTGAGCCATGGCCGCTGAGCCTGTGCGTCCGGAGCCTGTGCTCCGCAACAGGAGAGGCCACAACAGTGAGAGGCCTGCGTACCACAAAAAAAAAACTTTTGTTGGTGTAGAGATCTAATTCCATTCTAAATTTTGCTCTGTACCTCCTTTCATATGTGATTTTCGTTAAGCCTAAAGAGATTCTAAAATTGATTGGGTCCAAGTTATCTCACCCAGGGTAAATAGCGTGCGTTGCGTAAGAAGTATAGCTCAAATTCAATAGATTCATGCGTGCACTTGCTCTGTAGTGGATTGGTACAGAGGTTTTGCTCTCAGAACTTTTTTCCTTTTTGGTTTTTCTGATGAAAAATACCCAACATTAAACAAGTTAATCAAATACAACAAGTACAGCCACCAACTATCCTGTTAGTGGCATTGTGATATGCACGAGATACGTGTCTGGCTTGGAATGGAGGTTAGTTACGCTGTACATTTCATGTATACCCATATAGGCCCCACTTTTGCACAAGAGGGAGAAGGAAGTTAATTTTGAGTATGTTAAAATTATGTTATAATGCTGTATGTTTCTACAGATGCTCCGCTGATCATGTCATTTATTGTACAAAATACAGATTTTACTTTACGGTCTTTACTCTTTCATTCTCTGTCTATTGGACACTAACCAAAACCATCTTGCAGAGAATCTTTAATTTACATTATCTGCTTTGTTAAAAATACTCATATCTCAAATTCCCAGAAAATGCTCTTATAAAATTTGTAATGTGTTCTACTGAAAACAATCTGGAACCATGGACACAAAAATGTTTCACCTAACAACAAAAAATACCCTATGTAAAACAAAATCTTCGAAAAGTTATATAATACCACAGTTCTCTCAGAATAACACAAATAAACAGTAATACACCATTTTAGAAGTGTGGTCCATATGATTTTTCTCATTTAATCTCAGACGTCATTTATTATTTTCACCAGAACTGTAGGCTTGATATTTTGGGTAGGTTTCATCTACTTTTTTTTTTTTTATTGCAGTACGCGGGCCTCTCACTGTTGTGACCTCTCCTGTTGCGGAGCACAGGCTCCAGACGCGCAGGCTCAGCGGCCATGGCTCACGGGCCCAGCCGCTCAGCGGCATGTGGGATCTTCCCAGACCGGGGCATGAACCCGTGACCCCTGCATCGGCAGGCGGACTCTCAACCACTGTCCCACCAGGGAAGTCCCATCTACTTTTTAAAACCATGTCATTTTGTATCTAAGGTCACTCTTTGTCTAGAGAGGTGTACTTTTTCTAGCATCCCTTATTTCTGGCTTCTTGTCAGATCTCTGTCGTTCAGTGGTACCTGTCAACTTTGTTGGTGTATCTCCCTGGAAACGAGTTTCATGGAGAAGGTACTGATGTGCTATCCAGTCATAGCAATGTAGTGACCACATGACTGAGGACAGGTTACATAGAAAAAGGGAGATGCTTGTTCATCTGGATTTATGTAAAACATTTCTAAAGCAACCAGTAGGGGTTGTTCTAGGTATGAAATAATGAAATATTGATAAGTGGCCAGTGGTAATTTTGTTTCAAACTCAAGACTTCGTTTTGAGACCATCCGTGGGTAACCTCACAGAGTTGTCTATGTCTAATGTGCTATTTTATATTCTATACTATTTGGAGGTCACAATTCAAGTGAAAATGCAACCGCCTGCATGGAACTCTGGAAGGTAAAAGACGACCTGAAAGGAAAGAAGTAACCACTTTGCCCAAGAATATCTTAAACCTCTGCATTGCGTCCGTGACTACTTGGCCTCCACTGCTGGCAGTAGAGTTTGGTCTATAATAACATGAGGTTTCTCCACACTTTCAAAGAGAAGAGGAGAAGGAAAAGCACTGTTGAGGTCTATTTATTCCATTTTAAAGGTTAAATTTCCACAGTGATTTCTAAATTGTGACTGGGGAAGAGTGGGGGAAGGAATTAGGTTTTTTTGGAATTTGACTCATCTTCGTAGGCAGTGTACAAATAACAGTGGAAGATGGTTTGAAGTTGAAGTAATGGGTCCAGGACTTTCACAAAGGTCGTTTCTCAGGTTACTTAAATTCCTTTTTCTCTCTAAATACTTAGAACCATTACACTGCTTGGAGATAGAAACATCTTTACCTAACAAAATTGTAAGTTTTCTTTAGATCATCTATATAGAAATAGAAGTGGAGATTTTCCTCACAAAATCTATGGAAGTAAATGTAAGCTTTTCAGTGTACTATTAACATAAAAGTTCTGGTCATTTGGCTGTTGTGTAATGTGTTTTTAATCTAACTGGTGTATTCTTACTTGATTTTGATATCAACAACTCACTGACTTTTTTTTTTTTTAAGGCAGTGTCCTATGGCTCTTCTAAACACACTGAGATCTAATCGATATACCCAGTACTGGAATTGTCTAATTTCCTTTAAGGCGTTGGTTCTTTCCTTCTTAATTGCTTTTTGATAATGTGGAAACTGGCCCATGGAAATGACATGACTTTATTCAGTTTGACTACTGACCTTTGAGTAAGTATGAATCTTTAATATCAATGCCGTTAACATGCTACAAAGGTTTCTCTGCCAAGGGTAGGGATGAGACCCAGAGCTGTCAATCGTATGGTCTCTGCCAGGAATAAATTCAAGTTGATGGTGATGACGTGCCCTCAGTAAGAACACCTCAGGTTTGCTGCTCTGGTACTTTGAATTTACAAGTAAATCTTAAGTATCACTGAATTCCTTTCTCTTTTTTCTTTTTAATTATCTACTTCTGGCTGCATTGGGTCTTTGTTGCTGTGCGCGGGTTTTCTTTAGATGCAGCGAGCGGGGGCTACTCTTCGTTGTTTGCGGTGCGCAGGCTTCTCATTGCGGCTTCTCTTGTTGCAGAGCATGGGCTCTAGGCACGCAGGCTTCGGTAGTTGTCGCGCATGGGCTTAGTTGCTCCACAGCATGTGGGATCTTCCCAGACCAGGGCTCGAACCCGTGTCCCCTGCATTGGCAGGCATGTTCTTATCCACTATGCCACCAGGGAAGTCCAGTTCCTTTTTCTTGATACCGTAAGTACTTCCTTAGTCATCTCTTACACCTGACGTGAAGTAAATTTGTAATGATGTAAATTTAAAGTATTTTAAATATATGTAATCAAGAAGGTCAGGCTGTTATAGAAAAAGCAGCTGTTATTGTGTATTCCAAAGCCACGTGCAAAATTTGAAGACATTATCTACATTTTTCAGATCATCCTTGTTCTTGTTCAGTTCCATGTACATGCAGACCAAGAGCTGTCAGGAGTATCTCCACAACATTTGGGTAAAAAGCAAAAAGGAACTATTTATGTATATATACATATATATATATATATACATATATACGTGTATATATACATATATATATAAATAGTATATATATGTATATATTTGGACCTACTTTCAATGGCTCTTCATTTGAGCCCCTACTTAGTTGATGAAATAAATGCTGCGACAGCAGTCTTGCTTTTGTTGTGTCTCCACTGCATATGCTGTTGTGGATGAAGAGCGTTTGGGACAAATACAGTTTCCTGGTCATTGTTTCTGATGCATAAAGTTGAGCAGATGACAGGAATATGGAACATTATGCAGTATGGTGAACTATTAACATTGCAGCACAATTAAAAGGGATTCTAGTTCTAAGCCCTCAGTTCACATTGGAATACTACCAGAGGTGCAAGAAAACAGATTAGACAGTAGGATACTTCTGGAAGACGTTTCTAATCTTGTGAGCTTGAGATATGTCTGGTGGCATATACCCACCAACTGCTCTCTGCATATTACCAACAAGGTAGAGGATGATAATTTAAGGTGTTTAAGGTGTTTTTCTCAAAAGTATAATACAGACGTTTGGCAATACCTATGAGACACATTCCTGGACAAAATGGGTAGGCAAGACATTTATTCACTTACTATATGATCTCAGTGTAGCATGTGCCTACAGTATAAACGGTAAACTCACAAATGATCAAAACTAAAACTTTTTACAATGTGCAATACAGGTAGGGATGTTAATCTGATATGATGTCACATGTCTCCCAAATATAACTAACTCCAAGCTTCCTATTTTAATTTCTTAATAAACACATCAATGTTATCAAAGAAACTAAAACTAAATCCTATTAATTTATCAAACTTATACTTCTCTCAAAGTTCTTAGGCTTCTAAGGAACGAGATTTAAATCTGTTTTTCAGTGTTAGCATTCTGGACTGACTTGTGGGCTCTGGAAACACCTGACAAAGTTGTCAAATTACGGAATGAAATTGGGGTGGCTTCTACAGGTGAGGGGGAAAATTTAGAGATAGAAGAAGCTCTTTTATATTGCTTAGGTACAGACTTAAATCCATGTCCTGTAAGAACTCATACGTTTCCCCTACTTTTCTCACCTGTGCTATCAGGGTCAGGTTTACAATCTTTTCTTCTACACAGCAAAACATAACATCCAATATATAGGTAAATATCAAAAATATCAAAAATATCTGGGACAATGAGTTATGCACTACAGTAATTGTACTCTCACACCTTCCTGTAAAGTCCATGTTTTTAGAAAAATATATTATTGCATATGAAACCACAAACAGGCATTCTGATTCCAGCACATTCTTACTCAACACAGTATATACAGTCCTAATAGAGGGTACTATAGATTCACACACAGGGGTCTTACGGTGAATGTCCCAGACAGACAGCAATCTATATACACGTCCATATTCCATGTCACCTCTCTTGACAGAGGCTTGCCTGCTTGGCATCAAGGTCTCAAGGGTCTCTCATGCCGGTGAAACAGAATATACAGCTGAAGATGGTCTGTCCTAGGCTGCTTCTTCGGCAGAACAGTCGATTCCCGCGTAGGTAAACTTCTCATAAAGCGTGGTATTCACATAGGTCTAGAAGAACAAGAGCGGTTCAGAGACACAAACTGGCTCAGTCCTGCCTCCGCCAGGGGCAGTTACAGTAATACCCCGGTTTCCTTAGCTTGTTTCAACACAAATGCAGATACTTGGGGGGGGTAGTTTTCTATCCTCATTCCCTCTGTTGTGTTTAACAACTTTCTTCCTGAAAAGCATCCCTTGCCTTCTGCAAGTAAGATTGCTTCCTCTCACTTGTTTCAGTCTCCGGCTTCTCTTTCTCATGGTCTCTCACTGGTCCCTCCTGACATGCCCCACATCCTCTAAGGCCCCTTTCTCTGTCTGCTTCTCATCTCCTGCTGTGTGACCTCACCCACATCTTTGGTTTAATTACCAACTGGGTTTTGATGGCGTTCAACATCTACTTCCCTAACCTAGATTTGTCTTTCGAACCTCAGATCTGTATAGTCAACTACTTTCTAGAAATTTTGATAGAATTCCTGACCCTCCCCATAGTAACCTGTAGACCACGCTCTGTTGTCTACCTGCTGTTTGTCCTTGGGCAAGTCACTTTTCACCCTTCTAAGTCTGTTTCTTCCTCTATAAAATTAAAGGGTCAGGCTGTATGACTGATGAGATTTAAGATTCCTTCTAGCTCGAATAAGCCAGTTCTATATGTTGTTCTACTGTGTGTGACTGTATCTTATATAGGAATCTTATTTCCTCCAAAATTGTAACTTCCTCAAAGTTGGGTCCACATCTTTTATGTCCCTATAGCACCTAGGGTCATGCTCAGGGGAACCTGTTGACTTGTATCAACTTTCTATTAACCACAGTGGACACATGAATTCTGCTTATGTAGAATTTGATCTCCATACTCACCTTTCGTTCTTCTAACATCCTGTTTAAGGACACCAGGATCTGGGCAAATGAGGGCCTTTCATAAGGCTTCTCCCGCCAGCATTGTCTCATGAGATCATACCTTTGAAAACAGTGAAAGGGTTAAGTCTACAACTGTGCTTCAGGCCTAGGCACAGCCAGGTGTAGGGTATGGCAAAAAAGAGAATGTAGCCACCCAACGCATGGTCATCATGCTTAGCCAGTGAAAGACAAAAGTACGGCACCTAGGAAGGTTCTGTTAGGCCTCCCATCTCCCCATCCAAGTCCCCTTTCTTCTCCCAGTAGATCTAGTGCCTGCTTTAGGTACCATTCCCACAGGATCTTGGTCTCAGCTATTCTGATTATCTGGAAAGAACTGAGTTACATGTCTAGGGCAGCATGTCCCTTGGAATACCACACCTCTCAAAATGTCAGTGTTTTATTTTTTTTAAATGGCCCCGTGCTCAAGTAAATTTGCAAAATGCCACCCATCGCATCTTCCTCTTAGGGATCGACCCAGGAAAATCTTGAGAAGTCATTCCATTAAAAACAAACAACCTTTTTAACCAGGTTTAACCTAGAAGCTTCCCAGACATAACTGATCACAGAACTCTTGTGTCATTTATTTACGTCTCACACTTTCCATATAGTTTAGGGAGTGCTGGTCTAAGTCCGTACTTTCTCAAATGTGGCCAGAACTACTTGTACTGTTAAAATGCAGATTCCTGGGACCCACCCTAGATGTACAGAATCATGTCTGGCAATGGGGCTCAAGATTTCACATGCTGACCAAGTGACTGAGGGGAACTGTAGTGCCCAGAGCGCTCTCAGCCATCAGCCTGGGGTGTGAGAGATTCTATCAATAGCACAGTTTGTACTTTAACAGAAGTTTCATAAAGGCTGAAAATATCACTCCTTAGGGAATGAATCTCAAAACGTGGGATTTTAGGGACTTTGTCCAATGATCGTTCAAATACATGCAGGTTTTCCCAGGATGGTCTAGTTTTATATCTCTTGTACCATAACAATAATAACACCCTATTTCACTCTTAGAAGAGGCTTGGTCTGGATGGTAAATGATTTGCTCAGCCTAGAGCCTTGCACTCTTCAAATCATGCCAGTTAGGCAGCAACTACATTGGTTAGTTCTGGGCATGGCAACATCACTAAAGATAATCATTATTCCCCTGAGAAGAATACTTATTCCTGGGAAATGATCCTCATAGAAGTAAGATTTTATGAAGAAAAATCTGTCTTCCTTAATATAACAGCTCTGAAATCTCTGTCCCCAAAGTTAGTCTCAAGGTTTCATACATTTATTCGTGGATAATTTTATGAATTTATTTCAGATCTTTTCTGTCTTTGTTGCCCTTTCTCATTTCAACCTTAAGATTCAACCAAGAAACATCACCTTAAATTCCTCCTGGACTTCTATGCCTAGAAAGCTGTTATTCCCTGCCCATTGCATCACAGTCTTAATTTCAAGAACCCCCTTGTTTCTGACTATCTGGGGTGTGCGTGTGTGCGTGCCTGTGTGTACATATAGGTAAACATATGTGCATGTATCAGATAGCTCCTTCATTAGAGTCAGTCCAAGAAAGGTACAGGGGGAAAGTTAGGATAAAATGGCCCCGGGTGAGGGCTGACTTACACCTCATCATCACAGTTTAGGGGCTTCTCCAATCTGTAGCCCTGGGGCAGCTTCTCGTAGAGTTCTGCACACGTCATCCCACAGTAAGGGGTGCCACCTGGAAGACAGGAAACGGTGCGCCCTAAGCCCCCTCGGATGCAGAAGGCAGCATCTCCTGCCCTGAGGCTATACAGCCAAGGGGCTGGGAGAAAGACGGGGTGTGTCAAGCAATGCTGAGCGCCTGGTGTGATCTTCCTCCGGGGCAAGCCTACCGCACGTCACAGCTGGACTTCAGCTACAGACCGTGCTCCCGTGCGGCGTCTCCTTAGTGCAGAGGATCCACCACAGTCTCCTTCCTTCCCGTGCTATTCCTCTTCCCCAAGTCTGTCTACACATAGCACATCTACTGTACCAATGACATGGATCTTTTTCCTAATTGGAAGTCTGTATTTATGTTATGCAATTCCTATTTTATCTATCAATGTTAATTAGAAAAGCAATACATGTTTATTGTGGAAAATACAAAAAATAATGCAGAAAACTACATTTTTTAAATCCTGCGTAGTCCTCCCAGTTTTTTTCACGTGTAATATTTATAAAACGGATTATGGGAATTTTTTCTGGTTTTTGGCATGCACATTTTCACATAGTATTAAATGGCCTTAGAAAATGTCTTTTCATAATATACTGTCTTCAAGTTGTAGAAGTAAACTTATGACAGCTCTGTGACATCTGTGCACAAGCAGAGACAACTCAGAATGAAGTTCTTGACCACCAGGTTATTAGTATTAAATATGACATTAGACACAGGGCTTTCCTAAAGAGAACTACGGGAATAAACACACTCAAACGTGGAAACCCATAAGGTTCTTTTCCCAAGTGGCGTCTGTTGGCACTGCGTACACATTATCCATGAAAGCATATGGTAAAGGAGTCCGGGAGGGGCCCACTCCCTTTGCCTAGAGCCTCACATGGTAGGTAGACGTGGATACTCACCTAAGCTAACAATCTCCCAGAGTAACACGCCATAGGACCATCTGCAGAGGGACAAAAGGGAAACCAATAATCAGCGCGCATGTTGCCCAGTCAACTTTCTGCCCAGAAAGCCAGGGCGACTAAGCCTAGGTCAGAAAAGGAAAAGTTACACGTCCGTTTCCTAGGCTAGGGCCTTGCACACAGCATGCATTTATCTCCTCTTCGGCCAATGGAAGGATTATGACAGGGAAACAGTGTTAACTCTGCCAGAGCTCCCACTCGCTTTAGGTAGAGAACGCAAGGTGGAAAGCAGGAGATTCTAAGCCAGACAGACCTGTGTCGGATCCCATCGCTACCACCTGATACGCGTGTGACCTGAGACAAGTGACTAGAACTCCTGAGGCCTCTTAGTGTATTCTTCCAAAAGTGGGGACACCCATTTCTTAAAGTTATGCAGAGATGATGTGAGAGAATATATAAAGGCACACACTGAAGACACAGTAACACTCTGGGCCTCAGTTCTTCCTCCTGAAAAGAGGGAACCTGAGCAAGAGGGCTCAGGCCTCAATCCCAACCCTTCCGTCCCCCGCCAGCCTGAGACTTGTCACGCAGGCTGCAAGCAGAGATGGTGCCCACTGTGTCTGTCTGCTTTCCATCCCTGCCACCTCTGACCCCCAGCAGCTACTGTGGGCCGCCACCTCTGATCTAGGTCCTTGTGTTGAGGCCAGTCTGGGGAGTGGAGCCATGGGAAGGCTGGGATGCCCCTTGCTCCTCTGGAGGTGAGGAATTCACCACTTGAGGTCACTCCTCGACATGCAGAAAGAAACCCAAAGCCTGCCACCAGGGAAAACTGTCCCCTCTGTGGCTTCATTTAGTCTGGGATTTCCTGGGATTAGTGATTAGCTTTATTCCCCAGACGGATACGATATTCCTGCTTCTCTTTAAAACCTCTGTCAAATGGGTATTTTTCTGGGACAAAAAAAAAAAAAAAAAAATCCCTCAGCAGTGAGAGGCTTTACTTACACGTCACTGTTGGTTGTATACACGCTGTAATTTAGTGACTCGATCGCCATCCAGCGCACGGGGAGCCGTCCCTGGAGAGAACGAGGTGAGATGCCGCTTAGGCTGGACAGGGCCCCTTCCCAAGGCTCGCCGCTGGCCTGAAGCCGGGGCTCACCCAAGTCCACGGGGAGGTCCCCAGACAGAAGGCGTGGCAGACTCAGGAACTGTTTTGCCCATGTCCCACCCACAAGTGTGCTTTTAAATTCAAAGACCTGCAAATTGTGTGAGTGTCCCACTTACCTCAAGGGGCCAATACCACAGTTTCATATAAAGAAAAATAACGATGTGTGAACCCTTTTTTTTTTTTTTTTTTGCGGTACGCGGGTCTCTCACTGTTGTGGCCTCTCCCATTGCGGAGCACAGGCTCCGGACGCACAGGCTCAGCGGCCATGGCTCACGGGCCCAGCCGCTCCATGCCATGTGGGATATTCCCGGTCTGGGGCACGAACCCATGTCTCCTGCATCGGCAGGTGGACTCTCAACCACTGCACCACCAGGGAAGCCCGTGTGTGTCCTTTTGCTAGTCACTCAGTTATTCCCTTTGTGGCTGTCAGAGGCACTCAGAGGTCTGAAAGGAGAGACGGGCCTAGGAACTGAGAAGTAAGCTATAACGCAGGAAAGGCTAAAGTGATGCCAGGAGACCGCGTGTGCCTGGAGGGGATTGTGCAGGAGTTTCCAGAGGAGGGGACACATGAGTTCGGTTCTGTAAGATGTGTAGGCACCATCAGGTGGATGGGGGAGGAAAGAGCATTTCAGGCCAAAGGGAAGAGTGTGCCTGTGACTCACAGAGGAGGTGATGACTTCTAGCCAGTGCCACGTGCACTGGGTTTGGAGACAGGGTGAGAGACACTTGCCCACCCTTTGGGTGCCTGGCCCCGACTCCCTCCAGATTTGCCCCCTTTCTTGGCTTACTGAGTCCAGGCTGGGGAAAATGAGATGTGGACTGGAAAATGTGAAGTTTGACTTCTGAGTTTTATTCCTAGTTTCCTCAAATTTGCTATGAATTTGAGTTCCTTTCCTCTCGACCCACCCCAGGAATATATGAACCCTACTGAGAGATGGATCCCTCCCTCCCAGAGATCTGTCCAAGCTCTAACAGTGGCATTTCAGCTTACATTAGCCAGTGGGTGGGGCAAAATCAGGAGTATTTGGGGGATCTGTCTCAGCCCCCCTCAAAACCAGAGCAGGTATCCTCCCAGACTCCCCTTCCATGAGACCAGCCCTGACCTGGATCCCAGGGATTATTCCTGAATGTGAAATTCTCTCCCAGTTCTTTATTTACTGGCACTATTTTGAAGCTCTTTCTGACCATAAATCCCAAATGGTTGTCCTGTACTTTAAGGTTTACATATAAAAGTATCCTTTCTCAAAAAAGATCCATGGTTGCTAGGGGTGGGGTCGGGTTTGGGGTGTGAATAGGCAGAAAACAGGATTTTTAGGGCAGTGAAAATGTGTAAGATGCCATAATTAAAGACATATGTCGTTATAAATTTCTCCAGACCCATAGAATGTACAACGCTGGGAGTGAGCTTTGCTGTAAACTATACACTTCGGGTGATTATGGCGCGGCAGTGCAGGTCCACTGGCTGTAACAAAGGTACTGCTGTGGCAGAGGATGTTGATGATGGGGGAGGGTATGCATGTGTGGGGTAGGGAGTATATGGGAAATCGCTGTACCTCTTTCTCTCCATTTTGTTGTGAACCTAAAACTGCTCTTTTTTTAAAAAAGGATCCTTTCTCACACCTACACCTTCAGTGTTCTCCTCAACATCCACGCCTCCCTTCTCTCTATGTCCACCCCACCCCATCGGTCACCTGTTTTTCTCCCTTCCCCTTCACAGCTATGGAATGGAAAGAGTTGTCTCCGTTTCCTGTTTGGTCTTTGCTCTCATTTACTCCCAACCAGCTGACCTCGGACCCCGGACCTCCTAATGACTGATTTCCATGCACACTTCTTCCTTTTTTTTTTTATTTGACTGCTTTTGGATCTGCCCACATGTGTCTGTCCCTACTGCTATCACCTTGGTGCCGGCCACCATCATCTCCTGCCTGATGAAACCACCTGTCCACGGACCTCCCAGCCTCTAGTTTCACCCCCTAACGACCTGTTCTCCACACCACAATCACGTGGTTCCTTTCCTTAAAGTTCTTTAATGTCCCTGTTGTCACAAGATCCCCGATGCTTAGGTGAGTCCCCAAGTCCTTAGCTGGCATCCAAAGCTCCTCAGGACCTTATCCCCACTTGCGTTTTAACTCCAACCTTGCATTTTAGTTTTTACTTATTGCCTTCCACAAGCATACACTCTTTTCCATAGTTACAATCCCAGTGAACCTAACCGTTTTGGAACTTTCCACTCCCTTGGAGAGTTCCAGCCTTGCATTTTAACTCTCCCACTTTTCTGCATCACACTCCAGCCATACTGAATTACTTAATGGCCCCAGGTTCCATGCTTTCCTTTGCCTCTCGATTTTTATATATACCACATCCTCCAGGTCATCCACCTCATTCTTACATCTCCAATATCTATTTGACATTTACTGTAAAGCTTCAGTGTGCATCCTCTGAGTTCCCATGGCACCTGCACTTTCCTCAGCCTCATCCACTGTTACGATTGTTCATTATGTGTCTCTGAGCTCTTTGAAGGAGAATACTGTGTCTGAATATTATCCCCAAACCCAGCACAAGCATGAAACATTACAGTAATAAATAAATCCATGCTGACGGCATCGATAATATTAATCAATGATAGTAAAACCCCAAATCACTTAAGTACATTAGTTTGCAACACTTCCAGTATTAGCATCGCCTGGGGGAATTAAAAAAAAAACACTGATGCAGGATGCCCTCCCCAGAATAATTGAATCAGCATACCTAAGCCGTAGGACTCAGCATCTGTATTTTTTTAAATTTCCCCGGACGACTCTAGGTGCAATAGGAATTGAAAGTCTCTGACTTAAATAATAGGCCAGGGCTTCCCTGGTAGCGCAGTGGTTGAGAGTCCGCCTGCCGATGCAGGGGACACGGGTTCGTGCCCCGGTCCGGGAAGATCCCACATGCCGCGGAGCGGCTGGGCCCGTGAGCCATGACCGCTGAGCCTGCGCGTCCGGAGCCTGTGCTCCGCAAGGGGAGAGGCCACAACAGTGAGAGGCCCGCGTACCGGAAAAAAAAAAAAAAAAAGGCCCGAGAAAGTGGCTCCTCTGCCCTCAGGTGGTATCTTGCTATACTGCACCCTTCTTGCAGGGAGGTTGCTCCTCTCCAATCCCTTCTCTTTCCTTCCCCTACCCTCACCCTCTCCTTTTCCTCCCCAGACCCCATGCTGCCACGGCACACTTTGCCCTTCCACTGGGAGATAGACTTGAGCCCTACCAGTGCTCTGCCCCTCTAAGCACTCCTCCTAAGCTCCCCAAGATACAGAAATCCCTACCCTTGATGAAATGCCGAGAAAACCAACCTTAGCTTTGGGGGCCTAAGGAAAGCAACCAAATAAGATGCGTGGATTACGGGGCTAAACTGTGTTAACCTCTTTTCCCCTCATCTGGGGCAAACCCCCGCCCCACCCACGCCAGAGTGAAGGAAGGAGAGGGATTCTGTGATGGAGGTAAGAGGATTCTAAGGAGGAGTGGGGAGAGCCAGAGTAGATGGGTGAGTGGTGGTAGGTCCTGCTTCTTTAAGACCAGCCCAGTTCCTTCCCAGAGAAAAGTCTGCTTTGAGCGGGGCAAATCTGAAGAGTTTAGGGGAAAAAAAATATTTCCTGGAAACCAGCCCTCAGGGAGGCATCTCTGGCTTCCAAAAAGTGCTGATGTTAATAAGTATACAGGACCAGGGGCATGGTGGTCTCTAAGAACCAAGGAAGACTACCTTCGAAACCTCATTCAAAAAGGGAGTGGAAAGTTCCAAAGTGGCTAGGTTCACTGTGATTGTAACTATGGAGAAGAATGTATGCCTGTGGAAGGCAATAGGTAAAGAATAAAATAAATTAATCGTGTCCAGGTTGTGAACTGTGGACCATTTCCTCTTGAAAGCATTCTTGAGTATTATTTCTGTGTTATCTTGTCAGTAACTAAAATAAGGATATTGAAGAGAAAGGAAACCTGAGCTTGAGGATAAACACAGAAGCCTGAGCCTTGCTAGGAGGCAATTTGGTACCCACAAAAGTAAAAGAACCCTCTATATGTTATAAGAACTGGAGTCATCCCAAGAAAGCTGAGCCCAGGTAATGCTGGGAGAGCCAGGCCAGTGGACTGGACCTACCCAACACGTGCAAAGACTACAGGGTGTGTCACCCCCAACACCCTGCATTGCCCACCCGCTCAGGGCAAGCAGAGGGTGGTGGCATGTTGTCGGCACAGCACTAATGTCCAGGAATGTGGCATGTCCAGGGCTTTGTGATTCTAGGATGGACAAAAGTAGCAGAATGGGTCCAGCTTCTCTCTTCTAACACTGTGGTGAGGTTCTCCCGGGAGCTCGTATTTGAAGATAAAATATGAATGTTTAGGAGACTAGGTATCATTAGGTGAAAGTGGATTTGATTGGGGCTTGAAAAGTGAGCAGAGAACTTTTGGCAAAGAGGGAAATCTTATATGAGCCTTTAGAAGTTATGAGTTTCTCTCTAGAGCATCCTTGGGATTTAGGAACCTCATTAATTGATTTCCTTGATGTTTTAGAAGGTATATTAAGTGTCTTTTTCCCCCTCCTAAGTTTGCTGTGCAAAAGGGGACTGTGGGAACTCTCCAGAGGTTTCTGAGTGAGACCAGACCTCAGGGTCTGGGCTGGGTGTAGACCTGAGTCCCTGCAGCACTAGGCTTGCACGTTCAATTACTTGGCCACATGTGACAGGGCCTTCTTCATTGGTAAACGTGGACCCTCCAGTCATTTTAGGAATCAAAAATGAGAAAGGATGTTTGCTGGGCCAGGGCATTGTCCAATGGGGAAAACGGTCAGAGGCCTCAGTCGTCACAGAAGGATGGTATTCTAAGAGAAACGACATCAGGAGAGGGAGGGGTGCCCCGGAGAGGATCTCATCGGCGTCGGTTCTGAACTTACCATCGTCTTTTTCACATACACTTCTTGACCTCGGGACAATCCAAAATCGGCTATTTTGGCTACGTAGTTTTCACCAACTAAAATGTTCCTGGCAGCCAGGTCCCTGTGAATAAACTGAAATTAAAAAAAAAAAAATCATGTATTTTCAGCATCGCATTTGCTTTTTCACTCCATTTTGTTTCTTGCCTAGGGGCAAGAGCTTTGGGGAACGGAGAGGTCAGTGTGAAAAGGGGTTTTCAAAAGTCACCAGAATCCAGTTCCCTTAAGGTTCCTCTCCTAAATGCTCAGTGAGTGGATTCTGCCGAATGACCCACGTGTCTCCGGAGGAGCAACCTGGGAGAAAAACCAGGTCATGAAATCTTCCAGTTGCCATGAATGGCCTCTGCTACTGTGCGTTATTTAGAGCCACGCCAAGCTAAGATCGGTGAAGGCTCCTCACCAAATATACATGATGACAGTCACTAGATAAACATACCGTCAGTGTTGGGCATGAACTTCTACATAAAGAGATGGAATATTAGCAAAGATATGAAAGTTAGAAGATTGTAAGAAGGAATTAAGGAAGAGAGAACGACCAAAAACAAATGTACAAACTTATCTAAACTCTGATTCCAGAGAGAATTTCAGAGGAAAGATGTCCAAAGCAAGGTCCTCAGGACGAACCTGTTTTTGGCTCAAGTAGTCCATTCCCCGGGCCACATCTGCTGCAAAGTGGAGGAGCTGCTGGGAGGACAGCGTGGAGGCGGTGCTGTTAGCGATGGCGAACGCGGGGTCCGTCTCCAGCACTCGGCTCTTGCGCAGGAAGTCAAGGAGGTTGCCGTGGGGGGCATACTCGATGGCCAGGTACAGGTAGCCTGTGCGGGAAGGGAGAGAGCACCACTTTATCGGTAACCCTAAGCTGCTGTGATATTTCTGAGATGTGCTATGATTCTCGGGAAACGCTTATAAACCTCTGTTTTATCGTAAAGTTACACATCTAGTGGTACCAACCTCGGTAATGCTGGGGCCAGGAGGAAGACAAGTGACATCATTCCTGCAATACTTAAAGTGCTTGCTCTCGGGGTTCCCCTCCCCACCTCTACCAAACATAGAGGGCTTCCTGTCACCTACTCGGTGACACTAGTAGAATGAAATCAAAGCATTTGCTTCCAGACGATCGAAGACAGCTAGTCCACATCACCTTTCATTTTTTTATTCAATCAATATTGAATATCAAGAACCTAATATGAGCCAGGCATGTTATTCCAGTATGAATCTAGCTTTTCCTGACGTTTTGTTGTTGTTGTTGTTTTGCGGTACGCGGGCCTCTCATCGCTCCGGCCTCTCGCTTTGCGGAGCATAGGCTCCAGATGCGCAGGCTCAGCAGCCACGGCTCACGGGCCCAGCCGCTCCGCGGCACGCGGGATCTTCCCGGACCGGGGCGCGAACCCGCGTCCCCTGCATCGGCAGGCAGGCGGACTCGCAACCACTGCGCCACCAGGGAAGCCCGAGGTTATTTTTTTTTTAATCAAAAAACAATGATTAAATATCCATAGCAGGTAATTTCTCTCTCTCCTGCCTTCTGCTCCTCCCTAAAATCTGGAATAAGTCACTATATTGCTGAGTAGGTCACTAGTCAGCAGAGCCTAGTGTCAGGGATTGCATGTTTGCTTACAGAAACCAGAAAACTCAACCTTTTAGGAAAAAAATAAAACAAAATAGTTCCTAGAGGAAACTATGGTGCGGTGTCTTATTTTTATTCCAAATTGCTTTCTCCTTTTTCCTTTTTAATAAAATGTAAGCTGCTTTGATAAAAACATTGATCTTTGGAGCCCATGAAAAGTAAAGTGGTTTTACTGTCTTTTAAAGGTGAATTATTTGGTTTTTTTTTTTAAATGTTGAATGAATTTAAACTTCAAAGATATTCTAAGAAAGTGAAATTCTCAACAACAACAAAATCTAGCACTGAATCTTGTTGTACTATAAGGAAAGATATACTTCAATTCTGGTATGAACATGCTTTCTCACTTCTTTCCTGAATTATAAATTTTAAGAGCCAACCAATAATGTGACGAGAGAGCAAAATTTTAAAAGATGTGCATTCTTCTGTTGTTGTTGGTTTCTTTTTCTTTTTTTTTTTAACTTTCATTTACTGCTGTCCCATGCTGATTACTGTTCTCAGGAAATAGCTCAAAAATAAATGACATTACTTCATTATTTAACCTAAGAGACATGATCTGGCTTTCAGAATTACACCCTTATTGGATCACAGAATGATATATTGTTTGAAGTACCAGTATTTTTAGTTTAATAAATTGAGGAAAAGGAAGTAGTCTCTTTTCCATTGTTGGTATTTGTGCTGCAAAGTCAACAAGAGGTTGTCAAGTTTGTAAATAATTACTGTGTGGAGCTTTTTTGTTGGAGCAAATTTTTCCATGAGAAATTAAGATTAAGCATAGATTTAGACCTACAAACCCAGGTAGCGAGCAGAGGTAAAGCCATGAAAGATTTCTTGTTACCTACTCACTCACAGCTAATTACATGCATTACAATAGGAAATACTCAGTAAATACTTGAATTAATCATATAAGTTGGACTTAAGAGTATGTGTGACATAGGACAGTTGTAAAACTTCAGTGTTATTGCACAGGACATTGTTTTGGATAAAAACAAAGTATTGATACTATTAGATATAAGCTTATTATTATTTTAACCTAAGCATCACCAGTGCTTTCACATTACAGTAGATTAATGGCATTCACAGATTTAACATTCAGAATATCAGTTCCTTGGGTTTGGAGGGAAAATGAAAAGGTAGGCAACTAACAAGAACCAATCTACTTCACTCTTCCTGGTGCTGAGGGCTGCCTCCATCCACTTAGTAGTAGCTGAGAAAACCTCTGGATTAGCAAAGGTAGAGGCATGTAGGAGCCATGGATCTTTTGGGGCAGTAATAGCTGAACCACATCAGAGGCCAAAAGATTCAGCCTTGGGATCTACCTTCAAAAAGATACTAAATCTCAGCACAATCTATTAATGGGACCAGACATTCAGACTGAAACTGCAACTTAAAAAAAAAATAGATAACAATCTTACATGACTGTCTTTCCTAATTTCAATATGGAATGTGCCTGTTTTTTTTTTTAAAAAAAAACAATCTGGCAGGAAAGACAGGAAAAGAGCATCTTACCACGATGTTCACACGCTCCTAAGAGATTGATGATGTTTGGGTGGTGTCCAAGTTTACAAAGCACCTCCAGTTCCCCAGCGAAGTCCCTGTGGTCGTCTTTGGAAGCATATTCTGGGAAGAAAGTAAAGAGTAGTGATCCCTTTCTGTTACACCTCTTCAGAAACAACTGTCCCCCCTCTGCTTCCCAGGACCTTCAGGTACACTCAGCCACCATTAGGTCTGGAAAACTGTATAGAAATCAGAGATGACTATAATGCAGATGCTTCTTTATTGTTGGGGGCTGTCCTGTACAAAGTAGGATGTTTAGCTGCACCTCTGACCTGACCCACTAGATACCAGTAGCCCAACTGAAAATGTATCCAGAAATCACCAAATGTCCCCCCGGGGGCAAAATCACCCCTGCTTGAGAACGACTGCTCTGAAGTTTTCCTGTTGAAGCTCTCAAATACCCAGGGAAATGATCTGGTCGAGATGGAGCTGCGTCCATTCTTAGACTCTGGCTCTCCCAGCTAACTCTACCGTCCGGAGACAAATATGCTCAGGGATAAAAACAAAGTTGTAGTGAAACATCACCAGTAGTGTACACACCTTGCTTTATTATGATAACTTTACTCTTTTCATAAACCAGTCCTACTGAAAAAACTCAAATCTCAATGACATTTTCATAGAAGTTGCTTGGTAGTCAGGAAACGGTTGCATTTATTTCTGTTCCTTTCATTCCATCTGTCCGCTAGCACTTTGATCAGAGGGAGAACCACCAGTCGGGCTGAAGAGAAAGC
This sequence comes from Lagenorhynchus albirostris, assembly GCF_949774975.1. Taxonomy (NCBI): domain Eukaryota; kingdom Metazoa; phylum Chordata; class Mammalia; order Artiodactyla; family Delphinidae; genus Lagenorhynchus; species Lagenorhynchus albirostris. Next base: position 75,146,416 of record NC_083101.1, on the reverse strand, counting down.
TCTTTGGCCAGTGCACAACTGGCTGATCAGCCTTGAGTCGGTGACAGTATGCTATTATGGCTTTTTGAAGAAATAACATTGGGGGAAAGGGTGAGAAGGGAGCTGGTAGCCACGTGCATCCCTGAACATGCTTGGAAATGATGGGATTGTTTCATATGGGCTAAGGGTACCCATAAGGCTGACAAGTAGGCAATTCCAAGTCAAGGACCCTGTTTATACCACAGGGACCTGAGGGTCAATACCTTGGAAGCATTTAAAAAACAAAGCTCTTTATAATAAGGTTGTCAGAAGCTGCCCTCTTTGCATGCATGACTTTTCCTGCAAAAAGTGTCTGCCCTGGTGCCCTGTTAAGCTATTCTACCTCTTCACATGGGCATGAGATAGACAATCAGCTCAGGTCAGATGCCAATAAAAACTGATGCTACGAAGTTCTACACCCTCTCTCCTCTCACTATTTTTACTGCTTCCTAAAGCTCCCTGTAACTAAAGTAGCAAAATGAAAAAGGGATTTCTGGATGCTAAGCAAGGGGTGTGTGTGTGTGTGTGTGTGTGTGTGTGTGTGTGTGTGTGTGTGTGTGTGTGTGTGTGTGTGTGTGTGTGTGTGTGTGTGTGTGTGTGTGTGTGTGTGTGTGTGTGTGTGTGTGTGTGTGTGTGTGTGTGTGTGTTTAGAAACATTACTGTCTCTAAGCATAAATGATACTGTGTTTATTTTGTTTTGTTCATTTTCTGACATAGTGTTTTCTAGCAGTGTGGAAAACAACGATGATTTGAAAAGATTTAGGGTTAATTGTCATCTTAGGCTTAATATTGCAGTCAAAAAGAAGGAAAACCCATCAGCAACCTCAGAGAGCCCTTACTATGGAGCTGCCCGATGAAACTAGTAATTACATTGCTGGCTCTAATACGCCACTTTTCAAGCCTGTGTGCTGTAAAAGCAACAGTGCAGCTTCGCAGTCATTTCTAAACTGTCATTTCACCCGGAAGAGAAGACAGCTAGTATTGCCAGGGAACAAGTCATTCTGCTTTCTCAGAAGATCTGATGAAATGGATAGGCCCCAAGCAGTCTTTTTTTTTTTTTTTTCTCCCCCCAAGCAGTCTTGAACACAACTGGAAAAGATCTAGTTCCTGTGACCATACATCAAGGGTTTTCAAACTTGAGTGCACAGAAGAGCCACTGAGCAAGCTTAAAAACACAGATGTTTCATGCGCCATCCCAGAAATTAGAATACAGTAGAACCATGAGGGGGAGAAACCCAAGTAGATGCATTTCTAACGATATTTCTAGGAATGTCGATGCAGATAAACCGTGAAGATAGTGGTTTGCCAAGTGTGGTCTCCCAAGCCTCAGAATCAGCATCACATGGGAACTAATTAGAAATCCAAGTTCTGTGGCCCTGCGCCAGACTTGCTGTATCAGAAACTGTGGGGTGGAGCTGAAGAATCTGGTTTTTTAACAAGCCTTCCAGGTGATTCGGATGTTTTGAGAACCACTGGATTAAGAAAAATAATGCTCCCCCAGAGTCAGCAGGGTATGACAGAGAATCTGTATTCTCACATCCCAAGGAATCATGACAGTGGTATCTAAATAGCTTATGCCTTCATGTTTACATCCTGACCCTCAAAGGAAACATCACCTTCAGTTGCACATAACAGCTCTACCTGACACCACGCCAATTTTTTGTTTAAAGAGTGTAAGACCTTAGAGGAAAGATTCAACAGGAAGTCAAGCTGTCCCCCCACCCTAGTAAAATGCTGACTCGAGCAGTCCAAGCACTGACCTTTCATTCTCTTTATGGCAGCGTCCATCCGTAACCCATCCTTCTTGATGCGAGCTTTCAGGACCTGGCCAAAATTACCCTCCCCAATCACATCTTGAAATTTGATGTCATTCCAGTCAAGCACTGGATAAATTGTAGGATCTGGGTTGTTTTTGGCCTTCCTGTTCAGGGCCAGAGTTCCTGAGTTGAATTGCACAGCTGGTTCTTCCCGCTAGAAAAATAATGGTTTTGTGTCAGGACTTTTCATAATTTTAAGATACATAATACCTCCTGATTGGTACCCACACTGGGTGAAAAAAGAAATACTGTATCCAATTCTAGAATGAAAACGGAAATAGGGTTCATTGAACAGGCCCACTCGGATGAAGTGGCTGCCTATAGAGCTGCATGGGCACGATCACAGGCCTCAGTGGCAAAGCACGCCACAATCAATTAGTTATGTCTGCAGAGGTGAGGGAGGGGAGGATAACAGCATGTATGCCACGAAATAGCACATCCCTGAGTTAGTCACCCTTGAGTTTCTACTCTGCTGTGGAATGAGCCGGTGTTGACTTCTGATCTGGAAAAGAGCTCAGAGACCTATCTGGGTCAGTCACAGGACACACCTCTGTGAGAGCTTTGTTTCCTAGCGTCATCTTGGTCTATTCTTGGCTCTTACTCACTCTCTCCAACTCTTCCTAAAGCTCAGAATCTCTCAAGCCCACTCTGGCGCAGACACTGGCCCCAAGATGACTGATGCTTAGAGCAAAACCCAACAGGGTGTCTCCTTTTCTCCTGAGTTTCAGTGGCTGCTGATGGTATCAGGACAAAGCATCAGTACCATGATGCGCTCTAGCACTCTCTACCCCCTTGCTGGTCCTTCCTCTACAGGGACAGCCTGAGTTGAGCCAGCTCTGGCAAGGAGTCGGATTACAGAGCCTCCCTTGTTCTGTACTGAAGGGAATCTCAGGGACTCATGTACAGGAAGGTATACCTCATTTGGAATATGTAATTGTACTCAATGTTTCATATACAGAATCAATAAAGTTGGGTACAGATTAATTTTACAGAGCTTGAAACCACGAACTAGAGAAATGTTCAGGTTGTAGTAGAGCAAAGGACTCAAATAGGGTGCCTATAGGTAAAGTATGATTTTCTAAACTTTTTACTGGTCAAAATTCCTAGATGAAAGAAAGAGGCCATGCCAAGCACCATGAACTATGGCTGCAGACCGAAGGGTGCACAGGAATGGAGATACACACGTATATGTAATCCATACATATAGGAGGGATAATAGAATTGAAAGAGGTATTAGAGGTACAAAATGGAAACTGGAAACAGGGAAATGTGGGGAAAACTGGTCTAGTGCAAATCTTCATTACCTATCACTCTGAGGTCTGGATACCCTTATGCCCTTCATTACCAAAAATGTTCATTTCCTTATATTACAAGATTACCCTCGCTGGTGACTTATTACTAGTATGACTGTATTCTCTTTCTGATGGGGCAGTAGTCCTGCTTTAGGCTTGGTCTCCTGCATACTTATTAAGAGCAACCTTTTCATTCTTAGAATTATTCTGATTTGGACAAGAAATCATATAGTCATGCTATTTACCTCCCATTTCATAATGGAAGACAAAGAAAAGATGAAACTTGCCTAAGGGAAATATTTGCTTTACAGGTAAAATTTTTGACCCACATCTTTAAAATGAAGGTTCTGCATATATGTGGACTTGCACTTATTACTATTAGGAAGATGAGACATACCACGTTTTGGAAGGCTTGGGCCATTCTTCTTTGGACGTTTGCCCTCTTCAACTGCAACATGATCAGAAAGGCCAACAGCACCGTCAGGCAGGTCATTCCCGCTGAGCCAAGGATGGCGATCAGCAGCATCTTCCCACCTCCGAGGTCTGCTGGGGCTGTGCCGGAGAACACAGGAGAAGGAGCAGGTTAGTCTAGGTAGAGAGAGAGGCCAAGACCATCTGCAGGAGAAGTCACAGTGTAATGGGAGTGTAATGGCAGCCTGAGCCCAGCCTGAGCCCTGCTAGGTGACCTTGGGCTACTCATTTATTTTCTGGAACTCAATGGAGATGACTCACAGGGCTGTTCTAAGTTCAAAGAAATGTGCAAAAGGCATTTTTTAAAAATGGCAACATGCTAATCACTAATTGTTGTCCTTTGTTCAACTTTCACTTCCAAGTACAGGCCCAAGCAGATGAACATTACCGAGTAATAGTGAGAATGGCTAATTAGATCTATGACTTTGGGTAAGTGACTAAACCTCCCTGCACAATTTAACCACCTAGAAGAGCTTTAAAGCTCTGCAACTCTAAAGAGCATAGTGTCTGCTTTGGCTTGTTTCTTGTTTTAAAGAGCTGATGGAGATTTTCTTACTACGCACTCTGATCTGAAGGGCCGGATGCAAGGCCTCTGCATGAAGCACCCTGTGAAAAACTGAAACTAGACGAAGCACAAAGGAAAACAAACAAACAAAAACAATCTGCAAAACCTCTGAAAAAAAAGCCTCTGCACCTGTTGCTCTTGTGGAGTTCGGCATCTTCAGTGGAGGCCCCTATTGCAGGGGGACCTTCAAGATGGAGGAGGAGTAAGACCCAGAGATCACCTTCCTCCCCACAAATACATCAAAAATACATCTACAATGTGGAACAACTCCTACAGAACACCTACTGAACGCTGGCAGAAGACCTCAGACTTCCCAAAAGGCAAGAAACTCCCCCCCGCATACCTGGCCACATGGCTGACAGGGGCTTGGTGCTCTGGCCTGGTGTCAGGCCTGAGCCTCTGAGGTGGGAGAGCCGAGTTCAGGACATTGGACCACCAGAAACTGCCCGGCCCCACAGAATATCAATTGACAAGAGCTCTCCCAGAGATCTCCATCTCAACACTAAGACCCAGCTCCACCCAACAGCCAGCATGACAAACAACTAGCAAGACAGGAACACAACCCCACCCATTAGCAGAGAGGCTGCCTAAAATCATAATAAGTTCACAGACACCACAAAACAAACTGCTGGACATGGCCCTGCCCAACAGAAAGACAAGATCCAGCCTCATCCACCAGAACACAGGCACCAGTCCCCTACACCAGGAAGCCTACACAAGCCATTGACTCAACCTCACCCACTGGGGGCAGACACCAAAAAAAAAGGGAACTACGAACCTGCAGCCTGTGAAAAGGAGACCCCAAACACAGTAAGTTAAGCAAAATGAGAAGACAGAGAAATATGCAGCAGATGTAGGAGCAAGGTAGAAACCCACCAGACCAAACAAATGAAGAGGAAATAGGCAGTCTATCTGAAAAAGAAGTCAGAATAATGATAGTAAAGATGATCCAAAATCTTGGAAATAGAATGGAGAAAATACAAGAAATGTTTAACAAGGACCTAGAAGAACTAAAGGGCAAACAAACAATACTGAACAACACAATAAATGAAATTAAAAATACTCTAGAAGGAATCAATAGCAGAATAACTGAGGCAGAAGAATGGATAAGTGACCTGGAAGATAAAATAGTGGAAATAACTACCACAGAGCAGAATAAAGAAAAAAGAATGAAAAGAATTGAGGACAGTCTCAGAGACCTCTGGGATAACATTAAATGCACCAACATTTGAATTATAGGGGTCCCAGAAGAAGGAGAGAGAAAGAAAGGGTCTGAGAAAATATTTGAAAAGATTACAGTTGAAAACTTCCCTAACATGGGAAAGGAAGTAAGTCGAGGAAGTGCAGAGAGTCCCATACAAGATAAATCCAAGGAGAAACATGCCAAGACACATATTAATCAAACTATCAAAAGTTAAATACAAAGAAAAATTATTAAAAGCAGCAAGGGAAAAGCAACAAATAACATACGAGGGAATCCCCATAAGGTTAACAGCTGATCTTTCAGCAGAAACTCTGCAGGCCAGCAGGGAGTGGCAAGACATATTTAAAGTGATGAAAGGGAAAAATCTACAACCAAGATTATTCTACCCAGCAAGGACCTCATTCAGATTTGATGGAGAAATTAAAACCTTTACAGACAAGCAAAAGCTAAGAGAATTCAGAACCAGCAAACCAGCTTTGCAACAAATGCTAAAGGAACTTCTCTAGGCAGGAAATACAAGAGAAGGAAAGACCTACAAAAACAAACTCAAAACAATTAAGAAAATAGTAATAGGAACTTACATATCAATAATTACCTTAAATGTAAATGGATTAAATGCTCCAACCAAAAGACATAGACTTGCTGAATGGATACAAAAACAAGACCCGTATGTATGCTGTCTACAAGAGACCTACTTCAGACCTAGGGACACATACAGACTGAAAGTGAAGGGATGAAAAAAGATATTCCATGCAAATGGAAATCAAAAGAAAGCCAGAGAAGCAATTCTCATATCAGACAAAATAGACTTTAAAATAAAGACTATTACAAGAGACCAAGAAGGACACTACATAATGATCAAGGGATCAATCCAAGAAGAAGATATAACAATTGTAAATATTTATGCATCCAACATAGGAGCACCTCAATACATAAGGCAAATGCTAACAGCCATAAAAGGGGAAATGGACAGTCACACAATAATAGTAAGGGACTTTAACACCCCACTTTCACCAATGGAGAGGTCATCCAAAATGAAATTAAATAAGGAAACACAAGCTTTAAATGACACATTAGACAAGATGGACTTAATTCATATTTATAAGATTCCATCCAAAAAAAAAAGAATACACTTTCTTTTCAAGGGCTCATGGAACATTCTCCAGGATAGATCATATCTTTGGTCACAAATCGAGCCTTGATAAATTTAAGAAAACTGAAATCCTATCAAGTATCTTTTCTGACCACAACGCTATGATAACAATTACAGGGAAAAAACTGTAAAAAATACAAACATATGGAGGCTAAACAATACACTACTAAATAACCAAGAAATCACTGAAGAAATCAAAGAGGAAATCAAAAAATACCTAGAAACAAATGACAATGAAAACACGATGACACAAAACCTATGGGGTGCAGCAAAAGCAGTTCTAAGAGGGAAGTTTATAGCAATACAATACTACCTGAAGAAACAAAAAAAAAATCTCAAATAAACAACCTAATCTTACAACTAAAGCAATGAGAGAAAGAAGAACAAGAAAACCTCAAAGTTAGCAGAGGGAAAGAAATCATAAAGATCAGATCAGAAATAAATGAAAAAGAAATGAAGGAAACGAGCGCAAAGATCAATAAAACTAAAAGCTGGTTCTTTGAGAAGATAAACAAAATTAATAAACCATTAGCCAGACTCATCAAGAAAAAAAGGGAGAAGACTCAAATCAACAGAATTAGAAATGAAAAAGAAGTAACAACTGACACTGCAGAAATACAAAGGATCATGAGAGATTACTACAAGCAACTATGTGAATAAAATGGACAACCTGGAAGAAATGGACAAATTCTTAGAAAAGCACAATCTTCCGAGACTGAACCAGGAAGAAACAGAAAATATAAACAGACCAATCACAAGCACTGAAATTGAAACTGTGATTAAAAATCTTCCAACAAACAAATGCCCAGGACCAGATGGCTTCACAGGCGAATTCTATCAAACATTTAGAGAAGAGCTAACACCTACCCTTCTCAAACTATTCCAAAATATAGCAGAGGGAGGAACACTCTGAAACTCATTCTATGAGGCCACCATCACCCTGATACCAAAGCCAGACAAAAATGTCACAAAAAAAGAAAACTACAAGCCAATATCACTGATGAAAATAGATGCAAAACTCCTCAACAAAATACTAGCAAACAGAATCCAACAGCACATTAAAAGGATCATACACCATGATCAAGTGGGGTTTATGCCAGGAATGCAAGGATTCTTCAATATATGCAAATCAATCAATGTGATACACCATATTAACAAATTGAAGGAGAAAAACCATATGATCATCTCGATGCAGAAAAAGCTTTCGACAAAATTCAGCACCCATTTATGATAAAAAACTCTCCAGAGGGGCTTCCCTGGTGGCGCAGTGGTTGCGAGTCCACCTGCCAATGCAGGGGGCACGGGTTTGTGCCCTGGTCCGGGAGGATCCCACGTGCTGTGGAGCAGCTGGGCCCGTGAGCCATGGCCGCTGAGCCTGCGCGTCCGGAGCCTGTGCTCCGCAACAGGAGGGGCCACAACAGTGAGAGACCCACATACCGAAAAAAAAAAAAAACTCTCCAGAAAGTAGGCATAGAGGGAACCTACCTCAACATAATAAAGGCCATATATGACAAACCCACAGCCAATATCGTCCTCAATGGTGAAAAATTGAAACCATTTCCACTAAGATCAGGAAAAAGACAAGGTTGCCCACTCTCACCACTCTTATTCAACATAGTTTTGGAAGTTTTAGCCACAGCAATCCGAGAAGAAAAAGAAATTAAAGGAATCCAAATCAGAAAAGAAGTAAAGCTGTCACTGTTTGCAGATGACATGATACTATACATAGAGAATCCTAAAGATGCTACCAGAAAACTACTAGAGCTAATCAATGAATTTGGTAAAGTTGCAGGATACAAAATTAATGCACAGAAATCTCTTGGACTCCTATACACTAATGATGAAAAATCTGAAAGGGAAATTAAGGAAGCACTTCCATTTACCATTGCAACAAAAAGAATAAAATAACTAGGAATAAACCTACTTAAGAAGACAAAAGACCTGTATGCAGAAAACAATAATACACTGATGAAAGAAATTCAAGATGATATAAACAGATGGAGAGATATATGATGTTCTTTCATTGGAAAAATCAACATTGTGAAAATGACTATACTACCCAAAGCAATCTACAGATTCAGTGCAATCCCTATCAAACTACCAATGGCATTTTTCACAGATCTAGAACAAAAAAATTCACAATTTGTATGTAACCACAAAAGACCCCTAACAGCCAAAGCCATCTTGAGAAAGGAAAAAAGGAGCTGGAGCAATCAGGCTCCCTGACTTCAGACTATACTACAAAGCTACAGTAATCAAGACAGTATGATACTGGCACAAAAACAGAAATATAGATCAATGGAACAGGATAGAAAGCCCAGAGATTAACCCATGCACATATGGTCACCTTATCTTTAATAAAGGAAGCAAGAGTATAAAATGGAGAAAAGATACCCTCTTCAATAAGTGGCACTGGGAAAACTGGACAGGTACACGTAAAAGAATGAAATTAGAACACCATACACAAAAATAAATTCAAAATGGATTAAAGACCTAAATGTAAGGCCAGACACTATCAAACTCTTAGAGGAAAACATAGGTAGACATACATGACATAAATCACAGCAAGATCCTTTTTGACCCACCTCCTAGAGAAATGGAAATAAAAACAAAAACAAACAAGTGGGACCTAATGAAACTTAAAAGCTTTTGCACAGCAAAGGAAACCATAAACAAGATGAAAAGACAACCCTCAGAATGGAAGAAAATATATGCCAATGAAGCAACTGACAAAGGATTCATCTCCAAAATATACAAGCAGCTCATGTAGCTCAATATCAAAAAAACAAACAACCCAGTCCAAAAATGGGCAGAAGACCTAAGTAGACATTTCTCCAAAGAAGATATACAGATTGCCAATAAATACATGAAAGGATGCTCAACATCACTAATCATTAGAGAAATGCAAATCAAAACTGCAATGAGGTATCACCTCACACTCGTCAGAATAGCCATCATCAAAAAATCTAGAAACAAGAAATGCTGGAGAGGGTGTGGAGAAAAGGGAACCCTCTTGCACTGTTGATGGGAATGTAAATTGATACAGCCACTATGGAGAATAGTATGGGAGTTCCTTAAAAAATGAAAAATAGAACTACCATATGACCTGGCAATACCACTACTGGGCATATACCCTGAGAAAACCATAATTCAAAAAGAGTCATGTACCACAATGTTCACTGAAGCACTATTTACAATAGCCAGAACATGGAAGCAACCCAAGTGTCCACCAATAGATGAGTGGATAAAGAAGATGTGGCACATATATGCAATGGAATATTACTCAGCCATAAAAACAAAGAAACTAGAGTCTGTCATACAGAGTGAAGTAAGTCAGAAAGAGAAAAACAAATACCATATGCCAACGCAAATATATGGAATCTAAAAACAAAATTGTTTTGATGAACCTAGGAGCAGGACAGGAATAAAGATGTAGATGTAGAGAATGGACTTGAGGACACGAGGAGGGGGAAGGGTAAGCTGGGGCGAAATGAGAGAGTAGCCTTGACATATATACACTACCAAATATGAAATAGATAGCTAGTGGGAAGAGGCTGCATAGCACAGGGAGATCAGCTTGGTGCTTTGTGACCACCTAGAGGGGTGGAATAGGGAGGGTGGAGGGAGACACAAGAGGGAGGCGATATGGAGATATATATATATACATATAGCTGATTCACTTTGTTATACAGCAGAAACTAACACAACATTGTAAAGCAATTATACTCCAATAAAGATGTTAAAAAAAAATAGCTGATAGAGAAAACCTGAGGATACCAATGGGACAAAGAAAGAAGGAAGGAAAGAAGAGAGAGAGAGGAAAAACCATTAAGTTTTGGGCTCAGGTCAAAATAAACTATTAAAGACTATGGTATAACCCCTCCACTTCTTTCCCTTATTTAAATTCAAATAAAGATAAATTCAATGTATTTTTATGAGAAACAGCATGTAGAGCATGATCCTATCTTTTAACAATTATTCTTCTGTGATTAGCTAGCTTTCCTTCTATCTCCGTTTTATACGTGCATAAAGAGATGTCTGAAATGGGATGATGAGGGTTGTTTAGTTTTGTTACATCTTGTCTTAAAATTTTTCTCTTAGTATTTTATGTATAACTTGGATTTAGGGCCTGTACATGTTTTACCAAAACACAAGTAACTATTGAAATTATGCATTTATTAAGAGTGTCAGGTGAAAACTATTGATTACAATTCTCTATAATTGGCAGACCCATCATTCCTTGCATATTTCAAACATGTTCCAAAGAATCAGCACTGAGAACAGGGCTTGCTTGATTTTATTTCTTAAGCCCTAGGTAGGCCCCAAGAGAACCAAGAAGTTTTTAGTGCTATAACATTTTCTGTAAAAATACTCTGGTCTGAATTATAAATTTGCAGAAATCACCATTTCCCTCTAATGTCCCTCTAGCTACATTCCCTTGCACAAGCTGTATAGCACAGAGGGCAAGGAAGTGCAATTTCAGACAGACCTCAGAGGGAAGGCTCTCCAGGAGCTGCAGTTCTTCCCACCCCCGGGGTCCTTTTTCACTAATTACATTCAACAGGTTTTACCAATCACAAACACTGGAGAGGATGAAGAGGTACAACCCTCCAGTTATGAAATAAATAAGCCACGGGGATGTAATATACAGCATATGGAATGTAGTCAATATTATTGTAATCACTTTGTATGGAGACAGATGATTACTAGCCTTATTGTGGTGATCATTTCATAATATATGCAAATGTCAAATCACTATGTAGTGCTCTTGAAACTAACATAATATTGTCCATTACATCAACTATATTTCAATTTCAAAAAGTCTCAAACACTGGGCCTCGTGTGCTTGGCACTCTGAGCGATCTCTATCTCAAAGGGCTTATTCTCTCTGGAGTGGGGTTAACGGTGGATGTGGAGACATCATAACCTGGATCTGAAAAGTAAAAGAAAACTCGGACTACCATAGTGTCATCCAAGCTAAAAGAGGGTTCGTTCTGAGAAAGAGTGGAGTGTGGTTCCTGGAGCGCCCACTGCACCACGCAGGACTGTCTCCACTAAGCTGGGTCCTCTGTCTTCCTTCTGCATGGAATCACATTCATATCCCTCAGAGCTTCAGTTGCTGGATGGGGAGTGCTGATGGGCTAAGTTCACCTAAGTTTTCATGATAGATAACAGATCAACGGGTTATCCTTCCAAGGGGCATTTTCATTCCAAGGACCTCTTTAGAGACGGTGACGCCTACCAGCCCATTAGGTCACATGATGCAAATATGGGGTAAATATCGTAAGACAGTGGGGCTTTTCTGATACTCTCCAGAAATAATTCTATGTAAATACCTGTCTACTCTACCAACCTTGAGATTCAGAAAGAGTCATCAGTTCATGAGAAAAGGTTGGATTGCTTGACCCTATGTTGTTCTCTGCAAAGATGTCCACCTGGTAAGCTGTTTGGGGCTCTAGGCCCTTGAGCTGATACTGGGTGATGGTGGCATTCTTGATCTTCACATCAATGTGCTGGTCTTCATTCTTGCCCTGAACCTTGTAACGGATGATAATAGAAGAAATAGAATAGCCATCCAGGATTGTCCAAGAGATAACAGCTGAGGAGTCTGTGATGTTGGAAATCTTGATGTTTTCTGGTTGAGGAGGGAGAACTAGAAATTTAAAACAAACAAACAATATATTACTTAAGATATATTACCATCTCTTTGATTATTATGCTTCTGAGAGAAAGTTAATATCAGCTCATAAACCATGAATGGCTAGTAAGTGTTATCTCAGAGGGTAACTCCAATCAGTTGGTAGTGGACTCGACGCAGACTTGACAAGTGGCTGCAGACAGGAAAATGGCAACACACACACATCACATATTTGCCATCCTTAAACTAAATTAAGACCTCGGAAATTCTATTACTCCACAAACTGCTATTACACTGTTTTTGATACTGAGGAAAACAGAAAAATGTTGAGAGCTGACATTTATATAGGCCCTTCCATATAGTAACTCATTGACTCCTCATAACAATCTTACTGTAAGTATTGAGGCTCAGAGAGATTAAGTGACTTGGCTGAGGTCACACAGCTTTTAAGAAATAGATTCAAGTAGAAGAAATAAGATTCCTATTAGTCTGTAGTTAGCCACTGGTCCATAGGGCCTATCCGTATTAAGCACTTGTTAGAAAATATGTTAAGCACTTAGCAGACATATTCAAAAAGCAAGATGGAGACTATATATGCATGTGCACACTTATGGATGTACTTAATGTATTAAAATTATACAACATTGAATGGAAAGATACATAATAAACTCATAATTTTGGTTGTCTCTGGGGAGAGGGGGAGAGAATTAGATTGGGGAAGATGGTCAAAGAGGATTTTGATATATCTGTATTGTGGAATTACTTCCACAAAAAGGCTGAAAGCAAATATGACAAAATGTTAAGAGTTGTTAATTCTGTGTGGTAGAAATGTAGGTTTTTGTTGTATTACTCTCTGCATTGTCCTATAACTTCTAAATGTCAGAATTTTTTAAAGATGAAGAAGACATCCCTAAACACAGACAAAACCGTTGAGACTTCCACATGTTATGGATACAAGAAGAGAGTGCCTGGAAAAACAAGAGCCAGTTTACACACCTGTTACTGGGGAGGTGGCAACTCAGCTGCAGAAAAGAACCTCTGACTTTGGGATTTGACAAGAGACCACAGGATCCTAGCAGAAGTGACGGTTGGTGTGACCCAGAAACACCTAGTCTTTCCAAGGACTCCAAAATGCACAGACAGTTCTAATGCAGTGAATCAAAATAGAACTCTCTGGCTCATGATGAAAAAGCTTTCAATCCTACAAAGAAACCCTAGAAGTTCCAACTACTTTTTAATGACCAATATGAGATTGAGAGAAGCCTAAACTGAAGAATATTTTGTTTCAAGCAGAGTTCTTTGGCTTTTAAGATTAGATGAATTAGATGAATCATCATCTGTGTGCAACAGTCCTAAAAACTGTCATATAACAGATTCAACAAGCCCCAGAAAACCTTATTCATGTTATTAATTTACTTAATAAGTAACTCTATAGAAAGGAAAGGTAAATTTTAGCACAGTCCTGCCTGAATTATCACAAATCCAAACACATGAAGCGTTCGTATATATTACAGGTTGCTAAAATGATTTGATGTGTTGGTGGGGGGCACTAATGAGCCTCCATTCACAACTAACTGCCTTTTATGGTTTCTAAGAAGCAGACTTGAAGTGACGGGAGCTAAGTCTAAATGGCAGCAGCCAAGTGTCATTCAGGCAAGGCTGGGGCATCATGAGGTACTTACTGTCGCTGAGGGTCCAAGCGATGAGATTTTCGCTCCATTCCCCCTGGGCCTTGGTGTTGACTCTGGCTCTGACTATGTACTGCTCCCTGGGCTGTAAATTGTTAAGGAGCACTGAAGTCAGGTTGCCTGGCACTTTAATATTCTGCTGATCACTATTCATTAGCACAGACCTCCTCTCAACTTCAACATAAAAGTCATCTTCTGAGCTTGGAAATATGGGTTGCCAGGTCAAATTTAGAGTGGTCTGACTTTTTGGTAGGAGACTGAGACCTCTTGGAGGAGGAAGACCTAGGAGAAACCAGAATAATCATTGTTTTTATATAGGGTGAAGATAACAACAGCCCCAAAGGACAGCTTTATAGGATAACCCTGGCTCCTAGAATAATATACACTTTCACAAGCTATCAAAGAAGCACATGCTAGCAGCCATGTAATACTTTTCCTTTTTCCTACCAGAATAGCAAAGCTTTAAAATATTCTAGTATGTAGCTTGAGTAATTGTAAGACAGGAATACAACCCCTTTGAAGGACAACTTGGGAATATTTTTCAAGAGCTCTAGAAATGATCATATACTTTGGGAGTATAGTCTGACTACCAAGGATTTATCCTGAAGAAACAACTCAAAGGATGCGAAAAGCTAGGTGCATGAAGATGTCCATTACAACATTATTTATAATAACAGACAATCATAAGAAACCAAAATGCTCAAAATAGGAAAATGCTTTAATAAATTATGATATAGCCATCCAAGGGATTAAAAGTTTATTGGAAAAAGTACAAAAGCCCCTCCAAAACTTAAAACACACGAGAAAAAACTCTGCTTACCACTTGGTAAAAACCATGTCTACAGCTGGCGAAAAAGGAAGGAAACTGATAAAAATGGAAACACTGGATTTGCCAAGGTTCTGGGGTTGTAGGTTCAGTGTTTCTGTTCCCATTTTGAGTAATATATTTTAAAGCAATTTCAGGGTTACTTCCCCTTAGCAAGGACAATTTCAGACATGACAACACTGTGATGGCTGGGCCAGGCCTCGCACTGCTCTGATCACATCAAGGTTTGACTCTGACCACACGCCAACTCTGACCCCAAGAACCTGGGCTACCAGAGAGGTAACTGAATAGAAACAATATGGGTTTTGAAATCAAAGAGGCAGGAGCATGCCCCTTTAGTTTTGTGACCTTGGGAAAATTCATAACCTCTACGAGTTCACATGTAGCATGAAATGAAAATACTCATCTTCCAGACTCAGGAGGAGAAATGAGATAGTGAAGGTGAAAATGCTTGGAAGGTGTTAGGGGCTCTGTCAACATTTTCTCTCTCTCTTCCTTCCTTCCTTCATGAAATATATTAGGCCAATGGACAGTGGAGGAATCTGTAAATTTTCAGTTAATAATAGTATATTGATATTTTAAACTTCAGATATAAAGTATTTTCAAAACACAGAATAGTGATCCTCTACTCATGCATTCTTGGTGGGGACATTATTGCCCCTAAGGGGGCAAAAATTGGTTCTTGGGGTATGAGAAAATTTTAGATAATGACAGTTGTTTATGAAGGGCCACAATATATAAACAGATCTGTGGTATTACAATTCATGGCAGAAGAGACATTAAGACAAAACAGAGATTTTGTCTTAAGGACAAAACTATCTAAGAAGTTCTTTAGAGGGTGATCATTTAAAAAATTAAAATAAGATAAAGAATCTGAAAAAGAATGAATATACGTATAACAATCACTTTGCTGTACACCTGAAACTAACACAACATTGTATATCAACTATATTCCAATAAAATGAAAAAAAAGTTTAAAAAAATTAAAAAATAAAATAAAAAGGTTGAGAAACTTGGTTAGAGGTGAGAGGAAGGGTCTGTTTCTACCCAATGGGAGAGGGACTCTCACTGGTCAGTTCTGACCACCCTTAGATGAGGGAGAACCAGTAATCAGGTCCTGCCACCTGGTGGGCATTATGCTCCAGGTCTTATTGGGCTTTTCTCCATAACCTTTGCAAATTGAGAGAGGTGATGTCACCTCCTTTTGCTCTTCTCTAAAGTTTAAGTTCCGAAATAAGCCACCTGGAGTGGGTAGATAGGCTTACGATGACAGCAGACAGAGGGAGGACTGATGGTGTGCAGCAAACATGTAAACCTTCTAAGCCTGTGCCTGGTACAGAGGAGCAACCCCATAAATGGTCCTTTCCCTCCCTTTGGGAGCATGACTTACCCTTCACCCCTCCCAACCTGCCCTCTCTCTGCCGTGTGTTCAGAGTATCTTCTCTCCACTCCCCTCCCGGCCTTCCCAGCCTTTATCACTCAACCAACACACTTATAAATAGTGCAGCTGCCAAATGAATTTAAAAACAAACATCAGCAAAATTCAAATGCTGGGAAAAGATGAACCTTCAAGAATTCCCTTCCCGCCCACCCCTGAGAACTACTTTGAAATAGATTCCAAGACATCTCTAAATACATCCTGGCTGGAACATATTCTGAGAGCTGAAGACAGCACAGTACGGGTCTGTGAAGTGTTTTATGTTCTGTTCCATAAATACTTTCCATCTGAGTCAGATTATGGCCTTCCCCTTTTGATTCATCGGCACCGCTCTAAGAGAGAATTAACTACCATTCGCCTTTTAGCAGCAACCTGATGACATATGAGGGGCCCCTTGGATCACAGTCATGGAGATTCCTTTATCCTCTAAGTCGTATGTAGTCTCCAGTGTTATTTTTGGTATTTACTACCTGGTGGGTTCCCAGGAAACCATTCCTTACTTGTGCAATGTTTCTACAAGCATCAGAGTAGCTACTGAGTTTCATTTGGTTCTTTAAGGATGCTGCTGGTCAGATGAACCCTAGGTGGGGAGTGTGGAGGGGAGAGTCTCTGTTAGGGATGCACAACCCCTGCAGAAGAGCCTGATGTTCTTCCTAGCTTCTCACTAAATCACTCCATATCCTTCTGCTTTTAGTAAATGGACTAAAAATAGGAAAACTCATCAACTGGGATAAGGACATCGTGCCTTTGGACTCCCAGGTAAAAAATACCTGGATATTTTGCTTCTCCCAGGAGAAACAAAAAGATATCAAGTCTGAAGATCTAGTATGGCAATGTACCTGATGCATTACCATGGGCAAGTTATTAACCACTCTGGGACTCTACTTTCTCCAGTTGCGGCGAGGGGGGAGCTACTCTTCATTGCGGTGTGTGGGCTTCTCATTGCGGTGGCTTCTCTTGTTGCGGAATGCGGGCTCTAGGTGCATGGGCTTCAGTAGTTGTGGCATGTGGGCTCAGGAGATGTGGCACGTGGGCTCAGGATTTGTGGCACACAGGCTTCAGTAGTTGTGGCTTGCAGGCTCTAGAGCGCAGGCTCAGCAGTTGTGGCGCACGGGCTTAGTTGTTCCACAGCATGTGGGATCTTCCAGGACCAGGGCTCAAAGCTGTGATCCCTGCATTGGCAGGTGGATTCTTAACCACTGCGCCATCAGGGAAGCCCAGAACTGCTGTTCTATAGGTAAAAGCCTTTCATTCTATTTGATGTTTTCACTATGTGCGTGAATGACTTCGAAAAACTAGAAATTACTTTTGAAAGTAAATAAACTGGGATTTCTGGAGTACGTATGTGACAAGAGTCTGTCTTGGGCCCTTAAGATGGAAACAGGAAGCTGGTGGTAAAACTCGGGAGCCAAGACGGAGCACAGTTGCTGCTAAGTAAATCCCAACTCCTAAGGGATGTCCCTGCCTTCCTGAAGGGTCATCTGCTTCCTTCTCTGTCCCGGTGGATTGCTGCAGACTCCCTCCCCCAGGGAGACAGACCAGGAGTGCAGCCCAAATAAAGGACCAGTTTGGCTCCAAGTTGCTAGCCTTCCTGTCACTTTCCCACCCATTCAAAAGCAAACCCCTTTCCACCACCATCCCACTCACCCACCACCACCCTTCCTGGTCTTCCTTCCTCTTTCCCCTTCCTCCCCCACCCACCCAGCTCCTGAATAAATGCCTGTTTGCTTCAACTGACCGATAGAAGCTGTTGTGAACCGCCTCACGGGTCCAGGATGCCCTTCCCCGCCCTCTCCACGCCGGACCAGCTGCACGCAGAGCTCGTATTCTGTCCGAGGTTCCAAATAGTTGAGGGTAACAATCTCATTTGTCACTGAGAAGAGGGAAAGTTCAGGAAACTTAAGTTGGCAATCTTTTACATTCTTTAAACTGGAATGTTGTTATCGTGAGGTGAACTAATGTTTGGTTTTTAAAAATACAATGTCTGGGTATAACAGAGAGGCAATCCCATCTTCAGGGCCTCAGTGTTCCTAATATAAGGAAAATAAGGCTTTTTCATGTAAGTATCTCTGTGCCACTTACACATTTCTGCTCTAGTGTGTTTGTCTTTTCATTTGTAGAGTAAAACCACGCAAATCTTCAACTATATGGAATACCAATCAGATTTAGGGGAAAAACTCAATTAGAATACTATAAAATAACCTCTGTTTTCAAGTACCTACAGTGATGGCAATCAACCTATGAAGAGAAGAGACTCTTTGAGGGTTTGCTTACAATGACTAGACAGTGAACTTGTGATGGTCATGTCCTAACAAATGAAGCATTCTGAAGTACTTGAAAATAGAGCAAATGACATATGCTTCTTTTCTCCTTAGCTATTCTATTTTGCCATTCTGTTTCTCCGTGGATATTGCAAAGGTAGATTTTTGCCTTACCATATGATAAATTCCTAGTCGGTAAGAAAACGTATTGGACTGTGTTTAAGGGTTTTTAGAAGACCACTTCGTAGATGTCCACAAAGAGAGGATGGATTATTAACACCATGTTTTTTTAAAAAGCTGCTTTTTAAAAAGACCTAGCCATCCACAACAGAAACAGCAGTCCAGCAAATCAGCCTTATGTTGCTGGGATTCTGAATTTTGGCTGAATCTTCAAAAGAATGTGAAGAGCTCGGTAATGATACCAAGACATTATTCAATATACCCAAATCAGCTAGTATTATTAAGCCCAAATCCCTCTTTTTCTTCTCCTTTTCTGTAACTTTGATTATCGACATCTCATGGGTAGAGGGCGCTTTTTAGGAAATCACAGCCATGGCGAGACTAAAGTATTGGTGGCGGGCTGCACATTCCCTACAAGCATGACCGCAGCAGGTCTCGCTATAAGATGGTGCGATTAAAGCAGCTGGTTCAATAGATTATGCTCAGCTTTCTTTTTTTAAAAAAATGTGATTTTTGCATCATCATGCAACAAACAGAATTGTCATTTGTGTTTCAAAATAAATTTAATTTACAAATAAATACATTTAACTGTTTTCATGAACTTTTGACATTTTATTACATTTTGGGTTTTTTCCCCCAAAAGTTGGGGGAGGGGCATGTACCTCTCTTTGCCCACATCCCCTCCTCTTCCTGCCACAGCCCAAACTTTCTGGTCCAAATTCCTCTCAAAACCTCTGTGAGTTAGGAGCCTGCAGGCAGGGCAAGACTCAAATACGAAAAAGAAGAAACAACTTGATACAGCAGCAACAATCACCCCTCAGATGTAAGCAAATTAAGTCTCTGCCTTTCCAGCAGGCCCTGGACTTTCCTGTTACCCTATTCATGGCATAAACTTGTATCTTTCACCATGACCAAGCAAGATAGAGTCAAAAAGGGATTAGAGATCCAGAGAAGCCTGGAAAGGAAATATTGATGCAGATAGTAACTCCTGACACAGGTGTGTTCTGTGTCCCATTTTACATCATGACTTCCAAAAAGATAGCCCCAGAACTCAGAGGACCACCCCCCGCCCCCCAACTCCTTCTTGAATACTCTGAAATGGAATCCACTGCTACAGCCCCTAACTGGGGGTAGAGGGTTGAGACTGGGAGAGAGGATTTCTATATTTGGGGAAACATTTTTTTTTCCTGGTGCCCCATCTCCAGCTGGAGCCTTTCCTTTCCAAACCTTACCTTGAATATGCCGCCAAGCCTCATAATGATTAACAGGTTTGTAGAGAAGCTTCTTGGATTTGATTGGTCCATCCCCAAAGTAAGGCTCAGAGCTGATGTTGATGACAGCGAAGTTATGTCCGGTGTCAATCACGTTTGGGGCATTCAAGGGCTTTGGAAGAACTAAATAAAGTGTCAAGAATCAGATCAGTCCTTACACTTTGGGGTTTTACTGCTGTTCTGAGATGGGGGTAGAGGATGAGTGCCTTTACACTCCCAACAAAGCCCTCTTGGAGTTCTCTGCTCAGATTCCATGCAGTTGCCGTCTCTGTGATCTCCTGGTTTGCTCTTGCCCCTCCAACTCACTATCCACAAAGTGCTTTCTTAAAATATGAGCACTCCTCTGCTCAAGACCTTTCAATGGGTTCCCACTATGTTTCGAATAAAATCTAAAATTCATACCATGACCTGCCAGGGATGATAGAGCCCCTGCCTCCTCTCCAACTTCCTCGTTCCCTCACCTAATACCCTCCAGTCCTAGTGACCTTTCAGTTCATTCAACTAACAATGCACCAGGCTCCTTTCTGTCTCTGGTTCTTTGTTGAGGCTGTTCTCCTGCAAGGAATGCTGTAGACCTCCCATGATTCTGCAGTTAATTCTTACTCATCATTCATCTCTCAGCTCTCATGTGACTTCCTCACAGGGGCTATCCCAGAACCTTGGTTAGGCTCACGTGTCATACCCTTCCACAGAACATTTTCCTTCACTGCAATTTTCAGAATTTATTATTCTTAGCAATTTGGTGTGATTATTGAATACCAGTCTTCCTACTAGACCACCAGACTAAGTCTGTCTTTCTGTCTGTCTGTCTCTCGGGTCTCACCAGGCTAAGATTAAGGTGTTAACAAGGGCTGTGTTCCTTTCTGGAGGTTCTAAGGGAGAATTTGTTTCCTTCTTTTCAGCTTCTAAAAAACATCTGTATTCCTTGACTCATGGTCCCTTCCTCCATCTTCAAAGACAACAGAGTCATGTGTCTCTGACCCTTCTTCCATTGTAATATCTCTTTCTGACAGTCTTTAAAGACTCCTGTGATTAGAGTGGGTTCACCCAGATAATCCAGAATAATCTCCCCATGTCAAAGACGATGTATTCCCAATGGGACTGAAAGAGCACTCCCAACAAGGTGAAAATTGGTTCTTGGGGAAAGAAAAATTCTTGGATATTACAATGGTTTGTGGCCTTCCTAAGGGCCACAGTATATAAACAGATTTATAGTATGTCCACAATATTAAGCAAGTTCTGGTTTGAAAGGAAAGGACATCTTGTCAGGCTGTCAGTACCCCCGTTTATTCAATTGTAGAAGTAGCCCAACTTGCTTTGAGTCTTACTGAGCTCCCGTGAGTCAGAGGTCCACCAGAATCCTGGGCCCTGGGTCATCGAGAACACTTATGGGAATGGGGTGGCCAAGAAAGAAGACAGACAGTGAGTCTATCTCTTCTGCTCATGCGCACACTCCATTGTGTCACTGGACTTCACTTACGAAATTCAAAGATAAAATTTCAAGTTGAAGACAATAGAACATTAAACCAAGTGCAGGGCCCTGTGTGGACAGGTCATAAACCCATGAAGCCAGCCCTGCACATCACTCTTCCTGTATGAGAGGAGGGTTGCTGGGTCCAGCTCACATGCAACGGGAAGGGATTACACAAGGTCATGAATTCCACAAGGCAGGGGTCATGAAGGGACACGTTAGATACTTCCTACCTCATCCAATATCATTTGTCTCTTTTGACTTGTTCCTTTCTCCCTTGCACTCTATAAACAGTACCTGTATTTGGAGATAGGGTCTTTAAAGAAGAAATTAAGTTACAATGAGGTCTACAGTCATTCCTAATCCAATATGACTGTTGTCCTTATAAGGAGATTAAATTAGGACACACACACAGAAGGAAGACCATGAGAAGATACAGGGAGAAAACAGCTGTCTACAAGCTAAGGAGCAAGGCCTCAGAAGAAACTAACTCTGCCAACACCTTGATCTCAGATCAAGGTGAGATTACCTTGATCATCTAGCCTCCAGAACATCGAGAAAATTAATTTCTGTTGTTTGAGCCACTCAGTCTAGGGTACTTTGCTACAGCAGCCCTAGCAAACTATTACATATGAATATAACACAATTTACTTATCCTTTCTAATGGTGATGGATATTTGGACTATTAGGAAGAAAACTCCTCAGAACATTACTGAAGATTATTTGTTTTTAACATATGAACTCATTTCTTTTGAGCATAAACCTAGGCGTAGAATTATCAGGTCACAGGGTAGGTGTATGCTTAGCTTTAATATATATTGCCAGTTTTCCAAAGTGGTTGCTCCAGTATGTACTCTGGTAGTAAAGTCTAGTACAGTCAGCCTTCTGTATGCAGGTTCTGCGTCTGCAGATTCAACCAAGAGCAGATCAACATTCAGGGGGAAAATTTAAAAAAACTCCAGAAAGTTCTAAAAAGCAAAACTTGAAATTTGCCACGTGCCAGCAACTATTAACAAAGTATTTACATTATAGTTACTATTTACATAGTATTTACATTGTATTAGGTGTTACAATAGTCCCCCTTATCTTCAGGTGATACATTCAAAGACCCCAGTGGATGCCTGAAACTGCAGACAGTACCAAACCCTATACACACTATGCTTTTTCCTATACATACGTATCTATGGTAAAATTTAATTTATAAATTAGGCACAGTCAGGGAATATTCAAATTGCCAGCATCACATTATTAAGTTAAATAAAGGTTACTTGAACGTAAGCACTGTGATACCATGACAGAGGATATGGTAACTTAGACATCTTCTAAGTGACTAATGGGTGGCATGCACGAGACAAAGGGAGGATTCACATCCCCGGCAGGATGGAGTGGGACAGTGTGAGATTTCATTATGCTGCTCAGAACAGTACACAATTTAAAACTTATGAATTGTTTATTTCTGGAATTTTCCATTTAATTTTTTGGGCTGCAGTTGACCGTGGGTAACTTAAACCGTGGGAAGTGAAACCACAGATAAGGGGGGATTATTGTTTAAGTAATCTAGAGATGATTCAAAGTATACAGGAGGATGTGCGTAGGTTGAACGCAAATACTATGCCGTTTTATATAAGGGACTTGAGCATCAATGGAGTTTGGTATCCAGGGAGGTCCTAGAACCAATCCCCTACAGATACTGAAGGGCAACTGTATCTCTGTATCTATTTTTTTTTTAAATACTATGATTAAAGACACCGCTTAATTTACCTAATGGCTATTTCCATCTTATATCTGTCAGTATGACAGTGAAGAGGCACCAGTGACTTAGAACTAGAGAGGTTTCTGTGCACTGATGTTGTGTGCTGTGTCTTTTATTTAAAAAATAAAAATTAGAATCAGTAACCCTTCTGAATCTTGGCAACATGGTTTTTTACTTATAATTATTTACTTTCCATGGGCAGCAAACATTTCAAGAAGCTTAAAAATAACATAATTTGTCTTGTCTGTATACCATTTCCTTTCTTCCAAGAACATGTATGATGTAAGAAATTATTTTGATCGTGTTAATGTCCTACTGAATAAAATAGATCTGGGATTTTCCAGTAATCCAAAAAAACATTAAAGATTCTGAGGTGTTTTATATGGGTTCTCAGGGCAGAGAATCCAACTCTGTGAGGCTGTATTTATGCTCGTACTGTTCTTGACCTTTTTTAAAAATATATATATTCTGGGTAATTACATTCAGTTCATTTACAGAAATTACCTCTGGGAACAACCAAAGCTTCCTAATCAGGTAGTGAAGTAGTTTACATACTAATCAGCTTCTGTTATCTTGCTTCCTTATCTGTAACACAAGAGTCTCAGAAAGCAAAATGATCTACAAAAGATGATGCAGGGTTTGGAGTCAAGGCCAGGTTCAAAACTAAGATTGGCTGTTTGCCAGATGTGTTACCTTAGACGAGTTACCTAAACCTTCTGAACCTGTTTCTTGAATGATAAAGTGGGGATAACAATACTACTGTACATTGTACTCATAAAATTTAAATAAGATGAATGAGCACTTAGCTCAGTGCCTTTCTAGAATATATACCACAGAGTTGTTAGGTGTTTTTGTCTAAATGAATTAAAAAGTAACTTCCAAATTTAAAATTCCCTGTTGTATCTCTGTACACCAACCAAGCTAACTTGGATTTACTTCCACTTTATTTTTTCCCTGCAAGCCTCAAAGGTACACACATCCACTTAACTCTGAATTTTGAAATACTAATTCATAGTAGGAAGAATATTCAGAACTCTGAATATGGGAGAAAATCATTCATGTTAATTGTATATCATAGCCTGGGCTTCATATTAAGTGAGTAGTCCTCAAAATGAAGATTCCCCAAATTATTCTCTACAGTGAATGATAAAGTTAATGATAAAGTTAAACTTTTTACAAAATAAAATCACTACCAGACACTTTATGCCAGACACAATTCCACTATTTAACAAATCTTCGCAATAACCCTGAGCGGTAGATAAACTAAGCTGTGTTTACAAATAAAGAAAGGCTCAGAGAGGTCAAATTCATTTGCTCAGGGCCACACCCAAGTTTACTAGCTGTTAGTAATGAAAACCAAACCCAGGGCTATGTAACTCCAAAGGTCATAAAATTAATCTCTCCTTTCCATTGTAATGCACATAATTTTTTTTTTAAGGCTTAGTGTCCTGGAGAACATCCAAAAGGTATTTTAGTGGTCAGAGAGCATTTCTATTTAGAAGTGGCACCCAGTGATACATAAACACAGCACCATCGAGGTTACAAGCTCTTTCCCTGGAAAATGGACCTTACCTTTAACAGAAACGTTGAAAGGCTTTTCCACCATCCCAGCCACTGTGTTCACACTGCAAACCCAGACTCCTGAGTCAGGGGGCAGGATCCGGTGGATTGTGAAGGTGGCCACTGAGAGATGACCCGTGTGGTTAAAGTCTTTTGGCTGGAAAGGTCAAAAAAAAAAAGCTTCTAGATAGGTATAAACACAAAGGTTCTTAACACTGACCCCATCGCATTGTTAAATAAGGAGTTTTCTAGGGGAGATTAAGAAGATCATTGCAATGCTTGTATAAGCATTGGCTTATTTCCAAAGCTATTGTAGTAGCCCTGAAAGTTTATGTTGGATTGATGCCCTCGCAGATCCTGCTGTTGTATTTGTGTGTTTGGGAGAGTGGGGCAAACACTTCCAAGCAAAGAGTCAAAGTCCTTCTAAACTGCTTCTGGTAACATTGGTTCCTTTCTGGTCCAATACAGAGATGGCTGGGTGAGAAGACAAAATGGCTTCCTAAAGTGTTTGAGGGGCTGCCGAGTATGGTATTGTGGAAAAAGTCAGGGCTCCGAAGACATGTGGACCTGAGTTCACATCCCAGCTCTGCCACTTTTGACCAATTCCTTAGTTACGTAACTTCATGCAGCCAGTTTCCACTTCTGCAAAAAGGGGACAGGTAATGTAAAGTAAGATGTGTATAGTATGGTCAGCCCTCACTAGATGGTAGCTGTGACTTCCACTAACTCATGGATACTCCAACAAGATTTTGGAAGCGGTCAGTTGGCTTCTGCTACCGAAAGGATTGTTTGAGTGGAATCAGGGACATCTGACGTGTGAACATTCTACATGTCCTGCCCCCAAGAGGTCATTTGGACCTGCCTTCTGGTCAAGTTGATTTTCAGTCATCTTTGAGAGAAAAATAAGATAACTATTTCAAAATCTTAGGTAAGAAAATACATCAATTTCCCGAAGATCACTTGTGACACAGAGAAATTTGAGGTAGTTCCTGTCTCTGCTGCATCTGGGATTGTTGGAACAGGGAAGGGAAACATATCGGAAAAGTAGCTTATTCCTTTCCAGCAAAGAAGAACGTTGTGATAGCACCCTAACCAGTGGTAGACACCAACAGTGAGGACAAGGTGCAGAGGCAGAGACCCAAGGTATGTATTCAGACCTAAGGGATTCCGTGGATCATAGTTTCTGGATTGGAGGTGTGGGATCAGGTCTATCTAGAGTCAAACGGGTTATGCTGAACTCCCCTCTGCTTTTTGTCAAAGCTAACAACACCCTAGCTTAGGAGGATGCAAGCCATGAATGGAATCCAGCCTTTAGCAGGGTGAGTGCTACACTGAAAATATCTAGTAGTATAAGGAGGTCAGATTAAGAATACAGCCACTATGGAGAACAGTATGGAGGTTCCTTAGAAAACTAAAAACAGAGCTACTATATGATCCTGCAATCTTACTCCTGGGCATATATCTGGAGAAAACTACAATTCGAAAAGATACATGCACCCCAATGTTCATTGCAGCACTATTTACAGTAGCCAAGACATGGAAGCAACCTAAATGGCCATTGACGGATGAATGGTAAAGAAGATGTGGTGTATTTATACAATGGAATATTATTCAGCCATAAAAAAATGAAATAATGCCACTCACAGAAACATGGATGGACCTAGAGATTATCATACTAAATGAAGTAAATCAGAGAAATACAAATATCATATGGTATCCCTTATATGTGGAATCTAAAATATGACACAAATGAACTTATGTATGAAGCAGAAACAGAATCTAGACATAGAAAACAAACTTATGGTTTAAGAAGCAAACTTATGGTTACCAAAGGGAAAAGGGGGAAGGGGAGGGATAAATAAGGAGTTTGGGACTAGCAGATACAAACTACTATATATAAAATAGATAAACAACAAGGATTTGTTGTTGTTGGGAACTACATTCAATACCTTGTAATAACTTATAATGGAAAAGAATCTGAAAGAAATATATATGTATAACCGAATGTTTGCTGTACACCTGAAACTAACACAACATTGTAAATCAACTATAGTTCAATTTTTAAAAAGGCTATAATTTGTTCTACAAAAAAAAAAAAAGAAAAAGAATAACTCTTACATGGAGCACTGTCCCATCTGGCTTCACCAGGGTCATTTCTTCATTAGCAGGTAGCGGCCAGCCAGATGCTTTGCAGATGGGGTTAAATTTACCACTGTTTACTTCTATGTGATCTGGCAAATCCTCTATCTTTGGGGTCATCCTTGGCATGCCTGAATGAAGGAAAGAGCACTGTGAAATCTAATCTTTAACACAGCAGAAATAGAAATAATAAAAGTAGCTACCGTTTAGTAAGTCATGCACAGGGCAAGAACTTGGCAAATATTATATTGTTTTATCATCACGTAATAAACTTGTGGGGTGGGTGCTATTGTGGTTCTCATTTTAAAGATGAGGCGACTGAGGCTCTGAGTTCAGGTTGAAGCTCAGATCTTTTTTTTTTTTTTTTTTGCGGTGCACGGGCGTCTCACTGTTGTGGCCTCTCCCGTTGTGGAGCACAGGCTCCGGACACGCAGCCTCAGCGGCCATGGCTCACGGGCCCAGCCGCTCCGCGGCATGTGGGATCTTCCCGGACCGGGGCACGAACCCGTGTCTCCTGCATCGGCAGGCGGACTCTCAACCACTGCGCCACCAAGGAAGCCCAAGCTCAGATCTTTATGACTCCAGAATTCACACTCTTTGGCCATAATGATGTACTTTCTCAGTGGACCTAGGAGATACAGTCTCAATATTGAAAAGATCACCAGCACCACATCTCTGCAGATCTTACTGTCCACTCCCTCTCTTGCTTTATAAGGGAATTTTTTTTACAAAAACAAAAACTAGTTCTTCTTTCACTCTGCAAGCCCCCAATACTGCCGATCAACAATATGTCAAGTTTTGATATCTGAGAGATGTCTCATTAATTGGGAAGTCTGCAAGTGGCCGATGATTAATTATATTCACATTTACATCGAAGAAGTAAAGTGGAATAAAACTCCCCCAAATCAATTTCCCATCAATAGCCAAATAAAAAATATTGTTGCCAACATGGAAAGGAAAAAATGTCTCTGGTATCAAC
This sequence comes from Lagenorhynchus albirostris, assembly GCF_949774975.1. NCBI lineage: Eukaryota > Metazoa > Chordata > Mammalia > Artiodactyla > Delphinidae > Lagenorhynchus > Lagenorhynchus albirostris. The sequence goes on along the minus strand of NC_083101.1, from coordinate 75,118,692 downwards.
AAAGGTATCAGGAGCCCTTGCTTGTTATCTGCAGAGTAGAGAATGAATAATCCTGAAATATAACAATTTTATTCTGAACTGTAAGGTCTTAGAGAATTTTGGAACATGTGTAACTAAATGTAAGACATGACTGAAAACAGTCCAACACTTAGTAAAGAATGTAGGAGACGGAGATGCACTTAAAGCAAATAAGGGAAACATTGGAAAAGTGGCTTAGTCCTTTCCAGCAAAAAAGAACAGCCGTCACCTACATGCTGCTCCACATCAGCGGTGGGTCAAGGTAAACACATCAATATTGATATGTTATATTGATATCCTATTTCTCAGGCCTAGAATGAAACAGGTAAAGTGTATGGAACAGGAGGGAAAAGGATCTAATAGCCACAAAGATAATTCCTTGATATATCTGCAGACTTGGAGAGATTGTGATTAGAAAATTTGCCAGACTCTTCAGCCTACACAATTATTGCCATCGGAATTCTTCAAAGTGCTTTGACATTTTCAAACCATATCTTTCCTTCATTGTCCCCTTGCAGTTTCTGCAGCTGGATGAGGGTGGAGGAACAGCTAGAGGGTGGAAGAGGGTGTGAGGGAAAGGGAGCTGCTCCCCAGAAGCCCGGAACCTGGTTCTAAGTTTGAGATTCTCACAATTTTTGTAACATCAGCCTTAGAACAGAAAGGAGGGAGTGGTGCAGAAAATTCAAATCATTAAGCTTGTTCATTGCCCACTTTCAATCCATGTTCTGGCCCACAGCCTTTCCTTCCCTTCCTAGACCCTCCCAGATTCCCGCCCTGTAACAAAGTCCAAATGCTGGGGAAGAGGAGAAAGTATAAAGCTGACAAGCTAAAGCCTTTGAGAAAACAGTTGGTATTTCCTCACATATTTGCTCTGATTTTTAAAACTCACAGGCAGAAGTCCATAAATGTCTTACTATTCTGAGTGTAGATTTCACTGGACATATGTTATTTATATTTGACTGAAAAAGTAATATATGTTTATTATTTTCAAATTTTGAAAATATGCTTCTTTGGATTTTAAAAAGTATATTCTAGGGTAAGCATTAGCAAACTTTCTTGAAAGGACTAGATAATAAATATTTTCAGCTTTGCAAGCCCTATGTTCTCTGTGGTAACTCCTCAACCCTGTTGTGTAAGAGCAACCTTACACGATATATTGTAAACAAATGGGCATGGCTGTATTCCAATACATTTTTTTTTTATGAGAACAGATAGATGTTCTATCTATCTAAAAAGGAATGAGATACATACTGACATGTGCTACAATACAGATAAAACTCAAAAACCGTATGGTAAGTGAGAAAAGCCAGCCACAAAAGACCGTGTATTGTATGATGCCATTTATAGAATAGGAAATATCAAGAATAAGTAAATCTGTACAGGCAGAGAGTAAATTAATGGTTGCTAGGTGCTGGGAGGAGGAAAGAATGGGAGTTACTGCTAATAGGTACACACTTTCTTTTGGTAAAATGAAAACATTCTAGATTATGGTGCTGGTTGCACAACTCTGTAAAAGCATTCAATTTTACGTTTTAAAGGGATGAACATCATGGTATAAAAATTATACCTCAATAAAACTGTTTTTTAAAAAAAGTACACAAGGGACTTCCCTGGTGGCACAGTGGTTAAGAAACTGGCTGTCAATTCAGGGGACATGGGTTCGAGCCCTGGTCCGGGAAGATCCCACGTGCTGCGGAGCAACTAAGCCCATGTGCCACAACTACTGAGCCTGAGCTCTAGAGCCAGGAGCCACAACTACTGAGCCTGCGAGCCACAACTCCTGAAGCCCACGTGCCTAGAGCCCATGCTCTGCAACCAGAGAAGCCACTGCAATGAGAAGCCCGCGCACCGCAACAAAGAGTAGCCCCCGCTCGCTGCCCGTGCACAGCAACAAAGACCCAGCACGGCCAAAAATAAATAAATGAAATAAATAAATTTATTTTAAGAAAATAGTACACCAGATTTGGTTTGTGGGTGTTTGCTGACTCCTGCTCTACGGTAATTCTGAACTAGAATTATTAAAAACTTCATTTTGAGGATAATATTTTTCATTTTTTTCCTTTCATTATATCTTTCTTTTAAAAATATTTTTTATCCAAATCCCTTCCACATAATTCTTCCACTGTTGTGGATATCCAGGGAAAAGTCTGGTCCTAGAGAAGAGAGCAAAAGAAGTAGGCAGAGTTCTCAGCTGGCCAGTTATCACTTAAAGTGCTACAAAGAACACGTGGTTTATTCCTTAGTGGAAAGGCCAGTGTGAGAGCCATAGAAAAGATTCAGAAAGCTGTCCTTTAGAACATGGGATATATTCTTCCCTACTTCAGGGTGGAAACAGAAGGAGTTTAAGAATCTTGGGCTAGTGGGGCAAGAATTATGCCAGAAGAGCTTGGTTCAGACATGCTGAACCTGGCCCTGACTACAGTGTTACCTTGCTTTACCTTCTTTCTCACACTGGAGCCCTTGGTGTCCCGGAGAGCAGAGGCATCCTTGGAACCGATCACACATCTCCCCATTGGTGCAACTGCACCTAAGCTTACAGTCTGGTCCATAATAACCAGGCTGGCATGCTGTAAACAAAGACATCAAAAACCAGTGTTAAGATAGGGAAGGAGGAAAACTCAGGCTATAGGTGGCTAGTTTTACTTTTTTTCTCCAAGCTACCAAGTAGTATTAATTATCTGAATTACCAAGAAGTTAAAGGGTTGAGGAATTCTGCTTCCAGGAGAGTTGAATAAGCTCCTACCAGGTCACCCTTCTCAAAAATAACAACTCTATTTTAAAAACAACTACCTGAAAGCACTGAAGAGTGATGGGAGGAGGGACAGAGGGGACCACACAGGTTCTGAGGGGAACTGAAATTTGGAAGATGGGAATGGTGTGCTCCCCATTTTCAGCTTTTAGTCTAACGGTTGGTACAGTTGATATTGTGTGGGGAAGCTAGGACTCCAAAGAAAACCTGTAGTCTTACAGACAGAGGAATCTTAGAGGACAGAGTCAAAGCAACTACAGCCTCTGGAAAGTGAGAGGGAAAATCTAGAAAGGAAGAGCCGAGGGAGGAAGTCCCAAATCTTTGGCTGACCCCAGAACCACACATGTTAAGTGCAGACTTGAAGCAACCCAGCTACAGCTAAAAGGAATGAACTGAGTTTGAGTTGATGCCTGAGAGTCAGAATTTGCAGTTTGAGTCATACCAAGCTGATTGCCTGACAGGACATAATGAAACAAAATCAACATTCTTCAGAGAAATATATCATATTCCAAGTCTCCTCAATGTAACATTCACAATGTCCAAAATACAATCAACATAAGAAGAAATGGAAAATTCTGACCCATTCTCAAGGGAAAAGAAAATCAACAGAGACCAACCTGGATGACCCAGATGTTGGAAATAGCAGCTACAATAACTATGCTCAGTGAAGGAAAGGAAAATATGCTCACAACAAATGAAACAATTAGAAATCTCAGCAGAGAAATGTAAACTATAAAACATAACCAAAAAGGCATTCTAGAATTGAAAAACATAATATTTGAAATAAAGATTTCACTGTATGGATGTAGCAACAGAATGGCATGACAGAAGAGTCAATGAACTTAAAGCTAGATCAATAGGTATTCAGTCTGAAGAATACAGATAGGGAAAAAGAAAAAAATGATTGGAGCCTCAGGGACCTAAGGGACAATATCAAAAGGTCTAACATACATGTAATTGTAGGTCCAAGGAAGGAGTCTGGGAGAACACTAAAATATCTCAATTCATAAAATCTTAGTGATTTCTTGAGCCAGATGTGGGCTGGAATGTTAATAAAGGTACTCCTATAAATCTGGGTCTAGAGACATATTCACCATGAAGTTAATGAAGCTTATGTTCTAGACTCCTCACATGCATGTAACCCTTCTGGGCCCTAGCAAAGTTTTCATATATGCACATGTTTTTTAAAATTTGTGTATGATTTTTTTAATAGTCTTTAAGGAGGAACTGGATCTACCCCTACTCGGAGGCACCTTTTACTTTAAGGTGTACATTTCTGAGACCATGTGGGATTCCTCTACGGCTAAGGCTCCCTCAGTGTTCCACGGGGGGCAGATACAGCATTTAGAGGGAACTGACTGAGGTTTTGCAGGTAGTTGAAGCTTACTTTTGTGTAACTCTCCTCTTTGTCCTCTTACTCTAAGCCCCTAGAGCTATGCTGTCCAGTATGGTAGCTGATAGCCATGGAGGGCTATTGAGCTCTTAAAATATGGCTAATCCAAATTGAGATTTCAAAGACTCAGTATGAAAAGAGGAATGTAAAACATCTCATTAATATTTTTTCTATTGATTACGTGTTGCTATGGTAATATTTTTGATATATTGGGTTAACTGAAATATTACAACTATTTCAACTGAAATATTACAATTATTTCACCTGTTTCTCTTACTTTTTTAATGTGGATACTAGAATAATTTAAATTACATATGTGGTTTGTTTCTATTTCTACTGAACTGCTCTGTCCTAGAGCACTGTTATCAAGTGGCTGGAGACCCCATCACAGCTCCCAACAGTGCCAGTTATGGAAAAAGCTGATTTTGTGAGGCAACTACTGAAACACCATTGAGCTCTGCCTAATCCACCAGGTTAGCATTCATTAGGGAAGGTCTAGCATATTTGGTCACAGGTTCATGTTAAGTTACTGTGTGATAGTTGATGTGAAAAGCTTATTGGAAAGTAGATGGGAAACACGTACCTCTGAGCTTCACCAAATGGGAAAATATATATTTAAAAGGGTAGAAGGAATCTTCGAGTAGGTGAAGTTAGTATTGCTTGTGTAAGGTCCACGGAAGATAAGACCTTAACTTCCTCGATTTTCAAATCCCAAATCTTACCTGGATCTGACCTAAAAGCAATGATATTTATGATGCACTGAAGATAACAAATCTTCTATGGGTTTCCAACTCAAAGTGTGGTCTGAAAACCAAGAGCATCACCTCGGAGCTTGTTAGAAATGCAGACCCTCACGCCCCAGTCCAGACCTATGAAATCAGAATCTGTTTTAATAAGATCCCCAGGTGATGTATATGAGAAGCACTTTCTATGAGGTCCAGAGTCTTAACATGAAAGCATAATTAACTTTGGATGAAGATATCTTTGATTCAAAACCCTGTAATTCAGCAATAGACAGTTGAGTGAGCAGTCCAGGTATGTCCTACACGATGATTTCCAGCAAGCTGGATCTCCTTGGTATACCTGCTAGAACCTTTTCTCTTTAGGGGTGTGACTGGTACATACCTTCATTGCACTGCAGACCCTTCCAGCCTGTGGCACAGGAACACCCATAGGGGTCTGGGAGACAGAACACGTAGGACTTGCATCCCTCTGGTCCACTACACCTTTCTTTACAAGTTCTGCCAAACGTGTGCAGTTCACAAGCTGTGGGTGAGAAAAGGATGATTCAGAGGCAAATATGCAGCCCTTTGAAAACGCAGGATTCTTCTTTTTAAGGGTCTCTCCTAGACCAGTGAACATGGAAAATAATCCAACGTAAGCTGTGGAATTGTCAGTGTAAACACACCCTTATGGCCCATTTTATAGATAATGAAACTGCCTCACAGAGAGGATACTCCAGGCACAGCCCCCAGTAGTGCAGTTTGCGTACTGCACAAACCTAGGGAGAGGCATTCACACCATAGATGTCGTAGATTTGTATACTTATTACAACTTTTCAGTGGTTGACAATAAAGAGCCTTTAAGAAAGGGCACCTTTTTTGAATTTACTCAAAGGTACCATATGGGCTCACAGAGGCCATTTAGCTTCCATTCCCAAATGGGTCCAGATCTAAAATTCTAGATCCAGCCACAATGGCTTTTTAAATCCACAGGTTACTCATCGAGCACTTTTGACTTACCCTTCTCACATGTTCTCCCCATGAACCCAGGAGGGCAAATGCATTCTCCGGTATCTTCGTGGCAGATCCCATTGTTCATACAAGCAGTGCAGACACGGTTACATTCAGGTCCCCACTTCTGAGCTTCACATCCTTTTTTTAAGGAAAACAAGACTATGGTGAGTGGAGCAACTTCATTCCCCAAAGCTTTATTGAGCACCTGATACATGTTAGTCATGTGAGTGGGCACTGGTGAACGAAGATAAATAAAACACAATCTCTGCTCTCTAAAAGCTAAGAGTCCAATGTGGGAAACAGACATGTGATAGAAAATAATGATAACGACAAAGACAGAAGTACCTAATTCTGCCTTAGGGTTGGAATAGGGCATAAAAGAGGGCTTCTCAGAGGAGGTGGTATGTGCGTTGAATCTGCAGGACCCACTAAGTGACAAAGAAGATAAGGCTGGAGAGCGTGTTCTGGGCAGAGGCTAGGTTGGGAGGAAAACACGGCATGTTTGGAGAGCTGCAGTTACGGTTAGAGATAAGAGCAGTGGTTTTCAAAGTGTGACCCCTGACGAGTAGCATCACTATTACCTGGGAATCTGTTAGAAATGCAAATCCCAGACTCCCATCAATGACCTACTGTATGAGAAACTCTGGAGGTAGCCTAGCAACCTAGGCTTCACAAGTGTTTCAGATAATTCTGAGGCGTACCAGAGTTTGGGAGCCTCCAGTGTAAAGAATGTGGAGAATAACCCGAATGGGAAAAGAATCTGAGAAAGAATAGATCCATGTATATATGTAACTGAATCACTTTGCTGTACACCTGAAACTAACACAAAATTGTAAATAGTTCAATACAAAATAAAGATTAAAAAAAAATAAAGAATGTGGAGACAGAAGACAGCTAAAAGGGGAAGCAGGAGCTAGTAGCCCCCAAGTATTTTTCAGGTAGAAAACATATAAGAAATGAAGCAAGATACAAAATTGAAAGTACAAGAATCGTAAAATGCTTCTAGATTCGTATTTCCTCGTTCTTTCTCTCCAGCACTTGGTGATTTCAGATTGTTATTTAGGATACCTTCTGATAAGGAAAGCTCAGGGGGAGCGGGGTAGGGTGACCGTTTGTGGTCAGGAATTTAGTTTAATTTTTCTTCTGAAAGGAACTAATAATGTCTTTGTCCCTGAATATTAGTCTCGCGGTGGTAAACTTGGACCTGTGCCTACAGCTTATAATATTTTTGCCAAGAACTGCTAGTTATCTGTATTTTCTCTAAAATAATCAGGAAGACTGTCAACACAGACCCAGTCTTACAGGCAACCACTTAATTGATAAAGCTACAAAATGTCTCAAAGCTACCATTTACATGCCTTAATATATAAAGGGAAAACTACTTCTGCACAATTAGTGATTTCTGGAGAGCCAGACCACAGATTATCTTCACATGATGAAGACTAATGATGGCAGACACTGGAGATGAAAGGGGTTCTCCTGTTACATTAAAGTATGTCTCTAACCCTGCACCGATCTGAAGACCTGTCCCAGCTTCACTCCTAATCCTGGGAAAGAGGAAGGGATTAAGCTCAAGGAAATACTTAAGGTGATCTCTTAGAGGGATGCAGAAGACAGGAAAACAATTCCTTGATAAGCAACAAGTATGCAGTTAGGCTTCTGTTATTTTCTTCAAAAGCTTCGTGGTTTTGTATTTTAGGAAACCATAGATCCGTGGCATACAGAGAGAAATCCTATAAACTTAATGTTTTCGAGAAATCTTTTGCCATGGAGAGAATTTATGCCGAAAAGAAATCCTACACGTATAACCAGTATGATTTTTAATACACATCTTTAAGCACTGACTATTCCTAGGGTTCAAATCTACCTGGAGAGATACCTTACAGTTATGAGAAATGAACAAAATGCCTTCAACTGTACCGCATTTCTTGGTAAACATCAAAGGGGTCAAAGGGAAGGAAGTACTTTTAAATAGGATGGTTGTGGCCCAACTCAAACTTTCTTAGAATGATTTTAGATATTAGCAGAGCTTCTCAAACAGTTTTATCGAAATAAGAGCCAAAGAGAATGAATGTGCTTCTAGCCATCTGAAAAGGAGACAACCTGGAGATCAAAATGTGTTTGAAGTCTTTTGCTTTATCTTAAAACTTCAGGGAAATTTAAAATTCAAATCTATGATAAGTCATGTTTGTTTTGTCATTAAAAAAAAAAAAAGCTTTAAACCTTTTACCACATATCGACATTTGATGTTTTTGATATTGCTGGAAAATCTGCCAATTTACCCCAGACTGTGAGTGCCCCTGGTACATGGTGCTATATCCCACTGGAGAGACCATCTTAATGAAATGAATGCAAATTGTGTCCTTGCCATTCAGACTCTCCGAGAGTAGAGAGGAATGAAAGGGGATTTCACCTGCCCAAACTAGGTGAACCACACTTTTCATATGTCTATTTTCATATCGCAGTATCTGTTTACCTATTTATGTATGTACCTGCTCTGCTTGGGAATTACCCAAGGGACAGTGATTCATCTTATTATCCTTGTATTCTCAACACCAACACAATGCCTGGCAGAGACTTAGAATCAACACGGATTTGTTGCATGAATGAATGAATGCATAAATATAATGCAAAGCAAAATAAGTACTCTTCACAAGTTAGCGATGCTAATCATTAGAGGAATGACAGGGCATCCCTAGTACTCAGACCTGAAGGCCTGAACATTTAATATCATGAATACCTAACATAACCGGAGAAAATTCAGGGCAAATTTTTTGCTTTCCATAGATCAATTTTTGTAAAAACCACTGGTGACAGTTACTACCCACTTTGATAGTTATAAAGGGGGAGAAGTTTTCACCAGTTCTAACTCTTGCATTTTTCAAACCTGAAAACAGAAATCACATTTGAGAGTTAAATGATCTGGAAAGTTGGGATTTACAGGAGACTTAAGGTTTAACTAGATACTAGGCCAACCCAGAAGGCCCAACTCATCTCCCTGTAGCAGACACCTTTTGGGGAGACTGTCCAGCTCACAGTGATTACCATTCTGTATGTAGTATGTGGCTCCACCCTTGTCTATAGCTCATTGGTCTAGGCGAGTAGACACCTGACACGTGTCAGGCCAATCTGATTGTTCATCCTGAGAGTTCAACATTTAGAAGTAAAAGAAACATCACTGAAGCTAAGTTAGGGTCATGGTAGCCTCCTAAAGTCCACCCACCCTCCCCGGTGCTGAGCCCCAGATCTTCCCTGGAAGATCTTTTCTGGAATTTGCTTATCAGCTTTTCCATCAATTTTTTAAAGTCTTCAGTATACTTTCAACTAATCCCTGGTTTTTGCTTAAGTAGCCAGAGTCAGTTTCTGCTACTTCCAACTAAAAATCCTAACAACCACACCATCACTTACTCCGGACTATTAGCCTGGTGAAGGCCGAGGTGAAGAGGTTTCCTCCTATGTACCTGGCCGAGTACACTCCAGCATCCTGGGGCTGAGCATGAGGCAGATGCACTTCTAAAATATCAGGTACTTCATGCCGGGGCACTGAATGGATGAAGGAACCTGTAAGGGAGAAAAGTGGAGAACAATGGGTCTCACTCAAACACTCCTGTTTCCTTGTCTGCCCCCTCCACTTGATCAGTTTTCCCTGGCCTGATATAGAAAATGTGCTCTAGCGTATTAGATGGGGGGGAGAAGAATGAAAAGGCTGAACTATCGAATGCTCTCCCAAAAGTTGAGAAAAGTATGGTGTTGGAGCAGATAGGTTAGTCTATAGGATCTACCACCAAACACATGAAGGTGAGGGTAGCCTAAATTTCTCATCTTCTGCAGGGAGAGGCAAACCGACAACGCTGGGGAAAACGTCAGGTAAACTTGCCAACTAATCAATTAAGAGATAACTAGAATCACTACTCCAACCTGTAAGTCATTCATCCACAGAACTCTGAAGAGTCTCCATCAATATTCCAGCGGCATCAGGCAACTGCCACCAGGTGGCGCCAAACCGTAGTCAGACCCAGACAGATTTGGGTTGCGCGCTTGGACCCCCAGAACCCCTGCCAACTGGCTTTCCAGGCTCACTCTGGTCATTTCCATAGCCTTGCAATCAAACAGCATCCCATTTTACATGGCAGAATTTGAGACCCCACATATTACATCATGATGGGACTTTCTTGTACGTTCATAGTTCATATTGTATATTTGTAAATGTCCAATGTAGGTAGATGCATTCATATATGTATAAAAATCTCCACTTTAATTTACTTAAGTAACCAAACACGTTACCTAAGACAGCTTCTATCACAGAATCTGATTAGCTTGCATCATAGTAGCTTTACTTCAAACATCTACCCCCAAGACTGCAATAAGATAATGACCCAGTATGTTTTACGCTATCTGATGTCTCGCACAACAGTGTCGGAATGACACAAAACACATACTCACCGTTTTTGTAAATCACTGCATCTTCTTCTTTAATCAATACCTTTTTGAAAGATATGTTCACATTATCTCCCCTGTCCACAGTCATAGTTAAAGTAGCTGGTAGGAAGGAAGCTTTTAAAAGAGAGAGAAAAAACAAATGAGAAAATGAGGTTGTATATCTTTTCCAGGAACAAATGAACCTTGACTCAGAAGATGAGGCCTATGACTTGGCAGGAGTCAGCTGGTTTTCATGAGAGCTTAGAGAGCCACACTGTGAAGGCAGAAGATGCCTCTGAACCATGCTCAGAAGGACCTGAGCTTTGGGTACATCTGCTTGTTTTCCTCAGCGCCTGCTGACCTGGGCACAGTGCCCTGGAAGACTCCCACACAGATACCGTGGTGCAGATAGTGACATGGGGTAGACCCAGAGGGAGAGTGGTGGAGATCAAAGAGCACCGTGAGCCCTGGAATTAGACAGTCCTGGGCTTAAGGCCACCCTCTGCCACTTACTGAACCTTTTTTTTTTTTTTTTTTTTTTTGCCGTACTCGGGCCTCTCACCGTTGTGGCCTCTCCCGTTGCGGAGCACAGGCTCCTGACGCGCAGGCTCAGCGGCCATGGCTCACGGGCCCAGCCGCTCCGCGGCATGTGGGATCCTCCCGGACCGGGGCACGAACCCATGTCTCCTGCATCGGCAGGCGGACTCTCAACCACTGCGCCACCAGGGAAGCCCTACTGAACCTTTTTGACCCAGTTATTTCACCTCTGAACACCTCAGCTTCCTCATCTGTAATTTAGGAGTAAAAGTATTTACCTTAAACGGTTGTTAGGAATAGTAAATGATGTATGCCAAACCCCTGGGTGCTTAGAAGAGGTCAGGATCCTTCCCAAATATAAACAAAGGCCACGCCGCTGTGGTGACGCGTGCAGTGTGGCCATGAGTGGCAGGGAAGGCAGGCAGGGGACCTCAGGGGCCACCTTCTGGGGCTCCCTCTCACCTGAGGAGGTGCTTCATTTAGCAATCTAACCGAACAGCGGTTGCTCTCTACGACAGGCCCTTAGGCTCCTGTGAGAACTATCTGACCATTCCAGGCTGTTGTTCCTTTCTCTGCGGTTTGTTTATATTTTCTGCTCCTTTGTGTGAAGATTGTTTAGCTGACCGTGGGACTTCTCGCTCAGCATTGTATTCTGAAAAGGAACTGAGATTCTCCACTCGGCTCAACTCCAGTGTGGCTTTACGTTTTCCCCATTCTGTGGTTTTTTTATTTCAGACTTTGCGCTTCTTAAGCTCCCTGTTTTGGGGGTCGGAACACAGTCGCACCAGAGTTCCCCTGCCACCCAGCTGGCCACCTCCCGCATTCATGGCTCTAGGTGGATCGTTCTCTGCTGAGGACTCACAAAGTGCATCCACAAGCCAGCCTTGCACCTTGGGCTTCCTGATGACACGGGAGTCCGACCTGTACACAGTACGCATAGACTGATAGTCACGTGACTCGACTGGATCATGAAAACAATAAGCCCCTAGTGACCAGGCATTGTTCTAAGCACTTCACACATATTTAATTTTCATAATATCTCTAGGAGATAGGTACTACAATTATCCTACTTTTACAAATGAGGAAATCAAGGTCCAGAGAGGTCAAGTAACTGTTCAAGGTTACACAGCAAGCTCACAGGAGAGCCAGGATTTGAAGCAGGTAGCTCAGCTCCAGAGGCCTTTCATAGGTCATATAACACCTTCTTTTAGAAATGAGATTGCTGAGGCCTAGGTTATGGGATGACTTGCTTGAGATCATTTGGATTGATTAATTAACTCACAGACCTTAACTACGAACACAATTCACTTATTCCTTAAGTGGTGGAGAAGAAACTAGAAGGTAGTAAAAGTTATAAACAAAGATGCTTCTCATGGATGAAAAATAATTGAGCTAAATTTCAGTTGTCTCCTTTAATTTAATGATACATAAAAACTGAGAGTAATAATGTCATTTTAGGTCCGTTGTTATTTTGTATAATTTCATAACAGCCCTGTGAAGACCAGATATCCACACTCTGTCAGTGTGGAGATGGAGTTAAGGGTGACCAAGTCCCTTCCCAAGGCCTTCTAACAATAAATGTGAAAGTTGAGACACAAACTCAAGAGCTCCACACTTGTTCCAGACATCAGCCTTCCAGACCCATCCTACTCTGGGCCCGGCATCCTTACCTCTCACTTCCAGCCATGCTGAACTGTACTCAGTCCCTCAAACAGATCCCATGATCACTCACGTCCAAGTCATGGACTTTCTCCCTTCTCTTCTGCTCCTTCCTTTCCCCTGTGTCTCAGCAAGTCCTACTCATTCATCGGTCTCCATTTAGATGTCACTTTCTCGAGGGGCCTTACACAATCCTGGAATCCAGGTTAAGTGCCGTCATACTGCCCTCCATATACCCTGTCCTTCCCCATTACGGCCCCACTCATACTAGGCTGAGCATTCCAGGAGGGTAGGCTCATGGCGGTTTTGAAAGGCAACACAGGGATCAGACCCAAGTTTACCTTCCCAGGTCCAACACGGGAAACCAGGTATATGAATGCTTTTAGTTACAATAGTTATAAGACTTACCTACTAATATGAAATCATAATAGTCCTCATCAGATATGCATTTGGTAATGATTAAATTACATAGCAATGTATAGAAAATTGCTAGGGAGATGTCAGGCACATAATAAGTATTCAGGAAATGTTAACTTTGTTGTGTTTCCCATGTGTGGCACAAATAGAGGTTTAAGAATACTTGTGGGGGGCTTCCCTGGTGGCGCAGAGGTTGAGAATCTGCCTGCTAATGCAGGGGACACGGGTTCGAGCCCTGGTCTGGGAGGATCCCACATGCCGTGGAGCAACTAGGCCCATGAACCACAAATACTGAGCCTGCGCTCCGCAACAAGAGAGGTCGCGATAGTGAGAGGCCCGCGCACCGCGATGAAGAGTGGCCCCCCGCTTGCCACAACTAGAGAAAGCCCTCGCACAGAAACGAAGACACAACACAGCAAAAATAAATTAATTAATTAATAAACTCCTACCAACAATATATTCTAAAAAAAAAAAAAGAATACTGTGGAATGAAAGAATAGATGAATGAATCTGATTTCAAATTTTCCTATTTTCTTCATACATTTCACATGCTCATTTGAGTTATTTAGATACAAACGGCTCCTCTCGGTCAACTTCACAAATTATGTTTGGGAAATTGGATGTTCTTAAAGCAAAGCCATTTCTCAAATGAAAAGAGGAAGAAAAATAACCTAGGTTTCTTCTGATGGAACACTCTGTAATAGATCTTCGGATGTGAAAACGTTCCAAACTTCATTTATACCTCCCTATCCCCAAATGCAAAGTGCAGGGAGGTTTGAAAAAACTGCTTTTGACTTTTTTGGATGATGCCATTGATAAAAATCCCTTTGGCCATTTGGAGCATGTGAGCCAATTTAAGCTGTGTTTTGGCACATCTCAAATGGATTTTCCACTTCCTCCCCAGATGCACGAGTCAGCAGCAAAGCAGGGATATAGTGATGTTTATCCTATCCTGCTGTGTCCCTAGGCGGGCACTCCTGAGTTCCCGTGATGTTTTACCAGGGAGTTAAGAGCGTCATGAAGACACAGTGTTGGAGGTTTTCTTGACTCACCAGAAAGGATATCACTTTCCTTACACCATATTTCAGCCATTGGATGGTCAACAAAAGAAAATTAGTTCAACAGCTTGAGATGATGTTGTTATTCAAATACAGGAGAGAAAGTACTTCCTATTTTTCTATTTTGTCTAAACCTCCATAATTATGTTAAAAGATGATATTAACATTTTCCACAGTTGAGTAGCAAAATTAATAGTCCCACTAAATTACTGCTCATTCCAAGGCACTAAATAATGACAATTACTGAACATTTACTGTGAGCCAGATAATGTTGGTGATTTCATTTGATTCTCAAATGTACGTGGTAAAGTCTCTATCCCCATTTATTTTTTCAAATGAGCAAACTATGATTTCAGGTAAGTAATTTGCGCTGGGTTATACCAGCAGTTGCAGAGCTAGGCTCAAACCCATGTCTGACTAACCTCCACTCCCGTATCTCTGTGCTCTAGGTTGCTTTTTGGGGTTTCAACTAGAGTTTGTTGTACTTTATAAAACAAGTGCTCAGAATTGGGGTGGGTGGTTAAAGTAAGTGAGAGTGATATAGAGAGGGTAGTGCAATAAATACAGACTCTGAAGCCAGACCGCTTGGCATTAAATCCTATTCCCACCATTTACAAACTGCTATTGTTATTATTATGTAAATTGTTCTGCAATGTCTCACTTTACAGTGAGCTTTCAGGAACATATCTACTGTGTAAATCAAATCTTACACTCATTGGAGCTGGCTTCTTGTATATACCATCTTACTCTTATTTAAAACCTAAGACGCTTTTGAAGATATTATTATACCCATTTCACAGATGATGAAAAATGAGACCAATAGAAGTTGAATAACTTGCTTAAGGCCATACAGCTGGCAAGTGGTAGAGAAAGAATTAAACTCAGGTGAAGTTGAGTCTAAAAGCCATCTTCTCTTCACTGTTCCTCACTACCCATGCCTGCCTTAGCCTCATTTAACTGAACTTAAACTATGCTTTACCTGTGCTGACCTGGACTCTCACTTTGGCGGGATCATTACGGTTGGTTTTGTTTTGGTTTTTTCTTTTTGCGGTACACGGGCCTCTCACTGCCGTGGCCTCCCCCGTCGCGGAGCACAGGCTCCGGACGCGCAGGCTCAGCGGCCATGGCTCACGGGCCCAGCCGCTCCGCGGCATGTGAGATCCTCCCGGACTGAGGCACGAACCCGTGTCCCCTGCATCGGCAGGCGGCCTCTCAACCACTGCACCACCAGGGAAGCCCTACGGTTGGTTTTTGACTCCCAATATTCTGTTTTAATTTGCTCTACGGATTCTTATTTATACATTTTCAGGACAGCCCAGAAAGGGCACTTCTCATGTCAAACCTGTGAGATCACTGGGGCACAAATCTCAGATCATCTTCATTCAGAATGTGGGCATATCAGCAGAAGGACATAACTCTTTACACAAGTCAGATCCCAATGACACGTGAAAAATAACAGAGCCGACTTTTCAGCCACGATAGCTTTGGCACACCTCACATCCCTTTGTTCAACCTCTCTTCCCTCATCAGAGAGCTGCATTCCTGGGAATTTCTGTTGTGCACTTTTCCCACTCGCCTGATGCCATTTAAAGGTGAATGTTATAGTTTTGCTAAGAGGGCCTTTTCCCTCATTTGTGATGAATAATGATTTTATCACTTTGATCTTAAAACGAGCTTGCTGCCTTCAGATTTTTTAATTACCACCATTAGCAAATTCAAAGAAATATTTTCAGGTAGACCCCAGCTAGGGGCTGACTCTAACCCCTTGCTACTCAAAGTGTGGTCCTCAGCCCAGCAACATCTTATCCCCTGGAACCTTGTTAGAAATGCAGAATCTCAGGACTCTCCCCAAGGATCTACTGACTCAGAGTCTGCATTTTAACAAGACCCTTACGGTGATTTTATAAGCATTTTTAACCTTGAGAAGCAGTAGTCTAAAAAACCTACAGATTCCTATATAAAAAGATGACAATCAGAAATGTGCAGAGGTGCATTATTTATCTGGATCAATTTTACAATTAAAAATCAAATCCTAAAGAGCTCACAATGTCATTGTCTCATGAAATGACACATCCTCAGTCCACAGTCTCGTGTGGTTATGATGATGTTAATTTGGTGAGGACCCCTTCATTTTAGTAATAACCAACCCAGAGAAAGGGACTGAGGGTGACGGGCCAGATCATTTCCGTCAGAACAAGGAGAGGTCATTTCTGCTGGAATCTGTACCTTCGTCCCAGAAGATAGCATCAAGAGCACCGGAAGTCTACCTGCCTGTCCAAACTTGGGAGCCTTAGGGCAGAACAGAGTCATTAAATAATGTTTACAATGACATCTCCTCCAACTGCCATGAGTTTGGTGGACTGGCCCAAAGATACAGCTTAGGACCCACTACTATTTTGGGAGAAGGGTTCCATCACATCACTGCTTTTTGAGGCACAGAAAGGAGTAATACTCTTCCTTTGCAGAAGGCTCTCAAGGTCCTCCTTCAAAAGTTCTGGTGTTCTGTGAGCTGGGCCTGGGTACTCCACTTCTAAAATTAAATCATGTCGCCTGAAAAAATGGGCCCCAATTCTTCATCCCTCCCTGTATCCATACTCGTGGCCATGTAATTGTGTAATACCCTCCCATTCTGACTTTAGGCTCAGCTGTTCGACTTGCTTTGGGCAATAAAAGTGAGGCAGAAGTGAGAGTAGACAGTACTAAGGCTAGGTTTCAAGAAGCCTCATGTGTTTCCGCTTGCTCTCTTGCACCCCTGCTGTCTCCATGAGAACATATCTACATTAGCCTGCTAACGGATAACAGTCACGCGGAACAGAGCCAAGGTAGCCCAACCAGGGCCAGCCTAATAAGCCTAGAGCCAGCCAATATCCATACGCATGAGAGAGCTGCCCAGTCAAGATCAGCCAGCTATCAACCCAGCTGACTTAGACTCACAAGCTAGGAATGTTTATCATTATGCCACCGTGGCTTTGGGCGTGTGTTACACAGCATTACTATGTCAATAGATAACCCCTGTACCAAGTAACTAATCAAATTGAGTTATTGAGAGATGTTTCCCTTAATGTTTTATTTCTACCATATTTTTCCTCTGAAAACATTAACTTCTGTTAAGAATACTCAGAGGCCAAGAAAACAAATAAGGAATCAAATGAAAAACCACTGAGAAAACTCAAAATAGCCCATAGTTTGGCGGTGGACACTTGTCTTCATTGCTGTGAATCATATTATATACACGTAACATGTTCCTATCTCCATCAGGACCATGGAGCCCTTAGTAGAACATGTGATATATTTCATTTCATCTCATGAACTAGGCACAAGGTCTAGTGAAAGGATTGTATGTGAGGGAGTTGGACTAGATCATCTCTCATCTCTAATGCTCTCAGGCAGCTCATCCCCAGCCTGAGTGAGCAGCTGTCAAGACAAGAGGCGGGTGTGGGTCTCAGTGGACCTCACCTGCCCACAACCAAGGGGCACGTTACCTTGTTGGCGCATCTTCATGGTCCGTATCCTTATTGCCTCTCCTCGAACTCGCCCTTCACAGAAATAAGCACCATTGATTGTACTAGCCTTTTCTCTCTTCCAAACAACTTTTTTAGCCCATTCTCTGGTTGCATCTTGAGTAACTTCCAGTGGATCCTGGTGCTGGTTCATTAAGGCTTC
Source organism: Lagenorhynchus albirostris (assembly GCF_949774975.1). Lineage (NCBI taxonomy): Eukaryota > Metazoa > Chordata > Mammalia > Artiodactyla > Delphinidae > Lagenorhynchus > Lagenorhynchus albirostris. The sequence continues at coordinate 75,101,043 of NC_083101.1, read as the reverse complement.
AAAGTCCCTTCCTATGATGATGGGCTCATGGGGGCGCCATCCAGAGGCGATGCAGGTGAGGGATGTCTCAGCGTCAGACACGAGAGGTAGGGAATTGATCAAGATCAGGTCCATGGCACCGTCCACTGTTGCTAAAAGGAAAAGACGGAACATAATGTATGAGGAAGGTTATTAACATGGCCCCACAGGATAAGCTGGTGTTTACAAAGCCTTGTCTAAAAATAACTGTGTGAGCGGTCTTTCTAAAATGCTACTCTGATCATGTGCCTATCTCTCATTGGACAAAATCCAAAACTCTTTACCATGGCATCAAGACTCTTCATCACCTAGACCCTGCTAACCACTGCTGCCCCATTGCACGCCCTAGCTGTAATGGACTATCGGTTATTCTCCATTCCCAAAACAAGATGTGCACTAGGTGTCTTTATGCACTACAGTGCCTGAGACATAGTTAAGTATTCAGTAAGTGTTTGCTGAATTGAGACAAATTCATGATAATGGCATTGTCATTATTTATCATTAATTATTGATCAATTAATGATAATGTGGTTCTACCCCAATAATAATGTATTCTAAAGAAATATGTCAATGACATACACCATATGCTAACTTTATAGACTCTCATCATTATCAAAGTATTGCCTGATTCCACATTAAATTCCGCAAGCTAAGGGAGGGACTGAGTGAAGTCTACATTTCCCTCTGACCCTCATCTTTGAAATGAGCCTAATAAGACCTGTCTTGCAGAATTCTTGTAAAGATTAAATGAGTTAAACTACATAACCTGCCAAGCACTGTGTTTGCAATATACAGGATACTCAATGACCATTATTTCATTTCTCTTTATTCTGCTTCTGAACACCTAGCCCCAAACCTCAAATCTTCCCAAATGTAAAAAGAAAATCCTACCTGACTTTTAAGATTTATTCACTAAGTGATAAAGCACATTTACAAAAAGAAAACCCTCTCATTTCACTTTCTTTCTCTCCCTCTCCCTATTTCCCTTTCTCTTCTCATTTCCAAAGTTTCGAAGATAAGCAAATGGAATCTGTGCCTATTCTCTCCTCTTGGTGAATGTGGAAATACCAGGGATGGAGGTTGTTTTCTGGCTCCAGTGATGGTTGCTTCTCAAGTCTACATAAAATGATCAGGAGACTAGAAAGGTAAAGCACAGCGGGTGATGAGGGCTACTGGAGTCTCAGGGACCTTTATGTAGATGTAAAGTGATTCAAGTATGTTCCATGTTATCTTATTTAATATTCATCAAATTCTCTCCTGGGAGTATGTGCCATGATCTCATTTTTAAATATAAAGAAATTAGGGCTCAAAAGATTGAGTAGCTTATTCTATCTTCCACAGCTATTGAAGTCAGAGCTGGAATTCAAATTCTCACTGATCTTTCAGTTCCTTAGCTATACCATGCCCTTTCCTACCTCAAAACCTTTGGACATGCTGATCCCTGTGCCTGGAATGCTCTTTTCCACTCTTTTCATGGCTAATTTCTCTCATCCTTTGGGGTCTTAGCTTAAATGCCTTTCTCATGGACGTCTTCTTTACCTATCTTATCTATAATATCTACACACTCTCATCCCATAAAGATTACCACAGTCTGTGATTATTTTATTTGATCTCTCTCCTCCTAGATGATACATTCCATTAGAATGAGAATTGAAGCTGTTTTATTTGCATTGATTTACATAGGAATATTCTACCTATTCTCAGCATATAGAGGACTTAATAAATATTTGTTGGCTAGATGGATGGATGGATGGACAGATGGACAAATTTTATACCAGATCTAGTTCAGTTTCACTAATTCACTTGGCTCCCACTTGTTGAAACATGAGGTTAAAAATGAAAGTTCTCTTCTATTTACAATAGCCAAGACATGGAAACAACCTAAATGTCCATTGACAGATGAATGGATAAAGAAGATGTGGTATATATATACACACACCCCATGGAATATTGCTCAGCCATAAAAAATGAAATAATGCCATTTGCAGCAACATGGATAGACCTAGAGATTATCATATTAAGTGAAGTGAGAAAGAGACAAATACTATATGATATCACTTATATGTGGAATCTGAAATATGACCCAAATGAACCAGTCTACGAAACAGAAACAGACCTGTGGTTGCCAAGGGGGAGGGGCGGTGGGGAAGGGAAGGATTGGGAGTTTGAGGTTAGCAGATGCAAACTATTATATACAGGATGGATAAACAACAAGGTCCTACTGTATAGCACAGGGAACTATCTATATTCAATATCCTGTGATAAACCATAATGGAAAAGAATATGAAAAAGAATATATAGGGCTTCCCTGGTGGCGCAGTGGTTGAGAGTCCGCCTGCCGATGCAGGGGACATGGGTTCGTGCCCCGGTCCGGGAGGATCCCACATGCCGCGGAGCGGCTGGGCCTGTGAGCCATGGCCGCTGAGCTTGCGCATCTGGAGCCTGTGCTCCACAACAGGAGAGGCCACAACGGTGAGAGGCCCGCGTATCGCAAAAATAAATAATAAATAAATAAATAAATAAAAATAATATATATATGTATAACTGAATCACTTCGCTGTACAGCAGAAATTAACACAACATTGTAAATCAACTATACTTCAATAAAATTTTTTTAAAAAATGAAAGTGCTCTTCTGAGTCTAAACTGACCCCTTTGCCCATATTTAAAAGACTGTTTTGATAATTACTGAATTTATGAGGGGGGGAAAGCAAATGTTATGCTTTTACAAAATGCTATAGAAAGGTGATCAGTGGTTGCTGAGGATTTGGAGCTGACTGGTATTCATTTACCAGACCTACTTATGCCAAGCACTGTGCCTGCCATGAAGTCCTCATACAATTTGTTTTTGACGGCATTTGCCAATGTTTGATGTATACAGTGATGTTTTGAGGATGATCCTATTAGGAGCTACATTTTTACCTGATTCACTAGGAAGAATTTCAAAGTCAAGTCTTAATGTAAGTAGGAGTTGGTGTTGCAATATTTTTCTTGTAATATTAACTCAGTACGCTGAGGGAAGAAATCTTGAGTAGAATGGGTTCCCAAGCCTGACCCTCAAGCATCTATCTTGCTTCTAGTCTCATTGGTTTAACTTTAGGATTTCAAGAGAGGGAACAGAGGTTAGGATAAGAAAAGCATCGCAAGAGAGAATGAGCTAGGAAACCTAGCTGTGGAATTACAGCCTCCAAAAATAACACCAGAGCACAGTTACCCGTCCCCACACACACACACACACACACACACACACACACACACACACACACACACACACACACACACACACACACACACACACACACACACACACACACACACACACACACACACACACACATCCAGCCCTGCCTCTGAGTAAGTACCACCTCATCTCCCACACTCACTCCTTCCAGGCATGTTCCCAGAGAGAGTCATCAAGAGGAAGGAAACACTGTAATTCTTTCAGCTCCAGTGGGATCCACCCCCCATTTCTAGGGCCAGCTGAGTGATTTGCCAAAACCAAGGGCTCTGCTCTGAACTCACCGAACTGCATTAGCACTGGCCGTGGTTTATTTAATGACTTTAGGAAATAATAGAAAAAGCAGTTGATTTGAAAAGACAACCACACTGCATCTGCAAATTATTTCTAGGTATGGGTCTAGTTTATTTTTCCTTTTGTTCCTCTCAGCTCTCTCCCTTTGCTTTCAGGGATAGAAAGGGAAACTGTATACTCTGAGAGTCTGGATTTGACTACACTTTGCTACCCTTATTCAGCATGTCAGTTTCAGGAAGCACTCTTCCACCCATGAGTTCTCTGTCCTTTGTACTGCCACTTACAATAAAATATCAGAAGAATTTTGTACATGAGTTTTAGATACAGGAAGAAATACTTACCACGTTCCTGGAATGAATTTTAAAAATCATCTGTTTTGCTTTCCTAAAACAAGAATCAGTATTTGTTCTTGTTTGCATATACCCCAGGGAATTTCTGGAAGGTGATACAGGAAGCTAAGAACAAGGGTGACCCATTAGGGGAGAATGAGGTCATTGGGGGGGACAATGACCGGGGCGGGGGTGGGGGGGACGACACTTTTCACTGTATACGTAATGTATACAATGTTTTTGAACCATTGGAATATTATCTACACATAAAAATTAAATGTAAAAAAGTAAATGTTAATTGCTCTTCCCTTAAAAAGGTGCATTTGCAAGGGAATCTAGAACCAGAGAAATATATATGTCTCTCATCATTTATCCCTACACTCACTCCAAATCTTTTTGGATCACATCCATATAACGCATTTTCTTTTCCTCTCAACTTTGGACTAGTAATAGAAAATGTGACATCGCTCCACAATGCTGAGAAAAAAATTGGTTAAAAGAAAAGAAAAGGGAGGAGGAGAGTGGCCAAACTTCACCTTTCAAAAAGAAGAGAGAAGCAGAGGCCCTACTGCCACAGGTACAATTGTAGCCTGTGGCTTCTCAAAAGGGTTCTGCTACTGGCATAGTGAAAGGTGTAACTGCTACTGCGTGACTGATGCTACCCAGGAATCTGCTATTGGTGACACTTTCCTGAGAATAAATGCCAAGAGACAGAGCCCACCTGGGCTTGCACAGCTATCCGTCCCCACACCAACATTTTTTCTTCCACTACAAAACTACCCTCTCCAAGTCCTACTGCAGACCGGTTTTGAGTTGTTTCACCACAACCACAGCCTGAAGAGCTTGGATCAAATTCATTAATTAGTTCAATTCACACTTCTAACATCAAGACTAAGAGTCTGCTGTAAGTAAGATGCATATGGAATTTCATACATCTTAACGTGTTTTGGGGATTGATATTATTTTTCCTCAGCAAAGATCTCACAAACACTTTTCAATATTTGCATAAAAGTGTCTCTTGTTTGTAAGGAGATACTGGCCAATGTAACACAGCATCTGTTGGGTTAACAACTGACTGTTCATCACAGTTGAAGCACAACAATATCCTACAACATTGTTCTGCTCATTATGTTTTCTGTGTGCTGTACTGAACAGCATCTAACATTTTGCAGTAACATTTTCTCACTAAATCTCACTGTGGTGAACACAAAATGCTGCTTAAATCTTCTTTTTGCGTATAGATTTTCTCTTTTTTTAATTTTAGTAATTTTCTCTTTTTTTGGCTTCATTGGTTCTTAGTTGCGGCACGCGGGATCTTCATTGAGGCACACAGGCTTCTCTCTAGTTGTGGCGCGCAGGCTTCTCTTTAGTTGTGGTGTGTGGATTTTCTCTTTCTCATTGAGGCGCGCCAGCTCAGTAGTTGTGTTGCGTGGACTTAGTTGCCCCACAGCATGTGGGATCTTAGTTCCCTAACCAGGGATCGAACCCACGTCCCCTGCACTGGAAGGTGAATTCTTTACCACTGGAGCACCAGGGAAGTCCCTGCATATAGGTTTCCTTATACTCAGTATTGCTTCTGTAAAAATAAAATAACACCCCCTGAGGAAACGTAAAAATAAGAGAAATCCCTTAAGAAGGAATACAGAAAATGGACCAGGTGTGGCTGACAGGGACCAAAAATAAAACGGAGCCAGGCAGTCACGACAGACCTGGGACTGAGTCACGTAATTCTTTCTTAGAAAAACCACACACAAAAAAACCCTATAAGGACTTCTGATTCTGCTAAGGTCCTACCTGGAAAAGCCCCTAATGAGAAGCTTGGATGACAGCCAATCATCTAAAACTTGTGGTCAGGCTGCAAGGGCCATCCAGTTCCCTTATGACTCTCCCAACCGTGGCTTCTGCAGCGTCCCTGGTTTGCAAACCTTGAGAACAACAAAACTGTCCTTTAGGGCTTCCCTGGTGGCGCAGTGGTTGAGAGTCCGCCTGCCGATGCAGGGGACACGGGTTTGTGCCCCGGTCCGGGAAGATTCCACATGCCGCGGAGCGGCTGCACCCGTGACCCATGGCCGCTGAGTCTGTGCGTCCGGAGCCTGTTGCTCCACAACGGGAGAGGCCACAACAGTGAGAGGCCCGCGTACCGCAAAAAAACAAACAAACAAAAAAACTGTCCTTTTGCTTCAAGATAACCCTGATTCTTTCCTGGGATTGATTTCTAATTTAGGATGACACTTCGAATAATAACCCATCATCTAAGACATGGAAATATCTTTCTTTAAAAACAGTCATAGAAAGGACTCTGGACCTAAATCTACACCCATGTAATAGAACCAAACGGAATTAGAAATGAGAGACACAGTCATGCTTTTCAAACTGTGTTTCAAGGAGCTGTTATTTCTCATTTTCTAAAAAAGGTATTCCAGATCTTTCTGAGAGTGACGGAGGTGAAATTAACAGAGCGCATTCCAGATGTCCCCACATACATACACACTCTCACTGAGCAGCTCAACTTTCATCTGTTTGTTTTATATTTCAGCTCCACATAAATTTTCATTTGGGAGAAAGGAATTTGCTTAAATAAAACATATAAAACCTCAAAGGTCATCACTTTTAACAATTTTACTTTTACAGATGAAGAAAATGAAAGGTTAAATGAATAAATAGCAATGAAAATACATGTCCCTGCCTCACAAGGTGCTGACTCCAATTAGTCTGCTGTGCCCCTCCCTCCACATTCAAGTTCAGCACAGCTGCAGAGGCAAGTTCTGATTAACACAGCTCCCCAACCTTTGAAGCACTTGCCAGCCAAGCGGAAAAAGCAGGTTAAATTACTGCAGAGTGTGGCTATTCCCTTGCGCTTCTTATTACCTCAGAATTGCGCTGTCAGGTGGAGTTTCACTAATATGTGTTTGGAACAACGTATCACGTCTTCGGAACAACTGTCTGTATGATTTCTTGGAAGTTTGGCATTGACTATGTTTCAAATTTTTCCAAGGTGTCCTTGGTTGTCTCAGCTTCCTAACAGCAGCAGATATCTTAGAGTTCTAAATATGTCAAATGGCAATGAGCACTACACCTTGGCCAAAAGTATTTTTGAAATCAGGGGATTGGCAATGAACTGATAAGGTCTTGGCCAAAAGCATTTCTGAAATCAAGGCCCTGACAATGAGCAAAGAAGCAAAGACATCCCCAAAACTATCCAAGATTATTTGGTGGAGCTGTTTGGATTTTAGTTATTTTTTATGGTGTCCAGAAAAGGAGAATTCTCTTCAGTTTAAAAAAAAAAAACTCATTAAATTATTTATATGTCTACTCATCTGTTAACAAATTTATTAAGCACCTCCCATGTGCTAAGGTACTGTATTTGACCCTGGAGACACAACAATGAATAAAACAGATCTGATCTCAACCCGTATGTAATTTACAGGCAAATGTGGAAGACAGATATGGCAAACCAATCACATAAATAAATATAACACTGGAACCATGATAGATACCATGAGAGAGAATTATAAGGTGCTATGGGATAGCATAACAGTGAACTTAATCAAACTTGGCTGGTGTGGAGAAATGGTTTATGAATCAGGTAAGGCTCCCTGAGGAAGTGACGTTTGGCACCTGAAGGAGAGTTGGAATTACCAGAACAAAGCGAAAGGGATATGAGAAGAGAGTCAGGAAAGTTTTCCCCCAAAGGGTAACTACTGAGCAGGATTTGAAGAATGAGTAAGTGTTTAATAGGACTCACCACTAGAATGTTCTCTCTTGGTTAATGTCAACATCCTAAAGTTGACACTAATTTCTTTTTATCGGATTCTAAGAACTACTGGCACCATTTCTATGTGTCAACTCTATGTTAAAGTAGTTTTCGCGTCTCCTCTCCCTTCTTGTGTTCCCAGAAGAAATCCCGTTCCCAGGCATGTTTTCAATATTTTAATCTTTTGTTTGTTTGTTTGTTTGTTTCTCGGATACTTTTATGTATGTAATAAGTCTCTGAGCAATAACTTCATCCTCAAATTTCCTTCCGAGAAGATAGTGGGCAATTAACGAAAAGATACCAACATGCACAAGCCTGGAAATACCCAAAGGAAGTTGCTAACTTTTTACATGCACAGTTGGGAGTTAGACAAGGACACCCTTGATATGACTAGGCTGAGTCTCTCTAACAACAAACTGCTCTCACTCAGGAGTTGCTCCAAGCCTGTTTGCCCCAAGGGCATGCCCATTTCCCATCCCCGCCTCCCTGACAAACAGGATCCTCGTCGACTGACTGCCGGAGGAGACAGCATCCCACCCCACCACCCGGTGAACGCCAGAAATTTTCCATCCAGGATAAATACCGCATGCTCTAGTTAGAACATCAGAATTGCCACCAGTCAGCAAGCAAGTTTTTATTTTATACAGGAGTAGACACAGCATCCACAGAGTGAGACTTCACTAAATGCCCAGCACACATGCACACTTACATGCAAAACTCCATTTCTGTAAGGCGGGGCTGGAGGAGGCATGGCACCATCAAATCAAGGGTTGTTTAAACTGGAAAAGACTTTAGAGATTGCCTGGTGCAAGCCTCACACTTTATAAAGGGCAAACTGAGGCCCATGGAAAAGAGACTGGCCAGTGGTCACACAAAGGCTAATGGCAAAGCCAGCCCTCAAGTGTGAATTTCTCCCCAGGGCCTTTTCTCTCACTCCAGGGTAGCAGGGTAAATGGACAAATCTTTAATGTGAGGGAATTTGGAATGTTCATCATTTTGACAGGATGGTACCTGAAGAATCCTGGAGCTTGGCAGAAACTGGGCCAAGAGAGAGAAGACATTGAGGAGAGGCAGCCAAAAAGCTGGGAAGGGTACAGGACAGAGAGAGTGGGAATTCCCAGAAATGAGGTTTGCCCACCTCATAAATCCCCGCAAGCCTTACAATGCTGCCTTATAATCTTTCCTGTCATTTCGCCCGGAGAGAGGGATGCTCTCTAATTGAATCGTATTCGTCCATTGCCAGCAAATTTATCTGGTGTGAGAGGAATCCATCTTTGGAGCCAGGCCACTTTCTCTTTCTGGGTTCTTCTGCTTCAATCACCTGCCAATTTCCCTTCTCCCTTCTGCTGCCAAAAGATGTGCACAGACATACATACTCACTCCCACAACCAAATATCTCTATTGTCCAAGACAGAATTCAACAAGCTCTTTAACTCCTAAGTTCCCTGTTCTCCAGATCCCAATAAGGAAGGCAATTTGGGTTGATCTGCTTGCACAAAAAAGAGAAGAAGAATTTAAGAATAGTTTAAAGTGACAACTCTGAGAGCTATCAGAAGAGCAAACCAAAGAAGTGAGTCTGTAATGGCAGAAGTTCAGGACCACGATCATTTCTAAGAAGAGACGGACAAAGAAAGAGGGCTAGCGTTCTCAGCAGGCTTCAGATTATACCGTGTCGGGAAGAAAGATAACACTGTTTATTACAGACTACGTAATAGGTACTATGCAAGGTGTTTTACAAACTTCGTGCGCTTGAATTCTTTGTGCACTTGAAGGAAGGGATTTATATTCCATTCTATAGGTTAAAAAAAGAAACTCACAGATGTTCTGTAATATGCCCAGCGACAGACAAATAGAATTTGAACCCATGTCTCACTAAGTTCCATAACCCGTCACAATGCTTCACTCTGAACACCACAAGAGAATTCTATTTTGCCCTTTGTCCACTATTGTATCTCTAGCAATTAGCACAGTGCCTGGCATATAACAGCTCTTCAATAATCGCGGATGAAGGAATAAATAAATAAATGAATAAATAAATAAATAAGCAAGCAAGCAAGCCTGGCCTTCGATGAGTGAATTTATTCAATAAGCACTTACTTAATAAGTACTATGAGCTGGGCCCTATGCTGCCTTCTGTGGACGAAGAAAAGAATAAAATATGGTTTCTGCCTTCAAGAAGCTTACAGTCTGGTCATCCAAAGGCATGAATATACACAAATCCATAAAGGAAAACACTGACAGATTGCACTATAGAAAATGCCAAAATCTTTTATAAAATAAATAGCCAACTGCAGTAGATTGAAATATAATGGTCACAATAATTTGCATTTCCTTCCATTGAGAAGTGAAATCTACTTCTTTACCCCTTGAATCTAGGCTCGGCCATGAGACTATCCTTGACCAATGAAACATTAGCAAATGTGACAAAAACAGAGGCTTTAAAAGTGCTTTTCCCCTGGGCCTGCCCCCTCCTACTGCTGTATGGGACCCTGAGACCACCATGAAGAAAAGCCCAGACTAATCCACTGGAGGATGAGAGACCACATGATAGAGACATGAGCCACTCCAGCTGAGGCCCAATAGACCAAATGCCAGATATGTGCATTAACCATCCTAGACCATCCAGCCCCAGCCAAGCCATCAGCTGACTACAGATATCGGCCAATCCACCCTAGATCAAAGAACTTTCCAGCTGACCCACAGAATCTAAGATATAATAAATGTTTGTTGTTTCACCATTACGTTTTCAGATGACCTGTTACTCAACAAAAATTAACTGATACAATAATTACCATATGAAATGATAATTAATTTGACTACAAATCCCAAAACACAAACTAAAAGGACATCCCATTATTCGTCTATCAAATTAACTAACAATAGAGAGGGTCATAATATCTAGTGCTAGCAGATAAACAGGAAGGTTTACACCATTGGTGTAATAGATAAAAAGACCAAATGGGAAAAATATTGTTATGGATAAAACTTAAAGAGTTAATATGTATAATACATAAGTAAATTCTATAAATTAATAAATCAGTAGTAATTCACAGAGGAAGATACACAAATAGGCAACTGTAGTAAATTGGAAAAAAGGGTCACGATATTTCTAATACTCCTTGGAAATGCATTTCTGGGACATGCTTGCAAATCTATAGTTGTAAAGTTACATAAAAGCTAGCCCTAATTCATCACATTATATGTCAGGCACTTTTCCATGTGTGTAACATGTAATAACTTAATCCTCGTGGAACCTTATGGAATAGGCACTATGATTATCTTTTACAGATTATTTTACAGAAAAGGAGACTAAGACAAAAAGAGGTCAAATACTTGGTCATTGTCATACAAGTAATTAGTGGTAGAACTGAGATTCAAATTTAGGAACACTGATTTCAAAACCCACCCTTTTAATGATTAAACGATACACATATTACACTGGTTCGTATCAAAAATGGATCTTCTAACAATTCAGTGAAGAAAGTTTAGTCTTTTCAACAACAGTGTCAGAACAACGGGACATCCATATGCCAGAAAAAAAAAAGCCCTAAACTAAAACCTCCCACCTTGTACAAAAATTAAATGAAAATGGATCATGTAAAATGTAAAAATATAAAACTTTTGGGATATGGGAGAAAAATCTTCATGATGTTGGAGTTAGGCAGTGAGTTGTTAGCTATGACACCAAAAGTGTGATCTGTAAAGAAAAACATTGATAAATTGGATTTTATCAAGATTTCAAACTTTGATCTATGAGAGACACTGTTAAAATCAAAATACAAACTACAGACTGGGAGAAAACATAGCTGACAAACAACTTACATCCAGAATATATCTCAAAACTCTCAAAACTTAACAGTAAGAAAACAAACAATTCAATTTTTTTAATGGGCAAAAGATCAGAGACACTTCACCAAAGAAGATATGTGGATGGCAAATAAGTACACAGAAAGATGGTCAGTATCATTATCCACTAGGAAAATGCTAATTAAAACCATGTGAGACACCACTGCACACCCATTAGAAAGGCTCAGAAAAACCCTGACAATACCAAGTGCTAGCTAGAATGTGTAGCAACTGTAACTCAATCACTGCTGGTGGTATGTAAAATGGATGGTCCAGTCACTGTGGAAAATGGTTTAATCATTTTTTATAAAGTTAACTATACATTTATCACATCACCCGGCAATCCCACTCCTATGTATTTACCCTACAGAAATGAAAATTTATGTTCATACAGTGAATGTTTATAGCAGCTCCATTTATTCATAATCACCCCTAACTGGAGAAACTCAAATGTTCTTCAACAGACAAACGCATAAACAGCCGTTGTACATCCAGACAACGGAATACTACTCAGAAATAAAAAGGGGTTAGACTATTAATACTTGCAACAATATGGCATTATGCTGAGTAAAAGAACCAATATAAGAAGGCTACATACTGTATGAATGCCTTTATATAACATTCTGGAAAAGGTAAGCCTATAGGATGAAGAGCAGATGAGTGGTTGCCAGGGGTTAGGAGTAGTAGGAGAGATGTGACTAAAAAGGGCAGCACAAAAAAGATTTCAGGGGGTGATGGAATTATTCTCTATTCTAACTTGGTGGCAGCTGCATTAAAACTCATAAAGCTGGGGCTTCCCTGGTGGCGCAGTGGTTGAGAGTCCGCCTGCCGATGCCGGGGACACGGGTTCGTGCCCCAGCCCGGGATGATCCCACATGCCGCGGAGCGGCTGGGCCCGTGAGCCATGGCCGCTGAGCCTGCGCAGTCCGGAGCCTGTTGCTCCGCAACGGAAGAGGCCACAACAGTGAGAGCCCCGCGTACCGCAAAAAAAAAAAAAAAAAAAAAAAAACTCATAAAGCTGTACACACAACATAACTTAACTGTATTTTAATTTTTTAAATTATAGTAAAAAGGTATCCTCCATAATTACCAATACAGATATGCAAAGATACGGCAAGAATATTCACTGCAGCCTACAGCCTCGACTGGAAGCAACACAAAGTTCATGAACGGGAGCACGGCTAAATAAATGATGGTTCATACATTTAATTGAATATTATGTTTGCATGGAATTATACCTTTGATATATTAAGTGAAGAAAAGATGCAGAACAGTATGTTTGATCTCATTTTTGTCAAAATATTGAGAAAAGCCTAGAAGTCACACACCAGTAGTGGTACTTCTGGCTAATGAAATTGCCAGGCTCAGGGATCAGGGGTGGGGTGAGGAGGAAGGGCAGATGTTCACTTATTGTTTTACATATTTAGTATTGTCTCTCTTTTGTAATATTAAAATGAAGACTTTTATTATAAAAACACATGCAACTCATCAATCTAATGGCAGTTTTTTGCTTAATTATTTACACATCTGTCTCCTTCCTTAGACAGTGAGCTCCCTGAAGAAAAGACCTCTAGTTTGTTCATCTCTAGCTCCTAGCACCAAGCACTGTGTTTGACAGACCGTGCATATTTTTAATATATTTAAGTTGAATTTGAAGAAATCAACAGTAATTGAAAGTAGAACATCTTTTTTTTCTTTTTGGAATTTTAATTATAAGTCCAAGAATGCTCCTTTGACTAAATTTTGATGTAAATTATCTTGAAAAGATCTTTGTTTACTGACTCTTTTTTAAATTAATTTTTATTGGAGTATAGTTGATTTACAATGTCGTGTTAGTTTCAGGTGCACAGCAAAGTGAATCAGTTATACATATACATATATCCACTCTTTTTTGGATTTTTTTCCCACATTGGTCATTACAGAGTATTGAGTAGAGTTCCCTGTGCTATACAATAGGTTCTTATTAATTATCTATTTTATATATAGTGAAAGTAGTACATCTTAAACCCAGGTGACAATTCTGTGAATTGTTATTAGCCTGGCACCATCAACAGGATAGTGGAGTAGTTAAGAGCTTTGGTCTTGACGTTCTGTCTCATTTTCCTCATCTGTAAAATGGGAGAATAACCTCTAAATCATTGACTTTTTAAAAAATTTATTTATTTTATTTATTTATTTTTGGCTGTGTTGGGTCTTCGTTGCTGCACGTGGGCTTTCTCTAGTTGTGGCGAGTGGGGGCTACTCTTTGTTGCAGTGCGCAGGCTTCTCACTGCGGTGGCTTCTCTTGTCGCAGAGCACGGGCTCTAGACACGTGAGCTTCAGTAGTTGTGGCACGCGGGTTCAGTAGCTGTGTCTCACAGGCTCTAGAGCACAGGCTCATTAGTTGTGGCACACGGGCTTAGTTGTTCCACGGCATGTGGGATCTTCCCGGGCCAGGGATCAAACCCTTGTCCTCTGCATTGGCAGGCGGATTCTTAACCACTGCACCACCAGGGAAACCCTAAATCATTGACATTTGTGTAAAGAGCTATCTGTATTAGCATGACATGAAGCCAGTTTGATCAAGTTAATCTGTATGAAAATATGGTCTGTGTTAGCCCCAGAGGAAGGGTTTTTTTTGTTTGTTTGTTTGTTTTAATTTTTAAGTCATCTTGGAGCTAAGTCACCCACAGAAGGAAGAACTTCTAATGGCTTTGTGTCCTGCTGTGTGACCACCCTCCCACACACTTCAAACCCACATGAGCAGGAAACAGGCTGATCATGAGCTAAGGAAGATTCCCTGTGTTTCCTTCTAAAATCCTTTGATTGCTGCCCCCTTTCTTACAGGACTGACCTTAACAGGAAACCAAATCTCTGCACATGCAAGTGATTCTGGAAAAGCAGTTTCACAACCAGCTTGGTGGTGTGGAGGGAGCCTTGGAGAGAGAGATGAGGGGGCTACTCAGAGATGGACACAAGCTGTCACTCCATGGCCCTCTGCCAGCTAACCCTCGGGAAGACCACTGACCTAGCCCAAAGGCCTCCCACCGTGTCCCTGGACCAGAGAAACTTCCTTACATTTTCTTCCTCATCTTTAAAAGTGAGAACTAGGGACTTCCCTGGTGGCACAGTGGTTAAGAATCAACCTGCCAATGCAGGGGACATGGGTCCGAGCCCTGGTTGCGAAAGCAACTGAGAAAGATGCCGCGGAGCAACTAAGCCCGTGCACCACAACTACTGAGCCTGTGCTCTAGAGCCCGCGAGCCACAACTGCTGAAGCCTGCATGCCTAGAGCCTGTGCTCCGTAACAAGAGAAGCCACCGCAATGAGAAGCCCGTGCACCACAAGGAAGAGTAGCTCCTGCTCACCACAACAAGAGAAAGCCTGCGCACAGCAACAAAGACCCAACGCAGCCAAAAATAAATTAAATAAATAAATAAATACATGTATTAAAAAAATAAATAAAAGTGAGAACTATACTCCGATAATTTTTTTTTTTTAAAGTGACCCTCTGCACAGTCTATAGCTCTTCTACTTTGCTTCACTTTACTCTTAGAGCAGGACAGTAGCTCTGTATTCTGAAGCACCACCCCCACCACTGACTAACCAATGGGGTCATGATCTTAGCTCAGTAGTGAAAGAGGGCTCAGGGACCCTCTAGCCTCATTTCATTTAGTTTAGGAATTCCTTTATTACAATTCTGGAATCTATTGTCCTCTGGGCGTTACCTGAATTATTTCTGTGACTGGAAGTCTCCTATTTGGGAAGCAGCTTGTGAGGCCATATTCCCTCCCCTCCATCAAAAAAAAAAAAAATCTTGCGTACTTCCAAAGTACAGATTCATTTGCCAGGTAGAATTCCAACTATAAAATTTATGTCAGTTTTTCCCCTATCAAACTGCAGGCCTGAATGTCTCAAGAGGTGCTAATCTATGTGTCTTTGTTAAGAGAGGCTTCTTGAAAAACCCTGAGTATCATAGTTAGTGTCATCTCCTTGGGCCACAGTGGCAATGACATCATTCCAAACATGTTGGGAGCTCTTCTCAAGGAATCGTCCTTGGAATCTGCACAAGCCATACTGCTTAACTGCATTGCATGAGCCCTCCTCCAATGCTTCTTTTATTTCCCCATCAACTGGCGAACACTTGCTTAGCCTCCAAGGCTTAGCTCATGCTCTCACACACTCTGGGGAGCCTCCCAGATGCCACAGGGCAGAGGCTGTTGTCTTACAGACTGCACAGATATCTACTAGGCATGGCAGTGTGACAGGCCACGACCCTACATACAGCAGCTGCCTGGGAGTTTATCACTAATGGCTTAGGAAAACAGCTCCTCCTTTATCTTCCCAAGTAGACAATCTAAGATCGACTGAGACTTTTCTGGCAGCAAGGAGACAGAGCCTGTCTGTGCAGTCATTTGAGGGAAAACAGTCCAAAAACATGAAAGCCAAGAGGGAATTTCATTACATGTTTGAGTCAGATACTCTTGGCATAGGCTGGGTCCATTTTCAAGTCAAAGTTAGTATAAAATGTAAACGTCATCGGGTAAGAGTCTCGCTTTCTAAGCCCAAGACATGTTCCGTTTCTTCTCTTCATTTTGACAAGGGGTGCCCTTCACCAGATGCTCTCCAACCTCCTCCAGCCAGCTCTGGGACCATGGAGGTTACCTGTGACCCGCTGGGTTCAGCTACAAGGGGGATCCAGATGGAGACAGGAGGGTGGTAGGCGAGTGTGATCAGGGTGTTTATTCTCCCAGGTCTCCACCACCCCACTGAGCCATCTACAGAAGCCACAACTTGGTGGGGAGTCTTCTCATGCCACTGCTCTATCAGGGTTTGAGAACCACTCCCTCCTCTTGTACCTTCAGGTCTATACGCGTTTCAAGAATCGCTCATGTTTCAGTCGTTCCCTTTATGTAAATGAAATTTTGTGTTGAGGTCTGAGAATTAACCAGATAAAACCATGCTTCCTGTGTCTCGGCAGGGAGACAGGAGCCCAGCTCGGTACCTGCTCCCCCCACCCTTGACAGCTCCTCAGGCACCTCCCTAGACAGGCTATTTCTTTAAGAAGCACAGTTTGCAAATGACTGCTATCAAGTATTTGCTAGTTCTGCTTTGCAATAGCAGTGTGTCAGTTACACATAAATAATTCCTAAAGTTATTAGTCGTAATATAAGAGCTATAAATTATTAAGTACCTACCACCTTGTGGATACTTTAAATACATTGTTGTACCTCATTTTCACAATGACCATATGCATTAGTCATTTATATCTCATATCACAGATGAGGAAACTGACTTAGACAAAATAAGCAACAGTGATGACTAAATGAGATCTTAAATGTAAAACATCCGGAACAGTGTTAGAACTCATGTCTTCCTTTTCCTTGATAGAGAGCTTGACACAGTAGGTTCTTCATATGTATGCACTGTTTGACTGGGTATACATTTGCCTTAGTACCTTGATCATCCCAGTAGAAAAGTGTAAGCCTATGAATCTTAAATAGCAGTTTTCCTTTGGATCTAATTTCCCATTCATCCTTCTTGCCAAGACTCAGCAAGTGGCCATGGCCTTAGCCCAGAGATTATAGCTTGAGCAGCACTATGGAAGACTCCATTTCCGTCTTCACAGTGATCTCACCAACTCCCAAGACTTCAGTTATCACCTGTTCCAAGTCTCGGTCTCTAGTTCCAACCTCTTCCCAGCTATAAAACATGTTATAAACAGGCCTCCTGTTCACCTAGGTAGGCGTCTCAACTGCGATATGTCTAGAATGAACTCGGCATCTTCCCCTCTCTTCACCTTCTCTCTCTCCTGATCTCCTAATTCTCCATCTTTCTAACCACAGATACTTGAAAACTCTGAGTTATTGTCAACAACTCTCTCTCCCTCACTGTTTACAGTGATTGGATAATCACCATATTCTGCCCATTCTAGCTCAGTCCTATCTCTCACATTCAACTCCTTTTCACACCCTCATTCTCTCTCACTTGAACTCCTGCAAAATTTTGGTGCCATTGTCTCTTTAGCCCCAAATGCTCTACAGGCTTTCCTTTCCTAGCCGTTGATGACATTGTTCCTTCTGCCGAGGATGACCATCCCTACATATATTTATCTGTTCAATTCCAACCTCTTCCAAGATTCAATTCAAATCTCAATGGTAATAGGAACTTATTTTCTATTATTTTGCACAGTTCAAAAAATAAAGTTCAAGTCGGCAGACTGTTGTAACTGAAAATTCAAACCCACTACACCTGTTTTTTTAGTGAACAAAATTAAAGAAAACAAAGGAATTTAAGATACCCAAATGTGAGGTGATATTTAATTAATTACATCGTGAAATGGAAATGTATATCTTAATAATGAAGTCTGGATCTCAGCTTTAAAATGACATCTGACTAGCACCTTTGATGTAGGCTTTCTCAACTTTCTCCTAAAGACATGGGGAAAAAAAAAAGAGAGAGAGAATTTCAAATACCTACAGTGCTAACCAAGATTGTCAATCTACCTATTGTCAGCACCTAGTAACCACAAAGACCAATAGGATTAGATAGAGAAAATGAATTTTCATTGTTAAAATATTTTTAATGTCAGAAATTCCTCTTAAAATTAAAAATATATGCTGTAAAAAGTAACTTGGATCTTAAATTCCGGATTAAGGTGGCAAAGAATTTGAAGGGAAAAGGCAGGAGGAGAGAAAGTTAACGTGCTGAGTCCCTCACTGATACACTGATGTTCAAAGTATGGTTTCACTATTTACTGTTATAAACAGAGAAGTATAGGTTAAAGAGTGTTTTTGAAAAACATAAGGGTAAACCACTAATAAAATAAAAAACAGGAGGCATACGCCAAAAATGACTAGAGAAGATAAATGTAAACAAAATGTAGACCAAGTAAGCAAATGACAGGAAAAAATAAAAGACTAAAAGGAAACAGCAGGAAAGTATATAAAAAAATCGAAGTACAAAACCAAATGTCAGACGGTAAGATTAAACGTATTATCTGTGATTTAAAGATATTTAAAATCACCTATAGAATGACAAATACTCTCAGAAAAAATGAAACCTTCCAATATGATGCTTAAAACAAAACCTTGAAAACAAAGATATGGGCAAAGAACTTATCAAGAAATGAAAAGAAAAAAAATGATGAAAAAGAAGAAAACAAAGGTAACAGTATTAGTTTCAGATAAGTGGCTAGAAGGCATGGAATGGGATAAAACCTATTACATACACTGATAAAAAGTAAAGTCCATAATGAAAGCATAGTGGTTATGCATCATTGTGCTATAAATCATATAGAATCAAATACAGAAAAAAACTGGTAAAAGCAAAAAGAATGTGAGAAAAGCACAATAGTTCTGTGCTTTATACCTCTCTCAAATTTTGACTAATGGGGCTTCCCTGGTGGCGCAGTAGTTGAGAATCTGACATGGGTTCGAGCCCTGGTCTGGGAAGATCCCACATGCTGTGGAGCAACTAGGCCTGTGAGCCACAACTACTGAGCCTGAGCATCTGGAGCCTGTGCTCCGCAACAAGAGAGGCCGTGATAGTGAAAAGCCCACACACCGCGATGAAGTGTGGCCCCCGCTTACCACAACTAGAGAAAGCCCTCACACAGAAACGAAGACCCAATGCATCCAAAAATTAATTAATTAATTAATTAAAAAAATTTTTTTGACTAATGAAGTTGACTAAAAATCAAACTACAATTTAGTAATAATTAGACATATGTGTAGTTATATGTGTATCTTTCAGATATATATAACTCTATACATTAAAGTATGGAATTTGCCTTTTTTTCCCCCAATCACCCCTGCAGTACTTATCAAAATTGAGTATATCCAATGGAGCAACACATTTAATAGGAGTGAGAGTTCTAAAGATCAGTGGCAAAGGTAAAAGTTGTGTATACATGACACTACTCTTGACAATCCTTTAAATCGGTCATGAAGGATAATGTGGAAGTATATCTTCTATGCACAAATATAACAGCTAGGTTTTCCTCCAGCACTGGGACAGATCACTGTTGCTTTGGATAAGAACCAGATAAAGCAGTTGGCTGGAATTCAGGAACCAGGCAGCACAAAAAGTATTTACCTCCAAACACGGGGGTCACAACTGGAGCATGAGAAGCCACAGAACAGGGACCAAGCTGTCTATGAAGTGAAAGGGCAACTGAAATCACATACACTATTTTATATTTGTAGATCTTTTAGACCAAACAGGTATAGTTGAACCTGCTTAACTTAACTTGGCATGGCTCAGAGGTGATATTCAAAATATTTAGCAACCTGGGCCCATGAACACTGATCTGGGTAGTGAAAAAGGTTCTGAAAGACCCTGATGGGCCAGATATTAACACTTTAGTTGCTGAATTGTGAAGTGGTCCAGAGGTCCTGAGGGAGTGACTTAGGCAGCCAAAGTAGCAGGTCAAGGGGAACTTAGGAGACCCAAGCCGCAGTTATTTACCAGATGGCACAGAATTATTTCACTCTTCTAACAGCTGGTACAGATGAACCAGTACTACACAGTGGAATATCAGCCCTGCTGTAACTCATGCTATCCTAGACAGACAGACACACACACACACACACACACACACACACACACACACACACACACCCCTCAGTGAAGTCCAACAAAGGGAAACTGTCTTTGCAATAATCCCAAATCACAACAAAACAATCCCACACCACACACAATAAATCAAGTTTAACAACATATCATTGAACAACAACAAAAAAGAAAATCAACCCGCTAAAAATCATAAAGCGGTATTCTAAATAATCATTAATTCTCAAAAAAAAATAACTGAAAAGCACATGAGAGGGGCTTCCCTGGTGCGCAGTGGTTGAGAGTCCGCCTGCCGATGCAGGGGACACGGGTTCGTGCCCCGGTCCGGGAAGATCCCACATACCGTGGAGCGGCTGGACCCATGAGCCATGGCCACTGAGCCTGCGTGTCCGGAGCCTGTGCTCCGCAACGGGAGAGGCCACAACAGTGAGAGGCCCGCGTACCGCAAAAAAAAAAAAAAAAAAAGCACATGACTTGTTAAGAACCCTACTTTCAAAACTGCTGCAATGAGTCCAAAACTACTTTTGGAGACAAATTTATAGCTTTAAATACTTTTCTTGTTAATGAGTATTTAAAAAACCAAGAAATGTACTCAGGAAACATTTGTGAAAGAACTAACAAGACTTAAGAAAGTCAGGGAGAAAGAAGAACTAAAGCTAAATAAAAATATTAATAAACTTAAAAATAGAAAAAGGAGAATTCCGAGAGCTGGTCCTTGGTGTGGATAAAATTTACAACAGCAAGCCTCTGAAATCTATTTAGAAACTAAAACTGAGACTAAAACAAGAGTAAAATAGCTCTTGTGGAAAAGATGCTTTAAATCATAAGAAAATCTCATGTATAATTCTCAGCTAATAAATTTGAAAAATATACATATAATGATTAGGAAATATAAATCCTTAAACTCAAACTTATGAAGCCTGAATTATCTCATCAAAAATTCACAGGGCCAGCTGGTTTTGCTGATGAGTTTATGTAATACAAAAAAAAATTTTTTTAATAGAAAGCTACCAGTTCTTTACAGCTAGTAAAATCCTATTACCTAACATAAAATAGCTGAAAAAAGAAAACTACTCCTTATCTCACTTGTGAAAAGGCAAAAAATCCCAAACAAAATATTAGCAAATCAGTTCAGCAGTTTATTAAATGAATCTTCTACAGATACTATGGGTTTATCCTCAGAAGGCAAGAATGGTTTAGTGTATCACAATTGCCTTAGTATATCACTTATTACTTAACAGCCCAACGTGAAATGTATAGGACTTATATGAAAATATCTATGAAATTTTACCGAAGATAAAAAAGATTTAAAGACATGGAGAGATGTTCTGTATCCTTCAGGGGAAAAGCACAATCTTGGAAAGATGATAATTCTTCCTAAATTAATTTATAAATTTAACATAAACCCAATGAGTGACACAAAGAGAAAGAGAAGAAGAAAAGATAAAGGCCAAGCAGTATGATGGGCAGCTGAAGGACTTTAATAAATAGGCTAGTGTGATATTCGTGGTGGAGTTGTTTGGATTGCCACAGTGCAAACCTCATCTTTTTCTCAACTCAGGAGTTACATGCGTTATACTCACAATGCCTTATCTGTCTGCATGCCTCTGTGTTTGTGATTATGTCTGTCTGTACCTGTGTGTCTGTCTGCATGCAGAAAAAATTGTTGCCATTTTTATTTTTAATTGAAGTAAAAGGCTGAGCTACATGTCGAGGCTGACACCAAGTTCAACAGAGACCACACGTGTAGAAGTGAGCAAGGGAGTGCATGCATTTACTTAAATCAAAACTGAAGCCAGAGCTCAGTGTAGGAGGCAACCATGGAAATGTAAGTGCACTGGGAATTCCAGGGGAAACCTGGAGGAGGGCATTTGAATTCCCCAGGGAGAGATATAAAATTCAATCTTATCTAGAAAATGTTAACCGTGGCTATCTCTGGATGGTGGTATATTGTATACACAAAGTTAAAAGATAAACATTTAAAAAATTGAATTCTTTGAAAGGAAAGCAAGTGACTTGTGCTCTACACACTAAGCCTTGGATTTACAGTAGTGTCTTTCATCATGCTGAGGTGTCAAAACTGCCTTCTGTGTGTCCATGTGCCCTGCACAAGGTTATGTTTATCTCAGAGCAGATCACATTGCAGTGGAGCGCTGGGAAGCTTAGCATGGCTGAGCAGCAGAGAGATGCAGTGTGATGTCAGAGGCTAGGGAATCAATCACCTTGGGTGTGAACCCCAGATCTGCCACGTATTACTTGTATAATATAGGACCATATACAAATTACGTAGCCTTCTGTGCCTCAGGTTGGTCATCTGTAAAATGCAGGTGATGATACTTACCTCTAAGCACTTCACTGAGGATTAATAAATGTATAGCTCTACACACTATGAAAAAATCTTTTGTAAATTTTATGAATGATGTGTGTGGCAAATAGTGGAACAGTCAATAAACGGTGATGATAATGATTTATGATTTTCTAAAGTTGTGGGACTAATGAAGAGGAAATGGGGTTTGCTCCTCTGCAAAGTAGTCACAACTGTATCCTCCTGAGGTGTGATCCTGCCTGCAGAGCTAATCACAGGGAAAAGCTAACATTTTTAGTATTATTTTCATCTTATATCCAAAGGAAATGAGGTCCTGAGAGTGAGCTAATGAATACTACCCAGCACAATAATGGTGGAGTAGCACAAGGATCCTTTTTAAAATTTATTTCACATCCTTTTTTCCATGTAGTAACACACGAGAGAAGCAACACAAACATGGGCAAGAAATGAGCTCAGTTAGCCTGATTGGTCTCTGGACGCTGGGAACTACATTCCATCCAAGTCCTGGCATTCTGGGCTGCACTGCTAAAGCTCCCATCTTCATTTGTTAGCTCTTCAAATGGACTTGACTTCTAGTAGAGGCCATAAAATTTTAATCTGTGGTTTTTTTTAATGATGAAATCTGACTCCATCTATAAGTGACACACATTTATAGTCTAAAGTCATCAGTGGGAAACAAGATTTATCATGTGTTCTACAAACTGAAGTCCAAAATCCCTGGATTCAGAATTTTAAAATGTGACTAATCTGCTGAAGTCCTAGGTTTCAAATAGAATTTTTGATTCTCCTAATTTTGGCTGCTAGAGGAGTCAAAAATTGGATTAAACTGACTTTAGTTCTTGGACTGTAGAACGTACAATGTATTCAAAGGAAGCCAGAATGTTTGCTCTATTGCGTGTACTTGAAATTAAAACTTGATTGTTGAGGCTAGTGTGGCTAATTTCAAAATTTTAACATTTGAAAGGGAGGAACGCTCCAATGGTCAACTTAAAAAGAAATAACCACACATTCAATAATCTCCCCCAAGAGTCTTCAGGTTTTTCTTTTCTTTTTCTTTTTTGGCCCTGCCACAAGGCTTGCGGGATCTTAGTACTCCGACCAAAGATCGAACCCGGACCCCCTGCAGTGGAAGCGCCCTAACCACTGGACCTCCAAGGAATTCCCAAACTTCAGGTTTATAGGCAGTACATCTCACAGAGTAAATGAGACGATGCTAACTCTCTAATTCAAGTATACATAATATTAATATCCATGCAATAATAGTTCATCCACCCAAAACTCTGCTCTCTAGCAAACAAACTTCAACATAACACTGACAAAAAGCAATGTTACAAAGTTCATGACTTAAGATGCATCCCTTTTACTCCTAGAAGAGTCTCAAACCTCCATTCAACACCTTACCAGCCTTTACATAGCATGATTATCCTGTTTCCAGTCTACAACAAATAGAAGAAACAAACTAGCTTGCCACAGCTCACACTTCAGTTTCAAGACCTGTACTTTGAGCCACTACTGATTTAGCCAATAATTCCTCATACAAGATACCGGTCTATCACTCCCAGCTCTGGGCTGTTTTGCCAGAGCAAATCCTACAACTTATGCCAGCGGTTCCCTAAAGTGCTTTTGTGTAAGACATACTTTTAACAAATGTCATATCATAGAGAAGATAATATGTGAACTAAATAGAGTAGAGTTACTCTGGGTGAAGGTGGGGCAAAGGAGAGGCGTAGGGCCCAGAGACGGACAGGCATAGTCTGCACCCTCACCAGCTATGGCAGCCGCATGGCCCCCCCTTGGAACACCCAGAGCTCTATAACACAAGTGTGAAAGCCACTGGCCTACAGCCTAGTGGGAGATTTGTAGAAAATCAGACATACTCAGGTAATTAGTTTTGATATAAATACCAAAGAGCAGCAATAAGCTGAGAATACTGGCTCTCGGGTTTGGACATGTCACATGGCCACTAAAATTACAAAGGAAGCCATGGTGGAAGATTGTGGAGAGCAGTGGTGGGCTGCATCCCTCAGCTTACTCAATCTCAGTTGACTGTGGCTCCCAAGGTTGTTAAGGATGATGGTGACGGGAGAGCTAAAGACAGAGCCAGAAGTCACAACACGTTGAAAGATGCCCTTTGACACCAGGCATTCTTGGACATTCCCAACTATTTCATGACCCTAAAAACAAGCCATGACTCTTTTCTCTATTAACAAATAATAGCTTTTCTTTACTAACAAAGAGTGTGTGTATGACACTCAAATCCCATTTCCGATACTTAAATCCTCATCCCTCACACTTCCCTGAATCCTCACTCCATCTCTCAGGGTTAAGTCAAGTAATGAGAAGAGGTCCAGGGATAAGAGGAAAGTATTTGTTTCATACACTACTTGATTGTAATGTGGCAGCATCAGAAGACTTGGGTTAGCTCTGTGACTTCTCTTTCCATGGGGTCTCTTCCGGCTATGGTCAATGATCCCGTGGTTGAGACATTTATTTTTCTCTTTCAGTCCCCATGACAAAAGGGAGTTTGCACAACTGGGTTTATGTTTAAAGGTGATAATTAACAGATGTTAAAACCAAACAATCAAATCTCTCTCTCTGTCTCTCTCTCTGTATATATACAAACACACATGTATACATACATATATATACACAGAGAGAGAGATATGATATATATCCTATATCATTAAGAAGTGTGTTGAGTTAACTATAGTGGCTGGATTTTTAAAATGTTTTTCTGTGTACCCAAATTTTTCTACATGAACATGAATTATTTTTGTGATCAGAAAAATATGTATCTTTAAGGAAGCTAAAGCAAATGCTATAATTTGGAATAACTACCCAGAGTTTTAATCTGTATAGTAGTTTTTATTCCCAAACTTTAAAAATCAACTGAATAGGGCTTCCCTCGTGGTGCAGTGGTTAAGAATTCACCTGCCAATGCAGGGGACACAGGTTCGAGCCCTGGTCTGGGAAGATCCCCTGTGTTGTGGAGCAACTAAGCCTGTGAGCCACAATTACTGAGCCTGCACTCTAAAGCCCGAGAGCCACAACTACTGAGCCCAGTGCTACAACTACTGAAGCCTGCATGCCTAGAGCCCATGCTCTGCAACAAGAGAAGCCACTGCAATGAGAAGCATGCGCACCGCAACGAAGAGTAACCCCTGCTCGCCACAACTAGAGGAAGCCCGCGCACAGCAACGAAGACACAGTGCAGCCAAAAATAAATAAAAGAAATAAACTTTAAAAAAAAATCAACTGAATACTGTGAAAGAAACATTTCTCATTGTCTTTCCTGGCCTTATTTCAATAAGCCATCTGCATGTCCCAATAAAAATGTCCAAGGAAGAGATTGTTTCTGGAATCCCTTTTCTGTAATAACTCAGCATTAATTAACATCTTTACAATCATAAACATTTTATGACTCAAAATAGATTGCAGTCCTGCTAAATATGGGTCCTTTTATATTTATTTTTATCTTGTTAGGTGATAACAATTTAATAATAAAAATCAACAGAGTATCTCTAAAACCACAAAAATAATATATTTAATGGTCCTTTAGACCATTCAGAATATAAATTACTTTAAAATATATCTCCTTATTATGAAATCCTTCTTAAAACACCAGATCAGGCCTATCCAAACATAGTGAGAAAGGAGAAATGGTTAGAAAGGAACATTGTTACTCTTGTTAACATTTTGATATACATCCTTTCTTTTTTCCCCAGAACATATATAAAGAGAAATTGCAGAAACCAACATATAATTTTTTTGTATGGTAAAAACCAAATACAATTTATCTGGAATTTTTACTTACTCCTATGATAATATTTTAGATCTTATTACAACATTTTGCTTTACAGTGCCACATTTTTATCTAAAAAGCTACAGTGTATGAGAGTGAACACTTAACCAACCCCAGCCATGTATTATTAAGTATTCTCTTTTGTTTTTTAAACTTTGCTAAGTTGATATACAAAGATAGTATCTTACTTTGATTTTATTTTAATTTAGAGGGTGAACTTTTTCACATGCTTATTAGCCATTTGCATTTCCTCCTTTTGTGAATTATTTGTTCCTCTCTTTTTTCTATTGATGTTTTGATATTTTCCTATCAATTCCAATAAGCTTCTTTTATGGAAATATTTTAATCTCTTATACAGCATATTTGTTGCAAGTATTTTTCTTTTGTTCTTTGCCTTTTAATTTTGCTTATGGTTGGATTAACAGTTTACATATTTATGAAGATATATGTATTGATTTCTATTTTTGTGGTTTCTTCCATTGTTTTTAAACATAAAAAGGCCTTTCCCATATGAAAAGTCAACAAATATTCACTTCCATCTTCTTCTTTTGATGGATTGATTTTTTTTACATTTACTCTTTAATCCATTTGGAATTTGGTATATGGTAACAGATGGGTTTTTTAAACAATTCTTTTTTTCCAAACAGAAAACTAATTTTCCCAGAGCTATTATTCCTTTCTCCACTGATCTGTGTCCTTTATAGGATATTAAAATTTTATATAGGGCTTCCCTGGTGGCACAGTGGTTAAGAATCCACCTGCCAACGCAGGGGATACGGGTTCGAGCCCTGGTCCAGGAAGATCCCACATGCCGCGGAGCAACTAAGCCTGTGAGCCACAACTACTGAGCCTGCGCTCTAGCGCCTGCAAACCACAACTACTGAAGCCCGCGTGCCTAGAGCCTGTGCTCCGCAACAACAGAAGTCACCACAGTGAGAAGCCTGCGCGCCACAACCAAGTTGCTCACCGCAACTAGAGAAAGCCTGCGTGCAGCAACGAAGACCCAACGCAGCCAAAAATAAGCAAATAAAAATAAATTTATTTTAAAAAATTTATATAAACTCAGATTTGGTTCTGGCCTATCCAGTCTGTTGATTTGTGTGATTATACCCTTGGCCTGTACCCCACTGTTATTACACTATTATACTCTGCCTTAAGATCTAGTAGAGCTATTCCCAAGCTCTTTATTCTTTTTTTCCCCAGAACTTTCTCAACTATTCCTCCTGTTCATTCTTCATGATAAAATTCATAATTATTTTGTTAAGTTTTGAAAACAATCTTTTTTTTTGAATTCTACCTTATATTTATTGTACGTATCATTTACAGGTATCTTCACAAATAGTTCCATTTGGTCCTCAAACTCAGGGTAGACCAGTATATGCTAACCCCATTTTTTAAAAAAAATTTTATTGGAGTATAGTTGATTTAAAATGTTGTGTTGGTTTCTGCTGTACAGCAAAGTGAATCAGTTATACATATACATATATCCGCTCTTTTGTAGGTTCTAGAAAACAATATCTTTTGATGAGAATTATTAGGAAGAAATGGTTAGAACTTAATGTGATGAACATTACAAAACCTTGCTGTGAAATATATAAGAAAACTACAGTAATTAACATTACATATCAGTTTTGTGGAAGAAAACATGACAAAAATGTATCTTTTCCCCCAAAGCATCAGATTAGCAGAAATCTATTCAGTTATTGAATATCTACTGTGGCTACAACCTGAACTGGGCTCTTTAAAAACTGCAGAAACCATGAATCATATGTCCACAACAAGAAAATCCTTATTCTGTCAGGAATGACCGGCAGGGGCAGTGTTAGGGAGTGGTAGCTCATCTGGGACCTTGTACTTTATTGCTTGTGCCAAAATATGGAGGAAGTAGTTTACTGGATGAATACTTGGATAATCCCCTTGGAGTAGGGAATGGAGGGTAGTAAAAACTCCCGAAAGCCAGGCTTGAGTAACAATACACGGCCTCTGCTAAGATTCCGGAGGAGAAGGGGCCAGACGGCTAGCTGGCTGTTGTTTTGCAGTGGTGTATGCAAACGGCAGTGAAAGTGGAATTGCCTGGAAGAGTAGAGGCAGAGGGAGGTAGGGAGGAGAAACGAGGAGGCTAGGAGCTGGAGACGAATTTAGCCGGAGGACCAGAGAGTCATCTGCTCGTGAATTTATTATTCTGCACACTAGACAACACAAATCATCTTCTCCTTTGACCCACCAAAAGCTCTCTGTTACTTGCTGATTGACAAAGTTGGATCGTTTCAGGACCTTGTTTGGTGTCTCAGAGTGCTGAGCCTTGCTTCTAAGAGGATGAGGGTGAGAAAAGGCTGGAGGCCACCCAGTCAAATCTGGGCTACACAGTGCAGTGCTGGAGGGGCAGAAATCCTGCCCCCACGAGCCCGTCTGGCTGAGCTGGCTGCACCCAGCCACATGGTTCCATCCCGTCACACCTCCACCTCTACTGCCTGCTGTCAGAAACACCCTCCTGCGTCTGAAAGTCTGATTCCAGCCAGAGGACCCTGATTGCCCCAGACTGAATCTGTGCTTGCTTTCCCTCCTGTGCTTCCCCTGTACTTCCATGGAAACGTTATTGCAGGTTGAGCCGTTTAGGCATTTGTATCAACCGTGGATCCTCATCATTTGTTGATTCCATATCTGTGAATTTGCCTATAATTTATTTACAACCTCAAAATCCACACTCTCGGTGCCTTCCCAGTCACTTGAACACATGTGCAAAGCAGGGAAAACCCTGAGTCCTCAGATGCATCTGTTCCAGACTGAGGTGAAACAACGCATCGTTCTACTGGGCTCTCATACTGTAAACCAGTGTCCTTTGGATGGTATATTTGGTGCCACTTTTTCACATTTTTGTGCTTTTTTGGCAAAAGAAACAAATGCAAAACTGGTTTATGTATTGATCAGGTGACAAAAATGTTGCAACTAGTAGAAATCTAACCCAGTTTTGGTGGTTTACAGAATACAACTACTACGAATAACAAGAATCTACTATATGTCTATCTGCAACTCACATCCCAACAGGAACCTCTGTAGCAGCACGGACTTTATATTTGCTGACCTAGGGTTGGGCAAAGAGTAGGAGCTCAAAAACTGTTAAAGACTAGAATGGGTTAGGAAGAAATGAGATAGGTTGAAATGGGATGGAATGGAACATAGTAACGTTTATACAGCATCTTGGAGACAGAATGCTCCTAGCAGCAAAGAGCTAGTGGCACAGAGATACAGAAGAAATAACGATAGCTGATATTCACTGAGCATTTCTTATGAACCTGCACTTGGCTAAGCATTTGACCTACATGTATTATGTAATCCTCACAACTTTTCAGTGCGGTAACATTATTATCCCCCTTCCACAGGAAGGTGAAAATGACTTGCCTGAGGTCACATAGCTATCACATTGCTGAACGGGGCTCCAGCCCAGATTCATCTGCCCCCAGAGTCGGTGCTCATAACACCACCCGGTGAAGATGAAAGAGGGGCTTGGTGAGGGTTCTGAACTCATGGACCTCTAGGAGAGGAAGAGGGCCTCTAGCAGAAGTTAGCCTGAGTCACTGGCTCTCCCAGCCTTCCTGAGAAGACAGTGATGCAATTAATGGTGACTTTTTTTCCCTCCAGCTGGCAAAAACACTGTTTTTTGTTTGATTCCAGAAGCAGCTGGCAGAATTCACGTATTACTCACGATGCTGATGGTTTATGTACTCTAGAGTCAGGCAGTGGTCAGGGCTGTGTCTAGGACTGTTGTGAGATTACTACAGGCCTCTGAATATGGCTGAGCTCCTGCAGCTGTTGTGTGTTTCTGGCTCCAGTTCCACACCTCTTGGCAGATGGTTTGTGTGAAAAGGTCTGCTGACTCTGGGTGTGAGAGACACAGGGTGGAGGGGGCTGGGAGAACGAAGCAGCACAAAACCAGCCCACGCTGCCTTTTAAGCACTTATAAGCAAAAGAAAGGAATTTATAGATGAGTGATTTGGAGGACCTTCAGAAGGTCACTCCTTTGAGCCCTTCTGCTAGTGGAGAATGGCTGATGCAAGCCAGTGTATCAAGTCAACCCGAACCCTTCCATAGCTGCTCTGGTGGCAAACACCCCAAATATCCTCCATCACCCATGGATGGTGATGGGTGGATGGATAAAATTAGTAATGCGCTTAATATTTACCTAGCATTTAAGTTTAAGTATTGTTCTAAATGGTTTACATGAACTAATTCATTTAATCCCCACCCACCCCCAGAAAAAATCTCAAGAGGTAAGTGCTATTACGATGCTTATTTTACAGGTTAAGTCAAGTAACTTGCACCACAGCACAAAGCTAGTAGTGGCTATAGTAGATCAAATTGTTGGCCCCAACTCTTCAGCCCTCTTTGTATCAAACCCTTGCTTTGGCCTCATCATGGGCAGAGTGTAGTTCCCGAACCTTGACTTTGGGAATGACAGTGTGTTGGATCACAGCCTAGGCCTTAAGAAGACTCATTTGCTGTTTTGTTTCTAATGGTGATGCGTTTCTAACATCACCATCAGAACAATATCCCCTGGGCTGATCCAAGAAGGATGAGATACATGTGAGCAGAGTCACCCAGACAACCCACACACGTGCAGCAAGAAGCAGAGCTGCACCAGCTGCTGCAATCTGAAGCAGAACCTCAGAGCTGTGCTCAACACAGATGAGGCGAGCCGCAAATCACACAAAGACTTACGAGGGATAATAAATGTTGGTTGAGCCACTGGGTTTTGGGAGTAGTTTGTTACACGGCAATAGCTAACCAATTCAATGATAAAACTGGAATGCAAGCCCAGGCAGTCTGACCAAACAGTACATGCATTAAGCTCTAATTTATATTGCCTTCCACACTCTCTGTTAAAGTGAAGAGACAGCCTCTAATGAGCTGAGCTTGAGCAAAGTGCTGAACTCCCTGGGCCTCAGTGTCGGCATCTATAAAATGAGCAGGTTGAATCAAACCAGCATTTCTTAAGGTATCAAACATTAGCTCCATGTGATACTCAAAAAAAAAGGGGGGGGGATTCAATGATTCTCTTGGAATTAGTATTATGAGAAAACAATTCAATAACACTGGACTAGATCATCTTTTGAGTCTTTGGCCATTCTAATATTTCTCATTCCAGGTAACAGTGTGTGGTACCTCCATGTACCTCCATTACCATGTATTTGTGAAATTAAAATAATTATCTAATTCAGGCAACTTGGGGACAACATCCATGGGAAGGAGAGAATGTCTGTGATGGAAGAGGTTTTTCTCTACTTCCTTCAAACCTTGGCATATTCTCCTAGCACCTTGAACCAACAATGGCAGAGAAGACCTCACCCCTTCTCCTACCAAATCACCCTAGAATCAGGCTTACAGAAAAGCACGTGGAAACAGGAAGCTGCCATGCCATGGGACATCTCTCAGAAAGGAATCTATGCTTACTTACTCCACTTCCTCACCTCGCCCTTACTCTTCAACCCAAGCCCTGCCATCCACTGAAAATGCCTTGCAACAATAACTAGTTGCTAAATTCTCTAGTCTCTCTCCTTACGCTGGCTCCTGCCTCTGTAAGTTTTTACGTAGTTGAAACTCCCTCCTCCTTTGGCTTATCTCTTTGAATGCCTTCAGTTTCCTCTTCCTCCACCCGCATCAGCCCTTGACAGAGGTGTTCCCAGAACCACCCTCTCTCCTCTTCTTGGGCAGCGTCATTCCCTCACACAGCTTCATCCTATATCCTGACAACTCCCGTAACTGACTCTGGCCCTGCCCACTCAGCCAACCTCAAACCAAGTTACCTTCTTCCCAGCCCACCTCCCTAGCTTTATTCCCTGTACCCTAGAGGGTAGCCACATAGAACCACTGCACAAACATTTCTTAAACTTTTTATTCCTCATTTTTCATGCTTTTTCCTCTGCCCAGAATACCTTTCCTCCTCACTTCCGCTCCTGCTTTTCCACAAAGCGTAATTCTTCTCGAATGTCACCCTCTTAGTGAGACTCCTGTTCTCTTCCAGGATGACTCCCTCGAGCCTCGATGCTTCCAACATGCACTGTCTGCCTCTAACAGAGCAGAGCTTCTCACCCACCAGACTAAAAGCCACCTGAAGTCAGAGCCCTCTCTTAACCATGCTTGTAACTCTAATGCCCAGCAAATTCCCAGAACATAGAAAGAGCTCAGTAAATGTTAGCTTAAATGAATGCATATAACTGACCTATCCATTCCTCTACTTCGGGCATGGCCTACTGTTTTCCTGGCTGACTACTGGGCCTTTTTTTTTTTTTTTTTTTTTTTTTTTTGCGGTACGCGGGCCTCTCACTGTTGTGGCCTCTCCCGTTGCGGAGCACAGGCTCCGGATGCCAGGCTCGGCGGCCATGGCTCACGGGCCCAGCCGCTCTGTGGCACGTGGGATCTTCCTGCACCGGGACACGAACCTGTGTCCCCTGAATCGGCAGGCGGACTCTCAACCACTGCGCCACCAGGGAAGCACCTGGGCCTTTTTTGAGGAACACTCAGTATGCCCAACATGTAAACTAGGTCTTGTCTGTAATTTATTAATAAATGTCCACTTTCCAGGTTTCCTGAGAGGAGCAATATTAGAGTCCAAGACAGTCTTTTGAGACAGGTTGATCACCAAGAGACTCTCTTCCACTTAGTCCATGTCACTAGGATAGTATTAATTATGTGCCCAAATTACTTTTCTATTTTTTATTTGAACATACACACACACAAGAGTTCTAAAAAGGATTGGCTCTCTCATTCAGTTAGAGCGGTGTCTCTTAAACTGCACTGATGAATATGTCATTTTCATGATTTTTGCTGAGTCTATAGGAGACTTGTACAATTATTCTATTAACCATTCTCTTTAAATTAACTCATCTGTTTTTTTCCTTAGCCTCAAATAATGCCAAAATACTCATTAAATTACATGATTGATATGATACATACACACATACATCTATAGATACAAATAATTTTTATAATGAAAAATGTTCTTCCAAGCACCACATTAAATGATCTTTCAGGCCAGCAGTAGTATAGGTAGCACACTTAGGAAAGCACTAGGTCAGAACATTTAATCCAATGCAAAACAAGTTATTAAAGCATTTCTCTTACTGATATGTCAAACACAGACCATAGCTTCGTGGGCAAACCATCAAGTAAACTGTAAATTGTAATTTAATATTCTAAGCACTATGGCAGGGACAAGAACAAGGGTGCCCGTATCCGACACCTCTTGGGCACCAATGCAAACCTTCCCCATTCCAGGGCTTGCTTCAGCTGCTTCTGCAGCCGCAGCTAAACAGAGCTCCACAAGCTTTGAGCAGGTGTAATATCAAAGTAGCTCACACAAAGCCCGTGGGAGGATACCTCACTTCCTCCCTTGGGACTTTCTCTGGCACAACAGCATAGGACCCCAGCAGTAGTATATCAGCTTCTTGCATCTATATGACCCTTGAATAAAGGGGAGGAGAGCAATGGATGAATGCCCTTGAGTCTCATTTCATAAGGCTCCTCAAAAGGTCTGCAGCACCAGGCATTTGAGGCAGTGGCCAACCTGATAACACATGCTTGTACACTTCCATTCCCCTAGTCCCTCACTCTTGCTCCCTGGGATCACTTCCCAATGATCTACCTGCACATATGCCTTTGCCTCAGTCCACGGGTTTTTTGTTTGTTTGTTTTGGTGGAATTCAGGCTAAGGCGGGGACCTAATCCATGCAAGAAAGTTAGGGAAGACTTCTTAGAAGAAATGACACTTGATATAAATCTCAAAGCATGAATAAGTCAGGTGAAGAAAAGAAAGTGAAGAGGATATTCTGGGCAGAAGGGACAGTGTACACAGTGTACACAGTGTTCCCAGACCAGGGCTCGAACAAAGGCCTGGATGCTTGAAGGTGTAGTTTTAGAAACTGCAAAGATCCTGGAATGACTGGAATACACCCCCAGTGTAGCCTGAGGGACTAAGAATCACAAGAGCCTGGTGAGGTGGGCAAGACTGGCTCCTGAAAAGTTGCTGACCACAACCAACTACCACCGCCACCCTGCTCTTTGATTCTGGAGTGGTAGCAATGAATAGCAAAATAGGTGGTATTTCAATCAACTCTGGAAGATTAGAAAGTGCCTTCCAGATTCAAGAGGTGCTGGACACAGAGAGGAATTGAGACTAAGAGGAGGAGGAATTAAAGGCAAGATGGTGGTGGAATATGAGCAGAGCTATGATCACGCACACATGCACATACACACATGCACATACACACACATGCACATACACACGTGTACTCCAGGACGGGTCCAAAAATTCAATAATAAGCTTGAAGTGAACCGCACTGCACTGGGAACTGACAATGCCACAGAAAATTTTCAAGGACTAGGAATTAATAGGTTTGGAATAAATGAGGTGGGAACCATCTAGGGCAAAGCATCCTAGAGCCTCTGTTTAGTCAAGACCTGAGAAAACAGGAAATTGGGGGCTGGCAGGAGAAAAGTCGGGAGCACCATCCTGCCAGCTGGTAGGGCCATGGGAAGGAATTCCCTCACCTGCACTCCAGATTTTTAGCAAAAACCCAAGAATGCACAGCTCTAAGTTTTTCTCTCTTTGTCCCTGAGACGAGGCCAGGCTTAGGGTACCAATGCTGAGTTATCCCAAGGGAAGCCAGGGAGCTCCATCTGGCGTAGAATAGGAGTTGCCTGCCCTCATAGATGGAGATGTGCTTTGAAAAGATTGGCATAAAGTGACATAAGATCCTCCAGCTTTGTTTAGAAGTAAACAATTTAAGAACATCTGATTTTTATTGAGTGCTCATCATGTACCCAACCATACTAAGTAATTTTAAGTAGTATCTTTTAAAATCTTCCCCTAAAACTACACAAGTAAGTATTGTTATCAGTCTCGTTTTCTGGAAACCAGCCTGAGGTGACCATGAAACACTAGTTGGAACACAGTGAAGTGTTTGAAAGAGTCCAGGATTTGGGTTCAGGTCATTCTCAGTTTAACTCTTTTTTTTTAATTAATAAATTAATTAACTTAATTTTGGCTGCGTTGGGTCTTCGTTGCTGTGTGTGGGCTTTCTCTAGTTGCGGCGAGCGGGGGCTACTCTTCGTTGTGGTGCACAGCCTTCTCATTGCGGTGGCTTCTCTTGTTGTGGAGCATGGGCTCTAGGCGCACAGGCTTCAGTAGTTGTGGCTTGCAGGATCTAGAGCGCAGGCTCAGTAGTTGTGTCATATGGGCTTAGTTGCTCCGCGGCATGTGGGATCTTCCCAGACCAAGGCTCGAACCTGTGTCTCCTGCATTGGCAGGTGGATTCTCAACAGCTGTGCCACCAGGGAAGCCCTCAGTTTAATTCTTGCTGCCATCATTCTTACTGAGATCGTGTGGTCACTCAGTACTATTCATTTTCAAGAGACAGAAAACAACTCAAAATAGCACTAGCAAATAAAGCCAACTGGCTCCCATAACTGGAAGGGGCAGGGATGGGTCTCCAATCTAAAAACATTGGATCCAGGGCTCAGATAATTTCATAGTGCCTGTCTGGGTTCTGTTCTCTCTGTCTCTGTCATCATTCTTTCCTATCAAAGACTAGCTTCAAGTGCCAAGGGAAGCTGGCGGCTCCAGGTAAACAGTGTCTTCAATGAAGAAAGAGAACATCTTGCTCATAAATTCCCAGAGGAGGGTCATGCACCCTCCATCTGAACCGACCGCTGTCTTCTGATGGACAGGACACTCTGATCAGTGATTGGCAGTCCCATCAATGGAGGGAAAGCATGGTGGCTTTCGAAAACTAGGAATGTTAGGCAGTCCCAAATAATGAATGTCCACAACATTTTAACCTTAGTCAAGTCACAACCTTTGTGAGCCTCAGTTTCACCATGTATTTTTAAAACAAAACAAAACAAATAATAATACCTATTGTGTGAGATTGTTGTGAGATATTAAAAATCATATTAGGACTTCCCTGGCAGTCCAGTGGCCAAGGCTCCATGCTTCCACTGCAGGAAGCACAGGTTCGATCCCTGGTTGGGAAACTAAGATCCCGCATGCTGCGCAGTGCGGCCAAAAATATTAATAACAAAACTAAAAATAAAATAAAGGAGAAGAATTTTGAAAAATCATATTAAACACTTGGCACATAGCGACATTCGGCAGATGGTTGCCATTTTTGTTATTCCTGGTACTATTATTGTTTTGCGGTTGTTTTTGACACAGGGATCAGAATTCGAAGCCCATCCCAAATTCCCAGATGTCTAAAGCACTCCTGTCCCCAGGGTGGAGTCCCCTTTGGCTCTGGAGCCAGACGCCTTGCACAACCCAGGCTCTGTGTGCCAAGGTTAAGTTGGTTCACCATCTGACGGCCACGGAGCAGCGAGTGCCTTCCCAGCCCCAGCAATGTCAATACTGCCTTCCTGACTCCGCCTATTGTATCTGGAGGAAAGTGGCCGAGCATTGTCTTCCAGCGCTCCCCCCAGGAAGCATGATATCACCCTCTAACAAAAGCGGGAAAGCTGACAGATCTGCTGAGATGGGTGTGACCACCACACACACCTCACTGGTCAAGCCCTGGGCAGGCAGAGCAAACAGCAGCCACCCACATGCCCCTCAGCTGGCTGCCTAATGGGCTCCTTTTGCTCATGTTTAGGTTTTCTCCCTCTCTTTGTTACGTAACGTGCGTACCACGTTAGACATGGTACCACTAGGCAGTGGGAACGCACTCCCTCTAATCAACAGATGTGTTGAAAAGAGCCAGGACTCTGCCCATCTGGCAGATCCATGTCTCCACACCTGCCCCTGCAGCCTTTGGGAAGAAACACAGGGAGAAGGATGGTCAGAATCTTGAAGGGACAAAAGGAGGCGGTGGGGGAAGGATGTAGAGGAAAGCAGACAAGGCTCAATCTAAAAAACATTCTGCACGTGTGATGCGAGTTGAGGAACAGTCTGGCTAGACCGGTGGGAATCGGGTTATCAGTTTAAAATTCCAGAAATAAGGGAGGCAACGTTAGACATTCCCTTTCTTGAAGGCTGGGAGTGATGCTAGCTGGTCTTCTGACACCCTTCCAGCTCTGGTACGGTAATGCTGGCTCTCTGTAAAATAACACACCTGCAGTCTTGTGCCCCCATGCCAAGCCCAGAGGCTGTCACTCTGCTCTCCCCGTCTCACTGTCCCCTTCTTTAAACTTTCTCCTTCCTTAGCTACCACAACACCAATTCTCCGAAATCCCAGGGAAGGAATCTGATTGGGTTTGCCTCTCCTGGCAACTCCCTGACTGCTTCGTCGTAGAACCCTTGGCTATCTGCTCTTTCTCTTCCTTTTACATAAGTCTTGCTACACGACCCATGTCTTCGCTTACCATAAACAAAGATTTCTATGTTTCAATCCCTTGCCCGACCCTCTTCTTCTGAGCTTCAGACCCAGAGAGCCAAATTTTGCTAAATATCCACCTTTAACATGGAAATTCAAAATCAACATGTACAAAAGAATTATTTGCTTCATGCCAGCCTGTCAGCCAGCAGTTCCTTCTGCCATGTTTGCCAACACAGAGAATGGCAGAACCATTACCCAAACCAGAAGCCGGGAGCAATGCTTATTCACCCCACTTCCCACAACCTCCAGTATATAACCAATTACCAGTCCCTACAGTTTCACCTCCTAAACACTTTCAAACCCCTTCTTCATCTAAGCCTCCCTTGCCTGGAGTGTTGGGAAGCCAAATTGGTCCAGGCCTAATTCTCTGCCATGTCGATACATGCTTCAGAATATTATCAGAGTGAATTTTCCAAGACATAAATCAGATATGATAGAACAAACACCATACTAAATTTCCATGTGTACAGAAAGAGGTACAAATGACTTAAAATGGCCTATGCGGCCCTTCCTGATCTGAACCCAACCTTAAGTCACCACCTCCTCCTTACATTCCAGACTTACTCAACTTCCCTGAGCTTGCCCAGCTATTTCACACCACCTGCTCCCTCTGATGGGAAGTTCTTTCTTCTCTTTTCCCTTTTATCTACTTAGTTTTAAAATCATTTGGATATGAGTAACTGATAACTACACTAGCCATAATTTTTGGCAATATTCATTTTTAGGAGTTCTTGCAAAGTGAGGAAAATCTATCATACAGATTATTTTCAATATAAATTTTATTCATATTAAATTTAGCAATTAATGAAGTTGACATTATGTTTTTAGCCATTTATGTTTAATTTGGATTTTAAAGTTGCTTTTATTATTGAAGCCAATAAACATTTTTTATAGCTCTTGAAAAGCTAGATTTTGATATACCCCTACTACATTATTTATCATAGCATCTTACAATTTATTATATGCCTATAGTCATCCTTCCTACTAAGATGTGAGTTCAGCAAGGGGAAAAAATAATTCATCCTTTTTTTCATTCCTGGTGTCCAGTACAGTACTGGGTGCAAAGTAAGTCCTCAGTATGTCTTCATTGATTGAAATGATAGTTAAGTGAGTGAATGAATGAATGAAAGGTGGGCAATAACTCAATAAATGTCTATTGAATAAAACTATGTGTATCTTTAAAGTAATATTCAACAATCATACAATACCTAATATTACGTAAAATCTTGTTAAACCCACTTTCGTGAGTATATCTTTTACGTTTCACACCTAAGGGAAAAAAGGGATTTTCTTTTGACCTTATTTACATCAAATATTTAACATAAGCCAACCTTTTAAGATATGAGTGAATACCACTTGCAATATATATGAAATTGATTCTTATTGTTATCCTTTCAATGTTTAAAAGCCCTTTGTACGACAACAAACAATTTCCCTCTTTTTGTCAGGTCTGCCATGGTATACCAAAAGTTTCTTACTATGGCATATTAAACTCCATGCACTACGGAGAATAAGAAGTAAATAATATCTGTTGTCAACAATGTTAGAGGTTAACTGGGCTAAACCTATGTGTCTAAAGCTCAAAGGCACAGCCTGTGTGGGAAGGGAACTCAGAATTAGGGGAAGAACACGAGGAAGAGTTGGCCTAGGCAAACTAAGTTGAATTTTGTTTGCAGACTGAACATGGTGGGTGTCATTTCCAAATGGATAGAACAGCATGAACAAGAGCCAAGGGGAAAGTATGCATAGATGGTGGAGATGGGCCTGGTTGAAGTAGAAGAGCCGTGAGCAGGGATGGGTGAGGGAAAGCACTAGAGAGTAGGCCAAGTGTTCTGGCTTGTCAAGTGGGGAGAGATCAGCACAAAATTTGAGAAACTGGCTTATATTGAAGTCTGTTAGGAGAATGCTTCTAAGAGTAGTAAGTGACTCCCCCACACCTGGAAAACATTAGACTGGTCTTGAATGAGCCCAATGGTCCTCACAACAACACTTCTCTTTTGATTACACTAGCTTCACTTACTAAGAGAGTTCTTCCTGGCTGAGTACTTTACATGCATTATCACACTTGATGCTTATAACAACTCTGGGAAAAAAGTATTCTCAAATGTAAAAGATGAGAAAACTGTGCTTTGGAACAATCAAATAACTGGCCCATGGTCATCCAATTTGAGCTTAATCCCAGGTGTGTGACTTCACAATCTATACTCTTAACTCCTTCTCCTGCCTTCTTGATGAGATCCACCTCAGCCTCATAGAGCAGTGTCTTCAAAAGTGAGTCATAATAGCACAGGTGCATGTGGTTTTTCTTCTCCTAAGGCATGTTAACTGAGTTACAATTCAGCATAAAGTGACCATATCTGGGTCCACATTCAGAAAACAAACTCAGTTTGATTTCAGTGGGCAAAGATCTAGTGGCTCTTCTGACCTTTATCTACCTGCTAAGTGGTCGGTGAGGAGCCACAGGTAGTGAAATGAAAAGGATTTTCTTTTCACATTCCTAAAGACTATCGATCACGCAACACATGCCCGAACCCTCCCCAGTGTGGGAACTCACTCTCCAGGGGGATAGTGATCCAGTTTTTAGAAGGTTTCCATCAACAAAGCCAAACTCTGTCTTTTGTGCAACTCCCTCCACCCCCGGATCCTAGACCTGACAAAATACAACGTCAATCTATGGTGTCTACTATGTGGAAACCCATGAAAATGCTGCTCCTTCATCTCTTCTCTCCTGACTAAATGTTCCCATATGACAAAGTTTCTAAAGCACTTACCTTCCCATTTGCCTACAATGTTTGCTGTCAAGCTTTTCAGTGTCTTCAGTGTTTAATGGATGTGCTTTGAGCAGCAGATTGAAGTGATTACCATCTCTAATTCTGACCCTATATCTTTACTATGCAAACGGTTACAGCTTACGTGTTACCTTTTTAGCAAGTAAAGCATGTTTTGGCGCCTATAAATTGGCTCCTTGAAATTCATCAAATTTTGTGTATCACCAAAACTTGGATGTCATTCACTAGAACTCTCAGCAAACCAGGTCTCTCTCACATTGAACATACGTCATCTATTTATTGAATCCAAATGCATAACTTGACATTTATCTATTTTGACATTTATCTGTTTATCTTTTGGGTTTGGTTCACCCTTCCAGCCTAGACAAATCTATTTGAATCCTGATTCTGTGCTCTTACCAATAAGCCATCTACAGGGAATAAGCTGGTGACACAATCACACACATATCTTTTTAGGAACAGAGCTCCAGGAGATGAATTGATAATGTCAGAAAAAACTGGACCTCACCCATCTGAATCCCCCAGAGGATATAGCATAGTCTTCTGGATGAAATTAGAAGAGTTCTTCCCTCCTGGAGAGATGTCTTAGAAGGACTAGACTCTTGAAGGAAGCTCTCCCAGGGTAAGGCTGAAAGGGAAATGCTGAGAGCTCCCAACAAAAACAATGTTTAGGAGGGAGCATCTGAGAAGGGAGCAAAACTCCTCCTTCTGAGAATAATTCCCAGGTGTGTCTCTGTTCCCAGCTTCTATGCCTCCACCCTTGATTACTCAGACTTGATAACTAGCCTTCTAAGACCAACCCTAATCAGGAGGTTCCATCTGGGACCACTTCCCTGACCTTATAACTGAATTTCCTCTGCCATCCAGACAAGATATTCACTATCTCTGAACCCAGGTTGTTACTTAAAATGTCACATGAGACAGGAAAGAGGCATGAAGGCATACTACTAGAGGCTTCACATTGGATCAATGTTGATCACAAAGGACATATTATGATAAGGCAGAAAGAGTGACTAGTTTTATTTTTTTTTCTCTTTGGGAGAGCAGCCTGGTTTGGTGAGAATGAGAGAGTAGAGAAAATCTAGTATGTTTCTTAGAACTTGTTTCTAAGGTGGTATTGGCCATGATCTGCTCTTGGGAAGGGAATCTACCAGAATCTAGGTGGATTTGAGGGAAGCCTTCTAAAAACTATACACCTCCTCCAACCCTTTTATGGGTTAGCATCTACCACCCAGAGTCACCTTCACTGAGGCAAATGTGATAGTTTTTTCAGTTCTATTTGTTCAGAAAAAAGGAAGGACGAACAACCCACTAGACTACAGAGAGAAATCCATAAGTCATGAGCCCCTTGCTCCATTACTGTAGTCTACCAGTGGAGTTTGGTTTGAAGAATGGGATCCTATGCCTGTAGACATAATCATGCTGGATTCTTGTTGTTGCAATTATCAGGCCTTCAG
This sequence comes from Lagenorhynchus albirostris, assembly GCF_949774975.1. NCBI lineage: Eukaryota > Metazoa > Chordata > Mammalia > Artiodactyla > Delphinidae > Lagenorhynchus > Lagenorhynchus albirostris. The sequence continues at coordinate 75,059,274 of NC_083101.1, read as the reverse complement.
TATTCATATTCATGGAGGCTTAGATGGAAAATCTAAGTTAGGATTTAGCACAACAGACCTACTCCAGAAACCAACCTTGCCGGGGTTACCCTTCCTTTCAACAAGAGCACGAAACCCCTCTCTTTGGGCTTCACCCTGCTTAAGTTAGTGCTGTGCTTTTGGTTTAGACACAGAGTAACTATTTTGCCACATAACTTTTTTGTTTGATTTTATGACATCTTTTCTAAGCCTATATTGCAAAGTGCCATAACATGGTCACTATGGGGAAAAAAGATGAATTAGAACAGAGTGTGTGTGTCTCTGTGTGTGTACATTATTTAACCTAAAAAGTATCTCAGAGCAGCTGTGGACCCCTGGGCTTTGCATGACTATAATCCCTGATGTAGAAGCAGTTCCAGATTTCATGTTACTGATAAATGTCACACAGAAGAAAAGCAAACAGAAAACGGAATTATGATAACTATTCGGCTTCAAGATGCATATTTTTGGAGAAATCAACATTATTTCTACATGAATATAAAAAATTTCTACATACTGAAACTATCTCAGATAATCTTTCATTTTCAGCAGTTTACACATTCTTAGTCTTAAAATATTATTAAATCCTCAATATAAGTGATCACTGAAAACAAACTGAAGAGCTATAAACAAACATGCAATTCTGTTATCTTATTTGCTTAATGTTTTGAATATTTAATGATATAATATTGCAAACATATGAAAAATATAAAATAATTAGCAGATACTTATGGATACTTGGATCAAATTCTACTAATATAATATAGCCCACACCATTAAGTTCAGTAAATTTTCCCAAATTCATTTCCTATATCAATTCTATTTTCATTACAATAATTCAAATGCTTTCAAACTGAAGGGGAGAGATTGATGGCCATTATAGTTGTTATTTGTATTTTGTGATTTGATACCACTTTCATAGGTATCTCATAGGGTGAGTGAACTATAAGCCACGCCGCCATCTAGAGAATCTGAACAACAGACAACCTAAATCTAAAAACATTCAAGCCAACCATTCCTTAAACCCACAATAGGTTTTTTTACTCTCCTGTGCCCAGTGATCTGGGTAATTGCTTAAACTTTCATTTCATTGGGCCAATAAAGACTTTACAAATTACTATGTGCCAAATATTTTTTAAATAAAACAAAAATTATATAGCCCTAATCTCCCTGACCCCAACTATAAGATAAAAACCAAAAAGCCTAGTGTTTGACTGCTTTGATTGAAATAGGATACAAATACGAAATCTTTATAGAAAAGCATTTTTGTTCTCATTTAAAAATGTCAATCTGTACAATGCCTTAAGTGGGTCCGAATCATTCTCAGCATGAATTTGATATTTTTTTTAATGACTGAAGATTTTCTTTGAAGCAGGTAAAGCCAGGTTTCTTCTTTTTCTATAGAGTAAGGAAACAATCTAGAATGAGGAACAGTAAAATAATGCACTATGGTAAGCGCGTCTCTTCAAATAAAGTGACCTAATCAGTCCTCACAGAGTCTGTGGTAACACAGCGGGCAATAATCCAGAAGAGAAACTCTAGAAAAATCAGTTCATGCTACAAGGACTTTCCATGTCAATCCTTACATATATTAAACGGAGACTCATGGAGAAACAATCCCTGTGCCACAGCTGCCCCTTGTTAACCAGCACTAAGCATTGGTGAGAGAGCCCAGAATCACTAACTCTGTTAAAAATATAGTTTTTAAAGATAATAAAGCCAAACCTTACCAGAAAGGAGCAAGCTGACTCCATAGAGAACTAAGCCGGCTAAAGAATCCATGCTTCCCCAAATCTCTCCATCCAGTTTCCACAGATGTGCATGAGGTCCCAAGGATCCTTTCAAACACCCAGAGGTTTGTGACTTTCCATTCGCATGTCCTACTAGGTCTTGTTTACAAGTCAGAGGCAAGAAGGAACAGCACAGAAGCGGGCTGTAACAGTCTCATTTCTGTCTGAGCACAGGGAGTTTTAAGTTCCTTTTTCCTGTTTCCTTTGTAGATTAGGATGGGAAAAGCTGTATCTTAAAGGCATTTGGTATCAGCAAGGCTGGGGGCACTGTAAGCCCTATCCATCTTGCAATTCATCAAAACACTTATCTATTGCAGTTGCTTCTGCTGCTGCTTTTGCTGCTGTTGGAGGGATAGAGGAATTTTAGTTGGAAGTGTGGGTCCTGGTCAGCACTTTCAGAAACAATAGGGGTATCCTCTCCTAGGCGGGAAACTGAGAATAACAAGCCCTCCACCTATGTATGGTATGCGCTGATGACTGGCCCTTCTCAGCCCTCTAACGGCTCTCCCGGGTCTACTTGGGAGCCCTGACAGAAGGGGTTTTTGGGTGTGGGGAGCAGTTTTGGCTTTTGTTTTGTTTTAACCCACATGGTTTGAATTGGGAAGAGAAGTTTTCGTGATGAGAGAACACAACCCCTAAAAACAATTAATTTGGGTAATTAACAGTGAGGTCAATGCTCACTGTGGCCACAGAGACCAGAGTCCAAAATTGTTAGCCTGTTTTCTTACACACAGATGGCTTATCTTTTGGCCAAGAGCCCAAAGGTATCCATGCTACTGGCCATCGCGTTAATTTTTTATTAACAATTCATCTGAAGATGATCTAATTTCTTAAAGAATTGGCAGAGAAGGGTTTTAGTAATACTAAGAGGGATTTCGTGGTTACTGGCCAACTTACTTTCAGAAGAAAATTGTATCCAAAATTTTAAAAATAACCTGTGTAAAAACCAAATACTATAAGTGATTAGATTGGGATAAAAAATATTATTCATAAGAGCAGAGAGAGTACATAGGCCAAAAGGAAAATAACCACTGGGGTAACCATACCTGCAATGAAATCGGAGATCCTAAATTTATCCAGATGACAATTTCACCAAAATACGAATTCTGACTTCAGCATAGAGAGCCGATACTTCAGTCATCACCTCGCCTTCACGCCGGAGGAAAGAGTTGTCTGATCCTTTTTCCTACTCACCACAGGAAAACGCAGATGCTCCTAGTCTTGCCTGATTTCTGTCCCATGTTTTATCACATCAGTGATGATCTCAAGAACCAATTGATGTTTCCAGGCAACTGAGGTAAAAAAGCTCAGGCTGCGTTTTCATGCACACCTGGGTTCAAATACTGGCTCAGCCATGTGTGGTCTGAGAAAAGTTACTGAAACTGTGAGTCTCAGTTTCAACAGCTATAAAATGACAAAAATCTCTCCATCAAGGGGATTTTTGAGAGGATTAAATGAGGTTTAAAAATCCGCAAAAACATCTGGCACTGTGTCTAATTCATAGAAGGCTTTCATTAACTGTGTTAACGTATTCACTTCCTTTCGTCTTTCCATTCTGTCTCTGATTTCAGTCCTAAAAGCTTCCTCCAGAATGCCATTCTCTATTCCTATGAGATGGCTTCAAGTTTGGCCGTAAAGAACCAGACTAGGAGTCAGGGATTCTGGGTTCTAGTTTAGTTCTGCCATGATCTGCCTGTGAGGCTTTGGACCATTCACTTCCCATCTCTAGGCCACGTTTTCCTCAACTGTAAAGTGAAGGATTTAGACTGGATATGACTAATTTCCCTTCTGATTGTAACACCTCATAGCCTAAATGACTAAACTGTCCGACTCTCAGCATCTCCAGGTTGATTCCTAGGACCTTTCATCTGGGGAGTTCAAAGAAGATGCTAGCTTTGTATATCCGTCACTGTGAAAGCCTGAGGGGGTCACCAAAGTGATCTACTTAAGCACATTGTATCTGGGACTTTGTGAGGTCCACCGGCCCCAGGCCATGTGGAGCAGCTGTGGAAGGAAGACCTTGGAAACAAACCAACCCCAGGGAACCTGCCTTCCCAGGCACAGCTTCCCCTGTTTGTGCTTGATGGGCAAACAAGGAAGCCATCATTGCTCTCGCTCCCTCCTTTTTGCTGGTTCTTGTGGGCTGAATGTGTTGCTACCTTGCGTCCTTTCCTGCACTGCCTGCCTCTGTTATCCACAAAAGCAGTCCAGCTTCATCCTTCCGCATCATCCAGAATGATCTCCTCTTACCCAGAACTGTGAGTCAGGTCCTTCCTCCCTCCATTATCCAGGTTGAGTGACTCAATTTCACTCTTCTCTCTGTAATCCAGAAATATTGCTCAGTTTAATTTATTTCTTCATTATCCCAAAGATCCATGTAGCTTAACTTCATCTTCCAGGATCCAGAAATATTATTCCATGTAATCCTTTTCACTGTTATCCAGAATATTGACGCCATGTAACAAGTACTGCTGGATTTCCTGAGCCTATGATTATACAGCTAGTCAAAAGGCTAAGCAACTTTCATGTGGGAGGTCTGAATCTTTGGCATGTAAATTCCAGGTGTAAAGTGAAGATAACTTGTGGACAAAAGTGTCCAGACATGCTCTGCTCCAGCTTTCTGCCCTATGGATCTTAAAACATGGAGAACCTATTGAGGAATAACAATATGAGCTTCACTACCAAGTGCAAGGCCAATAGGTCAGCAGAGCTGATTGGCAACAGGTTGGGAAGTTGCACAACTGGATGGCATGCCAGGATTTCCAAGGGAAGGGAGAGGCCATTTCCATGTCTGGACAGGACTTTCCCCAATACATAATGTATTAAGGAAATACCACACACTTGGACATGGCCACAACCCTTCTCTACAAAGCTGGCTGTGCTCATCATCAGGGCATCTTCATCCCCTGAAGAGCCTTGTTGGGGACCAGCTGGATCAACTCTCTATCCTCAGCAGCTCCATCCACCCAGAAATATTGAAAGGCTCTTCCCATTCTTGCCTGATTAACACCTAGTTATCTTCTGGGTCTCAATTTCAGAAAGGTCTTCCCTGACCTATTCAATCCAAATCAGGTCTTCCCTGTTATTCCATCCCAACACTCTGTCCTTTTTTTTCACAGTACTAATCACAATTGGTAATCATATATTTGTGTCTTCATCTTTTTAATGTCTCTTTTCCCCCAGCTGACTGATATCTTCATGAGGCAGGAAACATATCTAATTTATTCACCACTGAATTCCCAGATCTGACCACAGTGCCTGGAAGGTCATAGTATGTCTTGAATAGATACTTAATGAATTAAGAAATGAGTGAACAGGGCTTCCCTGGTGGCGCAGTGGTTGACAGTCTGCCTGCCAATGCAGGGGACATGGATTCGTGCCCTGGTCTGGGAAGATCCCACATGCCGCGGAGCGGCTGGGCCCGTGAGCCATGGCCGCTGAGCCTGCGCGTCCGGAGCCTGTGCTCCGCAACGGGAGAGGCCCGCGTACCGCAAAGAAAAAAAAAAAAGAAATGAATGAACAGACTCCCATTGTTACTTATATACTCATACCTTGAGAACGCTTTGGAGACAGGCAAACCTAGATTACATGTTATAGCTGTAATTTACTCTCTGTATGACCAGGGCAATTTAATTCACATCTCTGAACCTCAGATTCCCCATCTTTAAAATGGAAGACAATAATGCCTAATTCATGAGATAATATATACATAGTATCTGGCACAACTACATATTTAATAAAGGCTTTCTATGGGTTTCCTCCCCATCTACAACCGCCACACTACCCCTGGATTGTTAGATAGAGCTATTTGCAATGAGGAAACAAGGTCCCACACAGGCTAAGTAACTTGCTTAGTTGTGGGTAGTATCAGAATCCTGGTCTCTTGGCCTCCAATTTTTGCAAAGTTGGCTCTTTTTTTTCATAGTTCATCTTTAGACCACAATGTGCAAAAAAGTAGATAAAGAGAAATGTGGCAAACATCACAAACACCAACAGGGTATGCCCAGACCTTAGGAAAGTATTTGCAATGAAACTTTGACAGATAATGGAAAAGTTTGATGACACTGATAAATGCAGACATTTATCATTGTGCTTCCGAAATAGTGGTAATAATATCAGGATCTGGGGGCACCCCACTGCCATGCTCCAGGGAAGTGAAAGGGGCTTCCTTGTTAGTCAAGCTTACTCAGCTTACTTTAATTTGATTTTTCCAGACACACTTATAGCAGCACAAAAAAGAAAAACAAACCAATACACAAGCAAACAAAATATTCAGAGAAACAGGGCACTTGGCTGATATTTCATTTTCTAGTCTCTGCCCTTTGTACTTAATATGTGAAAAAATAATCTACAGAAAACATTGAAAGTCTTTGAGATGGATTAATCAAAATAGCAATGGATAAATTAAAAATGTGAAGAGGTGTGGAAAATAACTTATACAATGTTCCTATAAGCTGGTACCACATGTCTAGAGGCCACGATCACAAATATGTAGCAAGTCTTAGATGCATATCCTTTGGCCCAGAAAATCCACTTTTATGATATAACCCAAGCCCAGATAAAAGATGTGCCCAACATTTATGTATGAGGGCATTACAGAAGTATTGTTGATAATAATCAAAACCTGGAAACAATCTAAATAGCCAACAAAAATGGATTATTAATATAAATCATGGTACACAGAGAAATCCCATACAAATGTCAAAATGTTGTGATGGAAGCATACTGACATGGAAAGATGTAAGGATGTTTATGCTGTATTATTGATTGGGAAAAACAACAGTTTGGACAGCATGAAATTTATACACATGCATACATTCTCTCTCTCTCTATATATATATATATTTTTATATTATATACTTATATATGTATAAAATACACAACAAAATGTTAAAAGTTACTATTTCTGGGTTATTGAAAAACTGATCATTTTTATTTTCTTTATAATTTCTATAATTTCAGCATTATAGAAATGAATATATATGTACAAATGAAGATGATTAGGGGAAAATCCTTGAGACAGTGGACCCAGGGCAGTAGGATGTACCTTAAAACACCCATTGGCAAATACGAAACAGAATGCAGGTGAACCACAGCCTCCAGGAGGTGAGCAAACAGGGTGGGGTGTTGACTTCTGGCAGCGCAGCACTGGCGCTCTGCCTTTTGCAGGGCTGTGGGCACTGAAGCTCCAGAGTCATCACATCTGTCTTCTTAAGGACTTTCGTGAACTTTTTTCATGAAACCACTGCACCTAACGGTGCCTAGAAGAAAAGGAAGGGTCATCAACAATTAAGTCCTGGTCTTCAGCCAGAACACCACAGTTAAAGTGGCAACACCCACTCTGGTCTGGAGCGGAGTTGATGGCCATGGAAAATACCTGACCCTCTCTGAACCCCATTTACTCTAAACCTTTTTTTTTTTGAGCATCGAAGTGGCAAGCACTGTACTAATTGTTGTAGAAAGAGACACATAGAGAAGATGTGGTCTCTGCTCTGGAAGCTCACAATTATACAATCCCAGCCATGGTGACAATGCCTCAAAACAGGAAAAGTTAAATAACAAAATCAGACGCTGTGTGGTTAAATACCAAAGGGTGGTACTGGCAGTAAAAGTTGTAGTAGTCTTTGCTTTGGGATCCTTGAGGACATGACGCACCAATTCTCATGGCTTTTTTTTCTTCTCCTGATATTTCCTTGGCACATATGGCATCTTTCCAGATAGACTATAAGCCCCTTAGGCAGGGGCTCAGGTCTTCTAAATTTGTTTAGGTTTGTTTTATGGCCCAGAATATGGTGTATTTGGTGAGTGGTCCACGTGCACTTGGAAAGAATATGTATTCTACTCTTGGTGGTTGGATTATTCCAAAAATTACAGTTAGGTCCAGTTGGTTCATGGAGTTGTTTAGGTCCTCTCTATCCCTACTGATTTCTTTTCTACCTCTTATGTCAGTTTCTGAAAGCAGAATGTTAAAGGTTCCAACTATAATTATGGATTTGTACTTATGCTTTAAATTCCATCAATTTTTCTCCACGTATTTTAAAGGTTATTTGTTAGGTTCATTCATATTTAGGATTGTATGTGTCTTTGTAAATTGACTCACTTATCTTTATTTAATTAATATCTATCTCTATCTCTGATAATATTGTTCTGAAGTCTACTTTGATATTGTGGTAATTTTTGAAATTTATCACAGTAGACTTATTCTCTGTTCTTCACAGTTACGTAATTATTCATAGCCTAAAAGGGCCATACAGAAGAAGGAAATCTTGAGCTAGGTACTGAAAGCTAAGGTGTTTACCAGGTGAACCATGACAATGGCATGGAGGAGGGCAGGACAGGCATTTCTGACAAATGGACCAGTAGTCTGAGCCAAAACATGAAGGTATAAAATACTATACCATGTTAGGGGAAATGTAATGTTGAGCAAGGCTGAAATAAGGCTGAGAAAGGGCTTAGCCTGAGACAAGGTGCATTAAACAAACTGGGTCCAGGTTTGATATACCCTACTAAGGTCTATAACAAAGGGAAATAGAAGGTTTTAAATCAAGGAGTGCTATGACTAAATTTTCATTTTAGGATGATCACTCTGAGAGCAATAGACATGTTACATTTGCAGAGATTAAAGCCAGGAAAACTCATGATAGATGACTATTGCAGTGTGGTATTTAAAGATCGTTAAGTCTGAATTAAGGCTATAATTGCATCAGAAGCAGAAAGAATGACAAGTGTTAAAGTGATAGAAATATTAATTTTAATGACTGTTTGGGGTTGACTGAGAGGAAGGAGACTAGGATAAGTCCAAGGTTGCTGTTTTGCTTAACAATATGAACCTGGTAGTACTCACTGTGAAAGGGCCACAGGACATGAAGCTCTTTTGTGGGGAAATACAAAATATTCAATATAGAATTCTATTATAGATACATGGGCTTGGATTGGGTATGGGATAGCCAAGTCCAGATAGATGCTTTGTTTGCAGTGGATACATTGGTATGAAACTCATGAGAGGAATCTGAGCATTGCCATGGGGATTAATGAGCTCACCCAGATGGCATGCAGAGCAGCCTGGACCATAAGGAGTAGGTGCAGAAAGGAGATGAGCAGAGGAGTGTGATAGGCCTCTGAGAGGCAGGAAGAGAGGTTTTGCAATGACTCTAGCAAAGTACTGTCGATCTGCCTTACAATGCCTTGTTTCCCTTCTAGGCTAAGAGTTCTTCAGAGGCAAGGACCATGTCGTAGTCATCTTTGTATCTCCAGTATTTAGCACAGTGCTTCACTCACAGATACTTAATGAAGTTTTGCTAAATGAATACAGAAGGGCCCATGTTTCAGAGAACAGTTTGACCATTCAAAACAAAACCAGTGCAAATGTCCTTAGAGGGTTGGTGGTAAAGTACTTACCAAATTGTCTCTGATTCAATCCATATACACATCATAGAAACCAATTTTTAAGGAGTTGGTAGAAAAGCAGGAAGTATGGGGCTTTAGAATCGCCAACCTAGGACTCAACACAGACCCCACACACTAGCTGTTTCACCTTGGGCTGACTCAGGTCTCTGAAGTTTAGTTTCCTTATGTGCTAAATGGGGGAAGGTAGGGGAGGGGCCTCTCTTTGGAAATAACATTTAATTTGTGTAAAGCATCTAGCATAATGCCTGAAAATGATGATAGGTATCATCATCATCAGATATAACCCACACTTTTTACAGGTTTAAAAACATCAACAACCACACGTGACAACTGTAGAAAAAGCTGAATTGGCCTCTACTGGGAAATAAATCTACCATGCTTCATTGTAGAAAACTGTCTGCCCATCTTTCTCTTATACTAGACTTTGGGCTCCCTGAGAACAGGAATCATGTCCTATGTATCTCCAGCAGCTATTTTTACAAAGGTTTATAGAGTTGAAACATGAAATACAGAGCCTTTAAACTCTATTCAGGAGACATTCCAGTTTGGAGAAATTTATTTTGATACCTTTATTTGAAAACCAAATAAAGGTAGTTTAACTAGTTCCTACATAAGCAGAAGTTTGCTCAATTCAGTGCCGTTAGCACTGATGGGTTAAATGTCCAGGAAAAGGTCTCTGAAAAGTCTGTTTTTTGCATATAAGATTTATAATGTCCACATATATGTGTCCACAGATGAAACTGAAGTTACCCATGCCAGGCCAGTCAGGAATACAGGCATCTCACTGTAAAATAACTAAATCGTAATTCTTTGACTTCTAAAACTGCCTGGAAAACTGCTAGACACTCAGACCCAAATCTCTCCCTTTGCTTCCTTGGGGATGAAGTAGTGGGGTCATGAGGCACTCTCTTATGCCTGGCATTGCCCCATGGAAGGCCCCTGCCCTTTGTGACTCATGACTACTCATCGGCTCTGTATTGTGGACTCTTGGCGTGGCCTGCCATACCCTGCAGGAGCCATCCTGCCAACCTCTCCAATTTTATAGGAGCCGCCCTCCCCTTGCCCTCTGCACTTGGGCACAATGGCCTCCTCACTGTTCCTGGAATATTCTAAACTCATAGCCCCATAAGCCATTCCCCGCCTTGGGGCCTTTATAATAAGTTTTCCCTTTGTCTTGAAAGCTCTTTCTCTTAATCACTTCAGTGAAATGGGAAAGAGATGGAGAAAGAGAACAAAATTAACCTTAGATTATCTTAGATCATCTCTTCAGTCACACCCACCCACTGAGATAGCAATCATAGTCCTTCTTGTCAGATACAGAAACAAACAAACAAAAATTGTAATGAAGAATTTAACAACTCAAAATAGAAACTTTTTTTTTTTTTTTTAAGTAAGGGGGTCTTTTTTTCCCTGCATTTGGCAAAATACGCTTTAAGTCAGGGACATAAGAGTCTGTCTGTGCTATAAATTTCTTGACACCGGAAAGCCCATATTTGAAATGACTTCTGAAACTGGCATTCCCGCATCACATTAAGTTAATAATATTAATTGATGATAATTGTCTATACTTTAACCTGGCTTAAAGGACAGAAAATCCAAAGCAGGAAAAAATCCTGTTTAACCGAAAACTTATTTAATCATGTATATATGTTTAATCTAAAATGTAGATACATATTAATAATACCTACAGACCCACGCACAATTCATGCTATGGCAGATTTAACCAACCTAGACTGTCTATAAGTTGAATACGCAAGGTTCTCCCCAGTACAGCACAGCATATTGTTGAGAACAAGGCTCAAGATAAGAAAAACAAGCATAAAGGACTAAGCCCACCATTTCCTAGTATGTTACACTAGATATTTAAGCCTCTGCTTCCTTATCTGTAACAGCAGTTTGAAAGTACTCCCCTTATGAAGTTGTTATAAAGACTGTATGAGATAATGTATATACAATGCTTAGCACAGTGCCTGGGATAGAGTATGTACAAAATAAATATTACTATTAATATTCTTAAAGATTTAAAAAGGAAGTTAATAGCCATCATGTATATGAAACTTGAAATAATGTATCTCAGTGATTCATTTAAAAGATGAAACAATATAAGTAATTGTGCATATAATTTTTAAATGATCATAAGAGAAAACAACCATCATAAATACTTCAAGTATACTTCTGTTTTCATTTATTCCCAAACGTAATGTCTTACTCAAGTGTGGCTTATGCCTCGATTGCCTCTTTTAGAAACAAGAAATGTTTGTTAAACCTCATTCTCCTCAAAACGTCAAACAAAAAACTTCAATAGGCAAATAGAATTGAAAACGAATTTCCAGTTTAGAGATGGTGAACTAATCATATGCAGAACTACTCCTCCCTCTCAAAATCATTAAAATAGAGTAAATGAATTCTTCAAGGATATAAAGCCAACCAGCCAAAGAAAATGGGAGAGAAGGCAGAAACCACAAAATTTCAGAAGCCGGAAAACTGTTGAGCCAGAGTTACCTGATATAACAAGCACAGACATGCTACTGCTTAGTGATTGGTGGAGGGGAAAGCAATATACACTGCAGAACCTCTAAAAGATGGTAAGTTAGTGACTACCTATACCTCTGGAAGTGAGGATAAGGTGGAATTAGGACTAGTTGAATGTATATTTAAAAGCCAGTTAGACAAAATGAGATACCACTTCACACACACTAGAGTGGCTATAATGGAAAAGTCAGATAATAACAAGTATTGTCTAGGATGTGGAGAATTGGAACACTTGTACATTGCTGGTGATTATGTAAATGGTGCAGCCACTTTGGAAAACAGGCAGACAGTTCTTTAAAGGGTTAACTGCAGAGTTACCATGTGACCCAGCAATTCTACTCCTAGGTATATACCCAAGAGAAATAAAAACATGTCCATAGAAAAACTTGTACATGATTATTCATAACAGCATTATCTATAATAGCCAAAAAGTAGAAACAACCCCAAACCATGAACTGACAAATGAATAAAATATGATATATCCATAAAATGGAATTTTTTGGCAAAAAAAAAAATGAAGTACTGATACATGCTAGAACATGCATAGACCTTGAAAACATTATGCTGAATAAAAGCATCGAGTCACAAAATACCACATATTGTATGAATCCATTTATATGAAATGTCCAGACTAGGCAGATCCATAGAAAAATAAAGTAGATTAGTGGTTGTCTAGGTCTGGGGTAGTGGGGGCAGTGGAGGATGAGAGGAATGGTTGGGCAGGTAACTGCTAAGGACTCAGGCTTGTTTATGAGGTGATGAAAACATTCTAAAATTGATGTGGTGCAATGGAATATTACTCGGCCATGAAAATGAAATAATGCCATTTGCAGCAACATTGATGAACCTAGAGATTATCATACTAAGTGAAGTAAGTCAGAAAGATAAAGACGAATACCATATGATATCACTTATATGTGGAATCTAAAATATGACACAGGGCTTCCCTGGTGGCGCAGTGGTTGAGAGTCCGCCTGCCGATGCAGGGGGCACGGGTTCGTGCCCCGGTTCGGGAGGATCCCACATGCCGCGGAGCAGCTGGGCCCGTGAGCCATGGCTGCTGAGGCTGCGCGTCCGGAGCCTGTGCTCCACAATGGGAGGGGCCCCCGCAGTGGGAGGCCCGCGTACCACAAAAATAAATAAATAAATAAATAAAATAAAATAAAATAAAATATGACACAAATGAATTTATGAAAGACTCACAGACAGAAAAAAAACTTATGGTTACCAAAGGGGAAAGGGGGTGGGGGAGGGATAAAGTAGGAGTTTGGAATTAGCAGATACAAACTATTATATATAAAATAGATAAACAACAAGGTCCTACTGTATAGTATAGGGAACTATATTCAATGTCCTGTAGTAAACCATAATGGAAAAGAATATGAAAAAATATATATATATGTAACTGAATCACTTTGCTGTACACCAGAAACTAACACAACATTGTAAATCAACTATACTTCAAATAAATAATAAATGAAATGAAATTGATGTGGTAATGGTTGCACAACTCTGCGAATATAATAAAGACCATTGAATCATACAGTTTAAATACGTGAATTGTACAGTACATAGATATCTCAATAAAGCTGTTCCAAAAAACCCCCCCAAAACCCACACAACAGTTAGATCCTTGACGCATTTCCTCTTGCTCTCCACACAGTGGAGTAAACATACCTTTTCCACCACATAGAAGACTGGGGCAGGGATGTCAAAGAGGTCTTTTTCTCTGGAGGAGGTATAAAAGAGAGGTTCTCTGGACCATACAGTTGTAGACAGCAGGTAGGATTAAGCTAAAGTTCTGAACTGAATTTAGACCTTGGGCTTTCTTCACCCATTGTCTCACAGAAGGCTGGCAAAAGTTTATTCTCCACACAGGAGTTCAGCAGATCTCTGGGAAATCTGACCAGCCCTAGTGAATAAGTCTGAAGATGTTGATATTTCTCCAACGGATATATCAGTAGGGCACCTCCAACAAAACCATTCCGCTAGTTTTGCTGCAGAGAGGTGCAACACACTAAACTCATGCTCAGAGCTTCCAGTCAGTTTTTTGATGTCCCACTCTTAAACAGCCAGCCAGGACAAACAGATATTTGCAGAAAGCCTTTAATGTAAAAGTACAGGCCTACAGAAAGGCCAGAGGAAAAGCATCTTGGCAGAAACAGAGACTACTAAGGAAGAAGGAAATGGCAAAAAATTTTTAAAGGATTATATGAATATCAGAAATATAGATGGATAAAGAAGATGTGTTTTATATATATATATATGTATACTACTCAGCCATAAAAAAGAGAGAAATTTTGCCACTTGCAACAACATGGGTGGACCTGGCGGGTATTATGCTAAGTGAAATAAGTCAGACAGACAAAGACAAATACTGTACAATATCACTTATATGTGGAATCTAAAAAATACTCCAAACTAGTGAATATAACAAAAAAGAAGCAGATTCACAGATATATAGAACAAACTAGTGGTTACCAGTGGGGAGAAGGGGCAGGGGGGCAATATAGGAGTAGGGCATTAAGAGATACAAACTACTATGTATAAAATAAGCTATATGGATATACTGTACAACATAGAGAATATAACCAATATATATATTTTGAAATTTATTTTTTATTATTTTTTTATTTTTTTGTGGTACGCGGGCCTCTCACTGTTGTGGCCTCCTCCCGTTGCGGAGCGCAGGCTCCGGATGCGCAGGCCCAGCGGCCATGGCTTACGGGCCCAGCTGCTCCGCCGCATGTGGGATCTTCCCAGACTAGGGCACGAACCTGCGTCCCCTGCATCGGCAGGCGGACTCCCAACCACTACGCCACCAGGGAAGCCTATAACCAATATTTTATAATAACTATAAATGGAGTATAACCTTTAAAAATTGTGAATCACTATATTGTACACCTGTAACATTACATTGTACATCAACCATATTTCAATAAAAAAGAAATACATGAAAAGATACTGCATGCATGAAGCAAGAGCAGGATTTTTTAAACATTCAGATACATCCATACAGTGGAATACTATTAAGTGATAAAAAGGAGGCACTCTCAAGCCACATAAAGATATGGATGAATCTAAAATGCATAATTACTAAATTAAAAAAGCCAGTCTTAAAAGGCTATATACTATATGATTCCAATCACATGACATTCTGGAAAGGGCAAAACTATAAAGATAGTTAAAAGATCAGTGGTTTCCAGGGGTTTGGAGAGAGTGATTAATATGTGTAGCACAGGAGATTTTTAGGGCAGTGAAACGATTCCATATGATATAGTAGTGGTAGATATATGACATTGTGCATTTGTCAAACCCATGGAACTTTACTGAACCAAGAGTGAACCTTACTGCATGCAAATTTTTAAAAATTGTTTAGAAGGCCAGGGGATCTCAGAATGCATACAGAATGTAACAAAAGAATCGAACTGTATTACAATTGTATGAAACAACCTCACATAAGGAAGTGGGGAAAAAGGAGTCTCCTTACTATTTTTGTCCCAGTATTCCAGACATTAGATCATGGAATTCTATTAATGTATAAAATTAGAACACCTTTTCAAGGGACATCTCCAAGTAGATACCGAAATACTCTAATAAAAATGACAGGGGTAGTTACAATATGTTTCCTTTGACAAAGAAAGAAACCTGCTTTCTTCATAGGGTATCCTTAATTTTTGAGAACAAGTTAAGAAGTCCACTTTTTAAAAATTTTCAGAAAATAGCTGTTGACAAAAAAGAAAGAAAAAAGACATTTAAATCATAACACAGGCCAGGCACTTACATATATGTTATCTTATTCAGTTTTCCACAACCTTAAGAAATAGGAATTTCCATTCCCATTTTACAAAGAAACATTACATAAAGTCCTAGATCTCAGAGTATGTAGTAGACTTTCAATCAGTTTACAGGAAGTAAATAAGAGAATGAATAATTTAAGCACAAGTTATGCGTGGATAACAAATAGTTTATTATACATTGCTAAGGGTGGAAATACATAATGAACTTAAGTATTGTTATTACAGAAATTTCAATTATTGTTTAATTTTCACTGAAATATTCAGATATGGTTTCAGTGAGAGGATGAGACTTGAGTTGGGCTTTGAAGTGAGGCTAGAAAATAGATAACGGACATGGGGAGGAGGACATTTCAGGTGGAGGCAGCTAGAGGCAGTCAGGAACATGGTTGTGGAGAGAGTCAAGTGGATTGAAGCACTTTCCTAGGAGCCTTTCAACTCTAATTTTTTTTTTAAACACTACAATATATACAAGCTATGCAATCTATGTCTACTAATTTTATGGCTCTCTTAAAGCTAATATTTAACTTTCTTCATTATGTCAGCAAACATGGAAACATTATCAAATAAATCATTAAGTCAAAAAACGTAAAAACAAGGAGACTGATGCAGATAAGTTGCTAAAATTTTCCAAGACAACGCACATGGTAAGTGGCAGAGTTGGGGTATGAACAGATGTTTCTGGTTTTGAAGTTCTATATTCTTTTGACCTACATGGCTTGATTCCTCATTTACAAATGAGGAACTGAAGTCTGGAGAGGTTATATTACATAAAATTTGTTAGAATTAATTCAGTGAGGTTTTCCTGTTCTGATTTCTCTAAAAATACAGATAGAATAACACAATACAAACTATAAATAGAACACAGTTAATAGGCTCTGTCATACAGAAAAGGCGTCAAAAGCAGAGGAGCAGGTTAGGAAGATAATTTGCTTGATTTGTGTTGAATTTGAGTTGTTATTAGATAAGCTTTGGATGTCTAGGCACCCTTCTTAAAAAATCCTCCAAATTATGGGAAGAACCGCTTGGAGTTTTGTCAGATCTTGTACAACTGTTTGTATATATGTTTATTTATTCTAATCCCAAATATTCTTTTTCTCCTCCAGTTATGCAACCAAGTTGTGAATCGTCCCTTTGACAGTTAGGTATTAGGTGTGTGCATTTCCTTGGCTTGATAGTTTAAACTACCCTCTAATCATTATCCTCTTTGAAGATTTAGACTTAAAAGAAGAGAGATGGTACTTCTTAGCCACTCCCACTCTGTGAGATATGCCTGGTTGTACCTTCACTCCTTTCTCTTCAGTTCAGTGGAAACCTGATGAAGACCAGGCCTAGAGCTTATCCAAACCTAGAGCTGACGAAGAAAGACAATCCCAACGGTACTGAAAAAGAATATTACATATCCTGCCCCTTTTTGCAGGAACAGAGTAAGAATCTCTCGCCTTTTTCATGAACATATCACCACTTAATATGAGTTAATGTTATATTTTTTAAAAACTGTAAAATCGACTCTTAGTCCTTTTAAAAGTTGACAAATTTCTCAGTAAAATATAAATATTTTCCAGAATGCTCTCATCTTAAGTACAATAATGCAAGAAGCCAGAAAACAAGTGATAAGAAATTAAGGTAGTATTCTCATTATCTAAGTTTCTCAATGTGTTGAGAAAGCAAGCTAAGAATACTTCGACAAAATTATGTTGAAAACTATATTTTCATGTTTAATGAAACACATTTGTAGGAGTGTTTGATTTATTCTTGAAATAATTTAAATTTTATATCTACTTTGTTTCAAATTTCATCTTCATGCTATCTTTTGTCATTAGCTCACTTGACCATGAATTAATCAGGCTCTTTTCCTGCTGATATGTAGGCAAGAGGTTTTACAGTTTTAAGTTTTTACCATTTTGACCAGTTTCCTTTTTAGCCAATTTTCATCTTTCTATCATATTTTTAAAGTAAATGTGCAAATTAAGTATATAAATATTTCTTACTCATTATATATCTACTATGCACAGAACTCACATTTTCTCATGGAAATTACTAAAGGAGAAATTTTCAAAATGCTAACTAGCGTCTATTAGTGTTCTTCCTATTAACAGGAACAGTTTGATAAATTTATCAAGATGTTTTTCATTCCAATAAGTAAATGACGGTATTTTATTCTACTCCCTACAAAGATACACTATAAATTTAGTGAACTGAGCAATTAACCGAAGGACTTGATAGTATCATCTAAACTTTCACATGATGGACTATCTTCTTACCAGAGGAAATAAGTGAAAAATGTTTAAGTGTTATATTTCAGCATTCTGTACACCACAAAACATTTAGCCAAAAGAATACGAAGCCACTGAACTTGCAAGAAAAAGTGTGTAACAGCCATATGACCGTGTATTACCAGGATGCTCAGACATCCTGTTTTAGGACAGCCCACTTGCGGAGGGGAAAGTCACCTATTGATGAAAGTAAACGTGGAAGGATTTCTATTTCACCACCCTTTCTTCTTCAAGTCTCCTTCTCCCTGCCCCCATCCCCTACCCAACTCGACTTCCCAATTACAGTAATTAAAAAAGGAGGACATAGCCCAATGGAATGCTTCTTTTGTTTGAAACTTCCTTACCAGAAGTTTATTGTTCTTTTTTTAAAAAAAGATGTCACATTTATTGCTACAACACTACTATGTACAAGTGCCATTTTCTGTAAAAGTGACACAAAATGTTTTTACATTTCTTACTGTTGGTAGAAAAGATTTGTCAATATCTATTAAAATTAAAAATAAACATGTCCTCCAACCTAGCAATCCTTCTCCTCGGAATCTGTCCCAAAGAAATAAACACATCAGTAGATAAAGACATATAAATATGTTTATTGTAGCACAATTTGTAGTGCCAGAAATGGAAACAAAATGAATGCTCAGCAGTTGGGGGATTGCTGAATACATAATGTTATATCTAAATCATAGAATATTGTATTGCCATTAAAATATGAATTCACATTATACCCAAGTGAATTGTTCCTCTGGGCATTGCTGGGTGAAAAAAGCAACATGCTTGAGAATATGGTCTCATTTTTTAAATTAATAATCAAAAAACCCTGTATTTGCATAGGTATATAAGTATATTAATTAATAGGTTTGCACAGAATTGTATAAATCAAGAGAAAAAAATGGATGGATAAATATTAGGCTATTAACACGGGCTACTATGGGAATGGGGTGTAAAGAAGCTCAAGAGGGGGGAGAGAGATATTTAAAAAAAACTTCACTATGAAAACATGTATATGATCACATTTATGCATTATCTAAAATGTTATGTATATTTATATAAATGTATCAGTAAAGTAATGAACTTTTAAAAATAAAAAGCTTAGTCAATATTGCTTGAAATTTGCACAAATCTATAATAATTCATCCATGAAAACTAGAAGTCAAGACAGGAAGTAAATCATCTAAGGCAATTTGTTCTTACAGTGAAAAAGTATTCCTCAGTACATTATAACCAGACTGTAGTCTTAAAATGCCATTAAAAGTTAAAATCTCTGTTTTTCCATTATATAACATCTGGGAATATATAATAACTTCCATTTAATAATATTAACTGTTACTATTTATTGAGCACTTTGGTGGCAGGCACTGTGCAGATGCTTTACTGTATCAGTTCATTTCATCTATATGCTATAAAGAAGACATTGTTTTCCTTATTTTGCAGTTGCTAAAACTGAGAATTAGAGAAGGTAGGTGGTCCTGGGTTACCCTAACCAGTGGCAGACCCAGGAATAAAACCCGGATTTGACTACCTCCAGAACCCAAGCTCTTAACCACTATTCTATATGTGTTCCCCATTGTTCTGAAACCAGATTTCCTCTGTATTGTAACCCTTTCTTCTCCTGGAAAGGCTGTTGTAGTGATATCCCAAACTTCTTAGCTGATGTAAGTCTGGTTGTAGGGCTTCTATGATATGCAGTGTATCTGGAAAGAAGGAAATCCCATCAAGAAAAATGCTATGATGAGTGCTGCTTATCTAGTTTTGTTCACTATGCAACACTTTTTTTTTATTATCTAACACTGAGCATAAGTTTCTTAATTCAGAATTTTATGATAATGACAAAAACAATCATCCATTTATCAAAAAATATCTGTTGAGAACCTACCATATACAAAGCATTATTCTAAGCATTATTGAGGATGGGTCCACATTCTATTATATACCAATATATACTACAAACTGTACAGAATTATGGTAAGGTCATTGTTTCATTTTGTTAATAAAAACCTAACTGTGCACTAGCATTGTTCAAGGCACTGGTGGGAACCACAGTAAAAAAGACAAAGTCCTGTCTGTTATGAAGCTCAAATTCTAGTTGGGTTGAAGTAGGCTAGCGGGTGGTGGGGGGGGGGGGAATTAATCAAACACTTAAGAACATACCATGAAGAGATAAAAACATACGTGCTGGGAAGAGAATTAAACAGGATGATGTAAATAGAGTGTTGCCGGGTGGGAGGACGGGGGCTGTGTTCGACTGGGTGATCAGAAAAGGCTTCCCCAAGATCACGAAGAACAGATTTCTGGGTCAAGGCAAAATGTTTAGCAGTGGGACGTCACTGGAGGTTTTAAGCAGGGGAAGACTGTGATCTAATTTGTGTTTTAAAAATATTACTTTAGGGGCTTCCCTGGTGGCGCAGTGGTTAAGAGTCCACCTGCCAATGCAGGGGACACAGGTTCGAGCCCTTGTCTGGGAAGATCCCACATGCCACGGTGCAACTAGCCCGTGCACCACAATTACTGAGTCCATGTGCCACAACTACTGAGCCCGTGTGCCACAACTACTGAAGCCCATGCGCCTAGAGCCTGTGCTCCGCAACAAGAGAAGCCACCACAGTGAGAAGCCTGCACACCACAAAGAAAAGGAGCCCCCGCTGGCCACAACTAGAGAAAGCCCATGCGCAGCAACGAAGACCCAACATGGCCAAAAATAAAAAATAAAATAATTTAAAAAATTACTTTAATTAAAAATTTTGAAATACAAATAACATCTTACATAAAGTGAAAAGATAAGGCATAGACTGAGAGAAGATATTTGGGAGATATATATCAATATATAGATATAGATATAACTAAACTATATATGGTGTAAATAATTAGGATCCAAAACAGTAATAAGTAATAGATATGAACAGATAATTCACAGAAGAAGAAAAATTAATGTCCAAGAGTCACGTGAAAAGATACTTCACCTCACTAGTCATCATGGAAATCCCATTAAAACAACAATTTGAAAAAATTTAAAGTTCGAAAATACCAAGTTCAGGAGTTGATTGGTGGGACCGTAAATCAGCACAACTACTTTGGAAAGAGCTAACTGAAAATGTGCATGCATACCCTATGATCTAGCAATTCTACACCCAAGTAATGAAAGTTGTATGCATGAGCACAAAAAGTCACATACCAGGATGTTCACTGGAGCACTGTAATAGAGAAAAATATAAAGCAACCTAAATATCAATCAGTGGCAAAACTGAAGAGTAGGTTGTATTTTATTCATACAGTGAAATACAATACACAGCAATTAAAATGAATAAGCAAGATTTGTAAGAATAAACATGGATAGCTTTCAACAAAGTAATGTTCAGTCGAAAAAAAGAAGGTACAGAATGATAGCTTTTATATAGATGTTTTAAGCATACAAAACAATTCTATATTTTGTTTATAAACACATATATCAAGTAAAGGTATAAAAACAGCCTTGAGGGATAAACACCAAATTTAAGGTGGTGATTAGTTCTGGGCTATGGGGCTGAAGAAAGAAACAAACACGACATCACCATACATGTAATACCTATTTTTATCATATTTGTAATGTCATTCATATGTAAAGACAAAATATTAATAACTTACTAATTCCAGGTGGTGAGTACACTAGCATTTGTTGTAAAATTCTTTGTATTTACTGAGTTTTAAAATTTTTTCAACAAAATCAGAAGTATTATCATGGCTGCTCTTAAAGAATGGATTGTAGAGAGGCAAGGGACCTTAACTTTTGCTTAGACCTTAACTGAACAAAGTTAAGGTCTAACTAAAACGTGATGGTGGCTTGAACTGGGATTATAATAAAAGAAATGAAAATAAATAGACTAAACAGGTGATATTTTGGAGATGAAGTTTTAGAAGCTGCTGTTAAATTGAATATAAAAGTTAAGGGAAATAAAGGAATGAAGGCTGTCTCTTTTTTTTTTTTTAATTATTTATTTACTTGGCTGCGCTGGTCTTAGGTGCGTCATGTGGGATCTAGTTTCCTGACCAGGGCTCAAACCCGGGCCCCCTGCATTGGGAGCGTGGAGTCTTAATCACTGGACCACCATGGAATTCCCTGAACGATGTCTCTTAATTTTAAATCTGTTTTTGCATGTAGACTTACTTCCTACTTGGAGTTTAATTTTGTTGGGCAAAAACATAGATAGTATGAAACCACCTGTGCAGTTCCATTAAATATCACTTATAGTCACTTGAGATAGTTACTGGTTAATTATTTCAGGCATAAAGGTAAGAAAAGTATACTTCCACATTTTGTTGGGAGGTGCTCTACTCCCAAGTAATGCAAAGGCAGCACATTAAGAGAACTTGGTTGGTACCTGCCATATGTCTAGCTAACTGTGCTTTTTGATTCCCTTGAACTCAACCTTCCCTTCATTTGGACCAGAACTTCTCCCAAGTTGCCCATGGCGGTAACTAGATCTTCTTCAGCTCTCTATTTACCTGTGTTGCAGTGGCAGTACCAAAGAATAGCTTAGGGGAAGCTTTTGAATTCCACTCCCAATCTATATCACTATTCCCCAAATAAACAGTGTGCTTGCTAGTCAAATACAGCTTTAAGACAAGTCTCCTAGCCACACTTTCAATGAAATTACAATCCTTAAGGCCCTCGCATACAGACATTCTGGAGCCAATGTGAGACTAAACAGTCCTGGGTTATTCTGGGATGTTGGTCAGAACACCGCATTTAGGCTGGAGATGGATCCTAGGGACAGAAGCTGTGGTATTCACTTATGCCTTTAATCACTTTAGAAATTGATTATCCCATAAAGTTTGAGAAAGTTGATATGAAATAGATGAGATGTCTTGAAGAACCCCTGGAGGTTTTACTTGAATGCCTCAGGAAAAACATATTTTATGGTAGTAAAGGGTTCATGAACTTGGCAGTTGGGTTTACAAAGAGACACTTTAATTTTCCAGTATCAGCCAGTATTGACATTTACCAGGAAAAGTTATCACCACATGAACTTGCATTGTTTGTTTATTCCTCCATTAGGATGGAAGTTCCATCTGGGCAGAAATTTTGTTGGTCTTGTTCACTTCTTTATTCAATAAGCATTAGTTGAATGAATTTGATAAATGAAAACAGGCAGCCTTACTTGCTGGTATGTTTGGCTTTATATATACAGATACGTTTTGCTTTCCGCATATGATGGACTTCACACCATTAGAAGTTCCTGCTATTGGCAATGAAATTATGACAAATAAGTATGAGGATGGAAACTATAATTGGTGAAAAAGTAATTGCAGAGGGTTGTGGCATATGTTGCATAAATCTGGGCTGTAGTGAATTACCACAAGCTTAATGGCCTACAGCAACACAAATTTATTATCTTACAGTTCTGGAAGTCAGAAGTCTGAGAAGTCTTAGGTTTAAATCCTTCTAGAGGCCCTGGGGAGATTCTGTTTCCTTTCTTTTCCCAGCTTCCAGAGGCTGCCTGCATTTCTTGGCTCATAGATCCTTCCTCTACCTTCAAAGTACATCATTCCAACATTTGCTTCTAACCCTCATGTTTTATTTCTCTGGCTTTGACCTTCTTGCCTCCCTTTTAAAAGGAGGTTTGTGATTTCACTGGGTCCACCCAGATAATCCAGAATAATCTTCCCATCTCAATCTTTAATCACACTTGCGATGTCTATTTTGCCATGTAAGGTAACATATTCACAGGTTCTGGGGATTAGGATATCAAAATCTTAATTCTGTGTACCACAGCTACTTAGAAATTTTACTTGCAATGAAGTTTTCACTCTTTGCTCATTCACTATGTTGTTGCTTCCGTGTAAAAAACTGAAAATTTTTGAAAAGTTTAGAGGCACACAGCAGAGTTTTACCCTGAATAAACAAAATTGGAAATTTATTTCCATCTCAACCAAGAACACCTGATTATTTTTTATAATAGCTGAGAGCAGGGGGAACACTACTTCTTTTATCAATTATTTCAATAGATTGTAATATGAGTTATAAACAATGATTTTCAAACAGTAAGACTAATCCTCACTTCACTCCCATTCCTCACCTTCCAAACGTACTGAAATCTGCTTTTCAGTTAAATTCAGATGTGTGTTGAGCTTCAAAGCAGCCAACTTGGTAGGGCAGGCTCCTAGCTGAAGGATGTTGCCTTTAAACATTTTTATAGCTTTTTTTTTTTTGGAATTGTCTTTAAAGACAGTTCACCAGACACACAGGAAAATGTGGCTCGTTATTTTAAGGTCACAAGGTACTTCGCCTACTCTGTCTTCTTCCCTTCCCCATTGTTTTAATCCACTTGCCTTCATCCTCAGTCTTTCCTCTGCTGATACTAGTGCCAGAAATCTGTGAGGTTGAGAGGAAGGCCTGGGGAGCCAGAGTGTAGCTGGGAAGGGGGCAGGGAGAGCTTCATGCAGAGCTCAAGAGGTAGCAGACTGCCATGTAAGTTTTTTTGTGTAACCCAGCCTATTTCACACACTATTAAATAACAATATTTGATAATTTGCTAAGTGTCCAAAAGATCATGCTGTTAAAATAAATCCCTATTGCGAACTGCCTATAAGTTCATCTAAACTTTCTTTTTTTTTTTTTTTTTTTTTTTTTGCGGTATGCGGGCCTCTCACTGCTGTGGCCTCTCCCATTGCGGAGCACAGACTCCGGACGCGCAGGCTCAGCAGCCATGGCTCACGGGCCCAGCCACTCCGTGGCATGTGGGATCTTCCCAGACAGGGGCACGAACCCGTGTACCCTGCATTGGCAGGCGGACTCTTAACCACCGCGCCACCAGGGAAGCCCCTACACTTCTTTTTATGGCCGAATAATGTTCCATTGTGTATATTTATACACCCCATTTTATTTATCCATTCATCAGCTGATGGATACTTGGGTTGTATCCACTTTTAGACTATTATGAATAATGCTGCTAAGAACATTTGTATACAAGTTTTTGTGTGAATGTATGTTTTCAAGTCTCCCGGGTACATATACCTAGGAGTGGAACTGTTCGGTCACATGGTAACTCTATGTTTACCATTTTAAGACACTTTCAAACTGCTTTCCAAAGCGACTCTCATGCCTTCTCAATTTGGCTTAGTGTAACCCACCCAAACTAATTCAATTCGATAAGCATTCACTGTGAGCTTATGTGCCAAGTGGTACACTTGGCAGAGAGGATGCAGATGACTAAGACATAATCCCTGTCTGCAGGGAGCTTACAGCCTGGTGAAAGATCTCATAGTTTAGTAGAAATGAGTGAGAAGTTCTTCCTACCACCTGGTGCCTACCTTAAAGAGAGAAGAAAATACTTGTGGCCCAATAGTACCAGATGAGGACAAGATGCTCAAATGACTGCAATACTTTACAATAACAATAGCATTCAGGGAATGTTTAATAATGGGGTTTTTGTTGTTTTCATTGCTGCTACTGCAGCTTTTTTTACCTTTAGATGACGCCACAACTGAACTCATTAGTTGTACTAAAATTTATCTACATCTAGTGACACTTCAGAAGTCTATGGGAAATAAGTAGTCACGATCCAATTTTCATTATATAGTTATCTTAATCACAAACTCATTATCAAAGTATGAAATCAGCCTGACACATAGGACTCTTTGAGATAATTCCAATAGCCAAGAAGAAAGAATTCAATTTGGCAAGTTAAAATTCTCTAAGCCTCCTGTAGAAGCAGAAGAGATGCCTGGGAAAAGAATGAAGAGTAGACAAAAAGGTAGAAGAATTAAGTGAAAATGATGTCACAAAACGCAAAGGAAGACAAAGTTTCAAGAAGGTAGTGGTTACTAATTTTAAACCCTACACAGAAGTTTTACTGGAATAAAACCTAAGAGTCCATTAACTTTAGTAATTAAGATAGCAATCCCACTACTAGGCATATAACCTGAGAAAACCATAATTCAAAAAGAGTCATGTACCACAATGTTCACTGCAGCACTACTTACAATAGGCAGGACATGGAAGCAACCTAAGTGTCCATCGACGGATGAATGTATAAAGAAGATGTGGCACATGTATACAATGGAATATTACTCAGCCATAAAGAGAAACGAAATTGCGTTATTTGTAGTGAGGTGGATGGACCTAGAGTCTGTTACAGAGTGAAGTAAGTCAGAAAGAGAAAAACAAATACTGTATGCTAACACATATATATGGAATCTAAAAACAAAAATGGTTCTGAAGAACCGAGGGGCAGGACAGGAATAAATACGCAGATGTAGAGAATGGACTTGAGGACATGGGGAGGGGGAAGGGTAAGCTGGGACAAAGTGAGAGAGTGGCATGGACATATATACACTACCAAATGTAAAATAGATAGCTAGTGGGAAGCAGCTGCATAGCACAGAGAGATCAGCTCAGTGCTTTGTGTCCACCTAGTGGGGTGGTATAGGGAGGGTGGGAGGGAGACACAAGAGGGAAGAGATATGGGGATGTATGTATACATATAGCTGATTCACTGTGTTATGCAGCAAAAACTAACACAACATTGTAAAGCAATTATACTCTAATAAAGATGTTTTTAAAAAAAGATAGCATTGGTTACGTTAACAAAAGCAATTTCAGTGGAGTAGAGGGAGTAGTGTTTGGAAAAAAGCTTGGGGTATGAAGTAAACTAGTCTTTTAAGAACTTCAAATGTGAAAATAATGGGAGGAAGATGAACGTGTTTCTGCATTGAGAGGATGAAATCAATGGAGGAAAGGCTAAAGCCATAGGAGGAAGGGGATGAAAGATAGAAAATAAAGGAAGATTCATAAGGAATCTGGACTGGATATGATGAGCACCAGTGTAGGAACTAGTCTTGAATAGAGAGGGGACTTCTAGAAAGACTTAGAAACTATGCTTCTAAGACATGCTTCTGAGAAGGGACAATTATGCTTCTGAGAGGGAAGAATGGGTACTGATGCAGATGTTTGCATGCAGGTAGTGGTACAAGTGAAAGGAATATAGTAACTACTACTTTATTTATATAGTATTTTATACACTAACGTAATTTCACACATATTAGATACATGTGAGTCTCATAATAACCCTGGAAATAGGCTCAGGGAGACTGAATGAGTTGCCCAAAGTCCTTTAGCTAGTGAGCTGCATGGGTGCTTCTTCAAACTCAAAGTCCCATGCCTTTTCCATTATGCTGCATTCCTCAATCATTATGTACAAGCAGAAGAGAAAGGTGTGAAGGAAAGATCCACAGGAAGTGTATGACTAGCTTGGGTTATATGAAGGGGGATTATTTCTTCTAGTAAGTGAGGAAAATCTTTGCAGACAGCTGCTTCAATGAGGAAAGTTAAAGAAATGACTTATTATACTTATATGGTGGATGCTTTTAGCACCATGGATGAAACAGGGATAAAGTCAGATGACAGGACAAAGGGTCTGACCCATGCGGCAGTCAAAATTCCAGCGATTTTTCCTTACTGAGGTGCCATGTGTTAGTGCTAAATCTCCTCTCCAGTCTTTATTTGGAAATGTCCTTTCTGTTTACATTTCTGAGGCTGTGATCACATAATGTCAAAACATTAGCTTGGTATGGAATTCCAGACAATCAATCCAATATACTCTTTAAAAAATTCTTTTCATCAGGTCATACCTTAATACTTACTGAGAAGATAATTAAGAGATACGGCTTGTTGAGCTTATTGTTTAGGGAGGGGGATGGCAGTGCACAGTGAGGTCATGAAATTTCTTAGGAATCAAAAGTCTGACAAATCAGAGTATGTGATACAGAAAACCTGTCCTGGAAATCTAATCTGTACTCAATAAAAAGATACTGGATCACAGAAACTTTGAATGTTTATTTTATGGAGGCCTTTTATCATTTTTTTTGGCTGACGTGGGGGCACCTTAGAGATAATACAGTGGTGAGTGGTTTTGTAAGAAGCTTGCTTATCTATTACCTGACACCTCTTTCAATTAGCTGTTTCTTAGGGTCTCTTATGGATACCTCTTATGGTCTAACTGGCTACCTCAAGTGTGCCACAGAAAAAGGAAACAAGGCAACTGGACTTTTACAGCTTCACCAGCCCCCCTCCTCTGACTTTGATATTTCTGGCAGAAAAAGGAACTGAGCCAAGGAACGTCTTCAAGGCTAGAGGCCCCCAGGGAGGTAGGGCCAATTGGTAGTAAATGTCCATTTGGCCTTCTGATAACCACCATGAGCAAGGGACAGAGCTTATGTGGCTTACAAAGGCAAGAGCTCTGGTACTCTGCAGGGATTTAGGCTTCATCCATCCATCTACTGTTTGGCACTTTTGTTATTTCCTCCCAAGGGATGCTTGCTTTTCTCTGTAGGCTACATGGGAAGTCAGAGAGGCTGGAAAAGCAATTTTCTCTTCCTCTCCTTCTTAACCATTTCCCCTAATCCTGAGACACAAGGTCCCTGCTTTGTCCTTGGCTGGGGCGGGGATGGAGTGGTAATCGTTGGCCTCTAAGGTGGCCCTCCCTCACTCCAGTAAACAGAGGGAAAGTTCATTTTAACAAGAAGCTGTTTAAAGATTGAGAGAGGCTTTTAAAAATGAACTGTGGTTTCCTTTGATAAAAAAAAAAAATTCAGGTTGAGCTTATGGACTGTATCAGATAAATATTTTCACCTTTAGCGTTGGTGGTATAGTGATGAGCATAGCTGCCTTCCAAATATTTTCACCGTCATGTCATTTGAGACTTCCTCTAATAGGGTGAGTTTATCTGTTGAAAGTGACAACACAAAAATAATATTTCAGTTTGGCTAGTAGCAGTTCTTTCTTGACCCTATGCCAAATACAATTCTAATCAATTAAGTTTGCTTTCTTCCATGGTATTACTATGTTTTTATCATGGTAAGAATACCGTTTTACAAAAAGATTTTGAAATAAAACAAGTTAATTTTGAAAATCTCATTTTAGTTTTTATATTTTTCTTGTGAAGTGCTCATCTAGTGTGTCTAAGCCTCTTTTAGGCAGGAGACCACTCAAATCCTTCTGACTCATGCTTCCTCCAAACTCTCTTCTATACTAGACTCTCCAATGGGTGTTATTTTCCCTCCCATGACACAGCTTCTCCTTATGTGTAATCACTCTGACCTCAAGGAGGATAAAGTGACCAGGCAGAACAGCCTTGTTTACTGATTAGATTATTTATACACAGGTTATTCCTATGCCCCTTAAGGTTATACAGTCAGGTTTCAGAGCAGCAATTCATTACAATATGTTATGAGAGAAGATATTGAGGCAGCAAAGTATAATCTATTATCTTCTAAATATAAGCAGTAAGCATTAAGCTTTTGTTATTACAAAGTTATAATGAATAAATATTTTTAATAGTTTTTAAAATATTTTGTTTTCTTTTTTTAGTATGAAAACACATTCTGCATTGTGCTTTCTTGATTAAAACACAAGGTTTCTAGTTGTAGTAATGGAGGCAGTTTGGTTTACTTAAAAAAACTAAAACAAATGAGGTAGTGCAACGTCAACCTGGAAAACGCAGGTAGTGGTGGGAGTGCAGGAAAACAAGCACTCTTGCACACTGCTAAGCACGCCACCTTTCTGAGAGCCTTTTGTGTCAAAAGCCTTGGACCCTGCATACACTTTGATTCAATCCTATGAGTTAAGCACTACTACTTCATCCCATAGATGAAGAAACTGAAATTCAGAGACTAAGTAACTTCCCAAGGTCATATGACAAGTTAGTAGTGGAGCTGTGATTCAAACTCAGTTACCTTAGTCAAAGCTTACACTTAACCCCACCCCTTAAACTTCATTCATTAACATGGCGTTTGTTTTCAGAAAGTATTCCTATAATAAAATAATACGCAGCAATTTAACGTTGTTGTACATGAATATATAATGACACAAACAAATGTTTGCAAAACTATAAATAGCAAAAGTAAGTTTAAGAACAGTATATTAATTTTATTAAAAATACATAAGTATATAATGAAAAATAGATATGTGTGACAAGACATATAGATGCACATCTAGAGACTAGTGTGATCAGAAGTAATTTATTTTCTTCATTTTGTTTATCTGTCTTTCCTAACTTTTCTACCTTTGTATTAAAACCGGTCTTTTTAAAGATGTTTAATCTCAGTTCTCAAACTATGAATCTGCAGTTTAAAGACACAACCTGCTTTTATTTAAAAAGGTACTCTCTAGTATTCCATCTTGATTTCTTCTTACTTCAAGCCTAAACATTCTAATTTATCAAGGTTGTTTATGCTGGAATCATATAGCTAAAGGAAAGAACAACAGAGAAATTGGGCAGGGGGACAGCAAGAGCCCCTATTATCTTCTATCTTCTTTCATCTCTAGTGTGAACAGCATTACTCCATGCTCTAATCCTCTCACCCTGCCTGAATTCTACACATTAACACAAACCAGAATATGGTCCAAATCAGGGACTCCCATTAGTGAAAAAGAGTATAAAGAACTCATGTTTATTTACTGATAAAGATAAGGATGGGAAAAACAAAGACTTGCTAGCTTTCCCATGTTGATGTTCATTAGTAAGGCTATTCAGCATGTTTGTTCAGTCTGCAGCTTCTTTCCACATGACTTACAAGGTGTTATTTTAACAGGAATGAAACTCACTGAGCAATGTGACTGACTGAGGAAGAGCCGGTTCATGCAGATAGTAGCCTCCAGGTCTATCCTAGCAGAGAGAATATTCTTGTTGGATTTGTTGAAAAGCTCTGAGAGGAAGGAAGAGACATTAGTCAAGAATTTCCCTCAGATAACACGTTTTAGTTTAAAGAAATCCTGCTCAATTATGTTCCCCAAATATCATATATGAGTAATTTAGAATGGAAGTTGAGAAACTTGCTTTTTTCAAGAAATTTTTTTCTGCCGAACTTCACATTGTTATAATGCAAATGCATATATCTAATGAATAGGCAATTTTCCTCCTACTTCCTTTCTGGGTAAAGACTGGTTCAGTTCTAGTTCAATGACTACAGAGTTGTCTTAACTATCATATGTCCTTTCTACAAGTTAAAGTACTAACTGTATATATGACTTTATTTGAATTTTTATTGCATGTCTAAGTATTATATGTTCATCACAGAAAATTTTGAGAACATATCAGGAAGTCCAACGAAGATGAAAAGACCCACAATCCCACTACTCAGAAAAAAAGACCCTAATATTAATAGTATATACTCTTCTTGAACTTATTGCACATTGGCACATTAAGGGTTCTGAGCAGTCAAGAAGAAAGAAAACAATTTACCTTTGTTTCAAATAATGTTTCCCAAATTCCTTTGACTATGAATCCTTTGGTGGTATAACACCTATTAAAAATCTGAGGAGCTCAGGATCTGAAGAGCACACTTTATGAATGCCACCTAAATGAACTTATCACTGTGCAAGATCTTCAGCCATACTAGTAATTCAGAATTAATCAAACTCAACAATGTTCACCCCTCTACCTAAACTCACACAGAACTAAAGTTGAATAATTTAATGATAAATATTTACTTCAAGAAAGCAACATGCATGGGTATTTTTTCATATATAAATTTTATCTCAATAAAGTCTTTTAAAAAAGAAACTAATATGCTTGTGTTTCATGAATACTGAGAAGAAGAATAACTTGATGAACATGATATCAGAGCGAAGGAAGGATAGTTTTAAGGAATATTTTATGCTGGTGCATATGCAAGGTGACTCATTCCTGCCCAAAAGAGAGGATACATCTTTAGTTACCATAATGTCTCCCAGATTCCTATAACACAATTCTACTCCTTCCACCTTTTCCTTTCAAATGTTCTAGCAATGCTTATAAATTAATCTACTTAAGTCCTCCTATAGTACTAAAGAGTGAATGTATACTCCAGGGTGGAAATGAACAGCAGTAGCCATAGTCCAGAAGAGCCGGCCATAAGTACAACATTTCTTTTAAATTTCATGTTTTTCCTAGCAAATATTTACATGTGAGAAAGTATTTTAAAAATGTAAAGATTAAAAGCCTTAATTCGAAATCTTTAGGAATAACTGATATATAAAAAGTTATATATTTACATGTGACTTTATATGTCTTAAAACACATCAAATATACCCTATTTGAGAAGTAAAGCTCAAAACTAAACATCTCCCTTCTATTCTTACTTTTTCTAGAAGCAAAAATTGGCAAGGTTGATAAGTGCTAAATCAGAATCATACTCCATACACCCCTCCTAGGCTTGACATATGAAAAGACGATCTCATGTGCTGCCATAGATGTATTATACCAACTAAATGAGTAACAATGGCCACTTTTAGTTTGTTTTTCTCCTGGTTCTTTGAGACATTTTATCACCCACGCAAAACAAATACAAGTATAAAAGGAGACGATACTTTTTTATAAGTAAACTATTTATTTAACTATTATACTATTTAAAATTTCACACTTCAAAGAGGCCACAAAAATTGTAACATTCAAAAATTTTAGGTAAAACTCTTCAAGGGTAAGCTATTATTTTTCAGCCGGCATGTATGAAGTTTAGCAGCAAAAGGATATTTCTATAGAGACTTGTAGTTGGTTCAGACTCAGTTTCTGCTCATGCTATGTAGAGCATCCATGATGGTTTTATTATACTCTGCAATCTGCTTGGTCACATTCTTCATAATTGGCCGGTAATCACTCTCTTGACTCTTGGTTGCTATGACTAATTACATGAGTTAAGGGGAAACAGTATCAAAACAAATATTAATCTAATTTTGTGACTCAGAAAGGACCCAAATTGTACTAGTATTTTTCTTATTGAAAACTGAAGATGGCACAAAAAAGCACAATTAGAATAGTTATTAAAAAAAACAGATTAAGCATCAATTGAAACCTAAAAGGCCAGGCAAAACTTGTTTCAAAAAAGTTCACCTATGGTATAAAATCTTTTTTAGAGTTAACATTTCATTCATCTCAATCTTAATCTGGTCATAGAACAACTCAATGTTCAGAAGAACTGTCCTTTAAAGTACTACACAGGATTTCAGGCAAGTCTCTAGACTTCACTCTGTTTCAAAAACACCTACTTTATGTTGCACAAAACCAGAATTCTGGACTTTATCATACTGTGAATGGGAATCTTCTGCTTTTAAAATAAGTTGCACAACCACTGGGAATAAAGCCCTTAAAGCATCTCATCTGGAGGTAAGCTGGGGTCCATGCTGCCCTGAGCTGATGTTCAGTAGTGTCCTAGAGGAGAATCTATGCAACCAGTGAGTCAGGATCTAGTTCTCTAAGCAGAGATGTCCGTAAATAGGTCAAAAGGGGACTAGGAAACAACCTTTGGGGAAATGTTTCTTACAACTTCACAATACTTGTCCTCAGCAGCTGCTTCCTTCTATGTCCATACAAAAAGACAAGCAAGAAGACTGAATATAAGAACTATCTTGATAGAAATAAGATGGGACATAAGTACTTATCTTGGTAGATGAAGCTGAATTGGCTGAAACACAGATGAGCTCGAAGGTCAAATTTCTCATGATACTACTTGGTTTATCTCTCCCTTTGCTGCCCAGATATCCAAGGTACAGCATTACAAATAACAACAAATGACTATACGTACATACATACATGCATACATACATATACATATATATGGTTATATGTAATTCTCCCAACAACTCTATGAGAAGGAAGTATTAACTGTATTTGAGATGATAAAATTGAGGTTTAAACAATTAACTGTCCAAAGTCCATAACCTATAAGTAGTAGAGTCAAAATTTAAAATTAGATCTCCTGACTCTAAAACCTGTACACTTAATCACTATGCTGCACTATGGCTTTGTACAGTCTGCTTTCTATTAGTTTGGTGTACACACACACACACACACACACACACACACAAAATCATAGAATGGAAACTAAGTCTTATTCATTTATTTCCCACATAGTTTAGCCAGTGTTTTGTACATATTAGGTATTTGATGTTGAACTGAATTTCATTTCAGTCTTTAAAGAAATTCCTAAAAAAATCACTCAGTCAAGCTCATTCGCAGTTTTTTAAAGGATACATTCTTTCATCACAAAATTATTTTGCTCATGGTGTTGCCACTTCCTCTCCAAATTTGTAAGCTAAAAACACAAAAGAAAAATGTTAACCAGTGCCCATATTCAAAACAATTATACACCCCTTTGAGATGATAAGAAAAAAAACACCCCCAATTTTAAATCTTTTCAACTCCCTGCATTTTATTGAGATAAAGCCATGATAGACAAAAAAGGAATTTAAAAAAATTAAATAACAGTAATACAATAATAAATACAATGCTGAATTTGACAACAGGTTTACTCTGTTTACTTTAATTGGAAATTATTTATTATACCAATGAACATACCAACTGAAAGACAATTTATGATTTTTCCCTTTCCTAAAAGAACTTAAAACAGAAGAATGGGACATGATAGGAATCTCTCCTTGAAACCTGAAGGTCTAATGTCACAAAAGTACTATATATTCTAATACTGCAAAGGTTCAGCTATATAGGAGAAACTTCCTTATTTCCAGGGCTAAATTTCCTGTCTAATTCCACAGGCTGTGATAAGAGCCGAGCTGCAGTGTGAAGATTATAAGAGGGCTGGTAAAAAGCTGGCACTGTTACAATAATTTCTGCATCAACAGGAAGCTAATGTGGATATTATATTGATGGTTGCTTCCTCCAAAGACAATTTTACTGTTATAGAATTAAATTGTTTTTCTGATTTAATTAACCTTGTAACTCTGGGTTATGGTCTTTCTTTTTTAAGATGCACATAGTTTTTTTCCTAAACAAAGGACAGTCTGAAAAATGAAACATTAAAATAATGTTCTGCCTGGACATTTCCAAGAAGTAATAATCATTTAAAAAAATCTGATAATTGAAACAGCATTATTAATATTTCTTTCTAATCTCATGTTAAAATTATTTTCAGGGCATAAGTTCAGTCTTAATGTAGCATCCATCCCATTGTTTCCTCCAAAGAGATAAATCTAGATATTAGGATGAATCATAACTAATTAATTATATGAACTGTATGTGCTGTGACTTAATGCTACTAAATCAGATCTAGCTTCCCCTGATAGAGCCTTGAAGTTAAGATGGACTTAAGGAAGCAGTCAGCACTTTTTGACAATAAATCTCTAATAACCTTTTGCAAAGTCAAGTACCAAATTTTTCCTCTTTGTTTCATACAAAGGGGTAGCCTTATAATGCAGCAGACCCCTTAAGTGCTACATGAATAATGATATAAAAGCAACACTGTGTCAGATGGTCAAATTCCTTCTATATTATACATCTATTTCAGTTACTTGCCTTTAAAGCTCCAAGGATGTTATGAAGCACACATCTGTCTTTTTCTCCCTACAACTTATTTTACAAGTCTGTTATGAGTTCTTTATATGTTTTGGATATTAACCCCTTATGAGACATATAACTTGCAAATATTTACTCTTATCCTGCTTTTTCATTTTGTTGTTTCATTTGCTGTGTAGTTTGATGTGGACCCACTTATTTATTTCTGCCTCTGTCGTTTGTGCTTTTCGTGTTATAATAAAAAACTTGTTGCCAAGACTAATGTCAAGGAGCTTTTCCCCTATGATTTCTAGGAGTTTTACAGTTTGTTCCAATATAAATGTGTTTAAATGATTTCAAATCAATAACCACTCAAAAAAAAAAGGTCTATTGTATAAATTACAGATCTCAAAAGCCAGTTTTTGAGTAAATAACTGCAAAAGATAGGGAGACCAGGATGTGATTCAAACAGTTGGGATTCACAAAAGGCAACAAATAATACAGAGAAGCATTGTAAGTTGTGGTTTATGTTACAAATTCCTGTACGTGGGGTTACGAATAAGATTAGTACTTAATGTGGGAATAAATGAGGTAGCCACTGACTGGCTCTAAGAAATTGTGTTTGTCAAATGTTTTCCTCTTTAAATCATCCATTCAGTGGAAGAGGAGGGTCAAAAATCCATATGAAATATCAGTATTTTTTCCTATGAAACA
Source organism: Lagenorhynchus albirostris (assembly GCF_949774975.1). Lineage (NCBI taxonomy): Eukaryota > Metazoa > Chordata > Mammalia > Artiodactyla > Delphinidae > Lagenorhynchus > Lagenorhynchus albirostris. The sequence continues at coordinate 75,023,503 of NC_083101.1, read as the reverse complement.
TAAGACAATGGCCTCATAAACTTTTTCTTATGTTTCTTCTCCAGTATCCATTCCCACTCTAAACAGACTAGGATAATTTTGCTATTCACAAGTCTATATCCAGGCCTGTATATTACAAAGTAGAGACAGAGTAACTGACGAATAAATTTGAAATATGTAAATTAGTGACTTCTAAGTTTTTAGTAGTTGTGGCAAACTCTGATGAGAGTCCACCCCTTTCAAGAAGAATATAAGGTTTGTCTTTTTTTAAATGGTACATCCACGCAATGAAATAGCTGATGCCATAAAAATATTATCAAAAAAAGCGCTTGAAAACACTTAAGAAAACAATTGCTTAAAGAGCATATGCATAGAATGATTTCATTATTTGTAAAAATCAATATAATTAAGGGTGTATAACTGCAAAGGAAAAAAAATTTACAAGGGTATTATACCAAAATGTTAATGATGGTTGTCTATCATCATCATCATATTACTACACGAAGGAAGAAAAAATTTAACGCATTTAGCATTAATAAATCATAGTTGCAAATTGCTAATGTAGATAGTTAGATGTGAGAATGACCAACCTTTATCAGACCACAATTACTGATTTTGTATATGACACGCATGCTTCATTTAATCCTCCAACAAATACTTATTGAACACCTATTATGTGCCAACCACTAGCACAGTGCTGGGAAGAAAGTGAGGGAAAGAGACATCATTTCTGCCCTTAGAAAGAGCTCTCAATGCAGAAGACCTTAGACCTTGTTCAGGTAATTATCAACAGGATGAGTGATATGAAAAGGGGGCTTGTCTATGCATCCTGTGTAATAATCAGAGATGTAAATAAAGAAATTCAAGAACATTACTGCTCTTTATAGCATTATTTGAATAGTTTGAAAACAAGAAATAACCTAAATGTCCAACAATTTGGAATTGACTCAGTAAATTATGCTATATCCATATAGTCAAATATTATATAGAATCATATTTTTACAAAATCTACTGACAAGGGAAAGTATTTATGATGTATAGTTAATAATGAAAAACAAGTTTCCAAATAATAGGTACAATATGGTACCATTTCTATAAATATACAGAAATAAATGTGTACGTATGTACATGTATAAACTAAGTGTACACATAACATAGAAATATAGACTAGAAATATCTGTCTTCATATACACAGAATCATCTCCTGGGTGGTGGGATATTAGTCATTACGGCTCATTTTTGTTATCTGCAGCATTTATGTATTAGCAAAGTTTCTGCATTAAAAACACTTTACTTTTGAAATTTTTAAAAGCCATTACCATAATGGCTGTGCCCAGAACAGTGCCTAGCATAGAGTTGGCCTTCGATATAAGTTTACAGAAGTCAGGAAAGCAGGAGTAAATTCATTCTGAGTGGAGACTATACAGAATCTAGTTATCTTCAAAGCCAGAAAATTTGGAAGGTAAATAAAGCAGGTGAAAAAAAAAAAGGGAATGGATTGCTTTGGGAGTGAAAATATAGATCAAGAGAACAGGCCAGATAGCCTAAAAACAGAATGAATTTCAGTCTTTTTTTTTTCTTTTTACCTGAGAATGTGTCTCGTTTTCTTGCAATTGTGTTTTTAGTGTCTCATATTCTGTGTTTAGTTTCTGAATTAGTTTTTTAAAGGCATTTCTGCGGGTTGATAATACTGTTCTCTCCTGATGCAATTTCTAGATAGATCCAAACAGAAGTAAGTAACAGGCTTTAGCAGATACCTAGTAAACCAATATAAACAGCATTTGACTTAAACAATTTCAATAATATTCTGATAAAATTCTACCAAGGCTATAATTACTCTAAAAGCTGTTTGTAAAAATATCCTTTTAATGATAATAAGCTAAATTAATATTAACTATATTAATAATAACTTATTAGGGCTGTCATATGTGTTTGTACTCCACCAGATTTACTTTATTTTAAAATTTTTTTGTAAATTTATTTATTTAATTTATTTATTTTTGGCTGCATTGGGTCTTCCTTGCTGCGCGCGGGCTTTCTCTAGTTGCAGAGAGCGGGGGCTACTCTTTGTTGCGATGCACGGCCTTCTCTTTGCGGTGGCTTCTCTTGTTGCAGACCACGGGCTCTAGGCGTGCGGGCTTCAGTAGTGGTGGCTTGCGGGCTCCAGAGCACAGGCTCAGTAGTTGTGGCGCACGGGCTTAGCTGCTCTGCGGCATGTGGGATCTTCACTGATCAGGGCTCAAACCTGTGTCCCCTGTATTGGCAGGTGGATTCTTAACCACTGCACCACCAGGGAAGTCCCAGATTTACTTTAAATTAATGTAAATGGCAATGAAAAGCCACTGAGAAGTCTTAAGTACAGAAATATCGTTATCAAATTTGCATTTAACAAAGTTTATATTTGAAGTACACTATTACTTGCTTTTCAATGTTTGTCTTTTGTTTTGAAACTTAAATCACTCTAAATTCCTACTATATATGTAAACTTCTTTATTTTTTCTTAGATTATATATCAAATAGTCAATTGAAAATAATAAATTTTAAAAAATACATATATTATTAAATTTAATCAAGAAAAAACCAACTTGAATTACAATTTCATAGAACTGTTACCATTTACCTTTTTCTTTTCTTCACCTGATGATTTTAAAGCTGGCAAATCATTATATGTTTCCAGATCAGTTATCATTTGCTTAATTTTGCTTTTTAGAGACTGTTGTTCCTCAGTCATTTTACTTTCCAGTAGCTCCATTTTTTGTAGATCCAACTGTAGACGCTGACTATCTGAAACGCAGGAAGATTCAAGGCCATAATTAGTCGAAATTTTATTCCTTACACAAAAGGAAATGCAATCATTAAAAATTATGCATTTTTTTACAAGAGTATCTGCACAAGAAACATGCATTCACTGCAACTAGTGAGACAATACAAAGATAAATTTTTAAAAAATTACTTACCCCCCAGGTAACCAACATAAACCGATGTATATTAATCACATTTGTCTCCATTCTCATACAAACATGTAAGAACACACATAGTTCTTTTTCTTACTTAATAATATATGAGATAAAGATTCATCATTTTTAATATGTGCATGACATATACACACAGTTATGTGGAGAAAAAAGCAAGTTATGAAACGTTATGAGCAAAATTTTATAAGTACATATATAGTCAGTTCTCATTATTTGTGGTAGTTATATTCCGAAAAGTCATTGTAAACACTGAGTTAGCAAATACTGAACTCCTATGGGAAATACAGGATTAGGTTTCTGTGAGTCTCTGGTTACGATACTTTTATCAACTTTGATGATACTTTTATCATCAAACTAATACATAACCTTGTTTTATGTATGTTTCTCTTTAAATATGTTATTTAATATATATTATTGATTTGTTAACATTGAACTCAAGGCCAACTTATGCCTCAGTGAAGCTTATATAACTGACATATTTTCTCTGTAAGGCACATCACAGCCTTGCGCTTAGGAACACTAGCCAACACTTCAGCACTATACTTGGGAGCCATTTTGAATAGCAAAAGCACTAGCAAAAACACACAAAAGTGTGGTTAAAAAAAAAAAAGTGACATTAAATAATATACCATGAAAAGGATACTTGTTTATAGTATGAGAACTAATGCAGGAAGGCATAGTGCTGCCTTAATCAACCTCCACTGGGAACTCGAGCATTCAAATTTTTCAAATTTGAATTCCAATTTTTCACCTCTGCGTGTGTTCACAAATGACCATGAAAGTGCTGCAAATATGAATTTGGGGTTACAAATTAATTTCAGTGAGAGAGCAAGTTTACAAATACAGACTCCATAAATAATGAAAATTGCCCATGTGTGTGTGTATGTGTGTGCGCGATTCTTTCTTTCAAAAGTATTGAGCATCTACTATGTGCCAGGTGCTGAGGATATAATGGAAATCAACAGAGACATCATTGTTTTCACTCGAGGAGCTATATTCTAGAGGTTAAATTAGGAAATTAAATAAGCACTTACAGTAAACTGGATAACTACTATGAAAAGAGTAATACAGGGTACCACAGAACATGTGGCATTGGTCAAAAGAATTCTCTGAAGACATGCCTTTTAACTAAGGCATTAAGGATTAGGAATCAACCACACAAAGGAAAAAGTGAGTGTTCCAGAGAAAATAATCAACATGTGCAAAAATGTCTAGAGGTAAGAAAGCATGAGGTAAAGTCTAAAAGTCTAGAGCTAAGAAAGCATGGTACCTTTGCACAAATAAGAGAAGTATGACTAGAACCCAAAGTTCAAAGTGGATGGTGGTAGGAGAGAAAACTGAAAAATTGAAGGATTTCAGTTCATGAAGGGCTTAAGTCAAGACAGGGAGTTGGGACTTTATGCTAAGGGCTGTGGCAAGTCATCAATGAGTTTCAAATCAGAGAGTAACATAATTAAATTTTAGAAAGTTCTCTCTAGTTGCCATGTGGACAATTAATCGAAATAGCATAACTATGTGCAGGAAGACCAGTTAAGTGTTGATTCAGTGATCTAGGCAAGAAATCTTAGACTGGTGGGGATTTTTTTTTCCATTAAACAATATTTAGGGACTTCCCTGGCAGTCCAGTGGTTAAGACTTCACCTTCCAGTGCAGGGGGTGCAGGTTAGATCCCTGGTAATGGAGCTAAGATCCCACATGCATCACGGCCAAAAAACCAAAACAGAAGCAATATTGTAACAAATTCAATAAAGACTTTAAAAATGGTCCACATCAAAAAAAATCTTTAAAAAAACCCAGTATTTATTAAATAAATGCTTTCTATGTGCCAGGCAAATAGAAAGGCATGGGGAATATAGCAACAAACGAAGAACTTATATTCCAGTGGAAAAAGACTATATATATAAAATATACAGTTATGTCAGATAAAAATAAATGAAGAAACAGTGCAGGAGAGATCTGGAGGGACTCAAAAAAGATTAGGCATTTAGGATTAACAAAACAGGCAATCGACCGGATACAGTAGTTGAGCGAGAGAAAATGCGGAATCCCGTTTCCAACTTGAATAAATGAGCGTATGGGAGGGTAAGCAGAGGGACATATAAATTTTTGTCTGTTGGAGGGATTTATGATACACTGAAGTCGATTTAGGATTTGTTGAGTTTGAGATACCTCAGAAACATCCAAACAGAGATAAGTAAAGATGTCCATATATAGAAATATGGGTCTAAAGCCCAGAGGGAAAAATGTGAGCTCTGAAGATACAGATTCTGAAACCACCAGCATAGAGATGGCACCTGAAGCAATGGGAGTGGTTCAAATCATCAACAGAAAAGGATTCATGACTGCACCTATAAGAATACCAAATTTTTAAAGAATAAATTAACATGAAGGATCCATATAGAATAAGAAATGACCAAAGAAATAAGAGAAAAATCAGAAGTCATGGGGAAAAGATATTTCAAGAATAAAGAAGTGGTTTGTAGTACAGAATATTACTTAGAGATTAAAAGAAAAAGATGGCAAAATATGTGTTGAATTTACTGACCAGGACAACCTGGATGTATCTTCTGAGAACAGATTTCACAGAAAGAAATGGAATCAAGAGTGAGAGGAAGGTTTTAAGAAATTTGACTGTGAAACCTTTGAAAGAGAGGGATAATAGCTGGGCAGAGAATACTCAGAAAAGGCTTTTTATTTTTTTCCAAGATGTGATAAAATACGGAAAAAAGACTAAAAAGATACCAAAATTTTAATAGTAATAAACTTTTGATAGTGGGATTGTATTTTTAGTTTTTATTTATGCTTGCTTACATCTCCTAAATCCTCTATAATGAATATGAATTCCATTTATAATCAGAAAACAGTATTTTTAAAAATATTCCATTCTGGTAGGATTATATAATACCTACCTTCTCTATTTCAGAGACTTCTTAACTTTGTGATGCTGGCTTTAAAGGTCTCTTTTTTAAAGAGAAAGAAAGGTTTAAGAGGAAACCAACATTACTGAGAACCTGGAATGTGCCTGGCTTTATATATTATCTGATTTACTTTCCCTAATAGCCCTGGGCAAGGGTAAATTTTATTATATGAGGAAACTAAAGCTTAGAAAGGTAATTACTGCCCAAGGTCAACAGCCAGTCAAGCTTTGGTGCTGAGTGATATTGTTATCACGTTTATGAAAGGTTCATATTTTACAATAGCAAATGTTACTTTACGATCCAAAGATGCCTCAATGAGCAACAGTGAGTTGTGGGAAGAGGAACAGTAACACTTGGTCAATTTTGCTACTTCAGGCTTCTTTCCCCAGGCCCCATCCTTTGTTCTGCCTTCCTTATAGATACCAAAATAAAATCTGATTTCAGCTAACTCAAAAACAGATACTAAAATGGAATTGAAATATATATCCTGTATATTTAGATGAAGAAATCTGGATTCAAACCTGCCTTGGCCAGTTTCTTCTCTTCTGTGTTCCCAGGGATAGGCATGGGAATAACCCAATACATCCTGTAGTTACTTATTTGTAGAGGCATATTTACCTTCACTTTTCCTCTAGTTTAAAGTAGGAATATGAATACCCTCAAAAAAATAGTGGTATTTCAGAGTGTCAAAAGCCAAATATGAACATCTTCCTTAAATTACTTAGATTTAGGGGTAGATTTTTATATTAAAGTAACATATTTCAGAGTAAAATACAAACTTCACAATGATTTTTATGATAAAATTTAATCTCATAGTGGGATATATTGTACCCTGTGTGTACATATTATTTTTCTCTGGCTCCTTTTATTGTTCTTTCTTTATTGCTGCATTTCAGCAGTCTGATGATGATGTGCTTAGGTAAGGAATTTTTATATTAACCCTGTTTGGGGTTCAAAGAGCTTCTTAGATCTGTACAATTAAGTTTTTCATTAAATTTTCAGAAAAATTTCAGTCATTATTTCAACTATCTTTTCTCCCCCATTCTCTGTCCCTCCTCTCCTTCTGGGACTCCAATTACATGTAAATTAGACTGCTTGAAACTGTCCCACAGGTCATTTAGGCTCTGTTCATTCTTTTTTCTTCTTCAGATTAGATAATTTCTATTTATTTATCTTTAAGTTCACTGATTCTTTTTTTTCTGCTGTCTTCAATCTTCTATTCAGGTCAGTGAATTTTTCATTTTAGTTATATTTTCAACTCTAGAATTTACACCTGGTTCTTTTTTGTAATTTCCATTTCTCTGTGGGATTCTCCAATCTGTTCATTTTTTATGCTTTTATTTTCCCTCAAGCCCTTAAATATGTTTATAAACTTTTAAAGTCCTTTTTCTTTTCATTTCAACATCTGGATTATCTCAGGTTCAGTGTGTAGTGATTCCCCTTGACTCACATTTTCTTCTTTCTTCATTTTTACTAAATGTAAATTTAGTAAATTTACTAAATGTAAATTTTTATAATGGACATTTTAAATAACATGTTGTAGAGACTTTGCATTCTGCTCCTTTGAAAAGTGCTGATCTATATCATAAATAAGCAGTTAACTTTGCCGAACTAAATAAATCTCTAAACTTTTCTCCTTTGGAGTGGGTAGCATCTTAAATCTCTGTACTCAGTTCTTTCAACTTCTAGCTGCTGCTTTTTCCTAGGTCCCATAAAGCCTACTCAATGCATACACATTTCAGTAGTCAGATTAGGATTTGGTTAGAGTTTATACATAGATTTTTGGCACTCCTTCTTACCAGGATGTCTCTCTTATACAGGGCAGGCAATGAGTAAGTAAGTTGGTTTCTTCATGTAAGATTTAGCAAAATTTACTTGGACTTAATAAATTTAAGTTTTATTACCTATAAAGATTCTCTAATGGAAAAATCAATACAAAGCTGCTAATTATTAAACCTTCCTCTTCTACCTATGAAATCAGAAAGATTAAAATATACCTGGAAGGTGACATTATAATAAAAATGTCATGTTCAAGAATCGAGCAACTCTCTACTTATGAATATAACAAAAATCACATAGAGTATAAAATACCAAATAGTAAAAAAAAAAGCTTCAAAAGACATTGATTTAAGAAAGGAGGTTGTTACCAACCAAATTTGTCCTAAGTTGGTATAATTAAATGTGAACATTTCCTTCTGTCTCTTTAAAGAGTCTTAAGACTCAACCACATTGACTATATGTTATTTTAAAAGATATACCAATATATGGACTGAAATGTTGAGGGTTTTGTTTTATTGGATTAATATTTCTACTAGGGTTGGAAATAGTTAAGTTGAGAATCAAAGTGCTGAATCAAAGTCACTGAAGCTTATGGTGTTTCAATGCTCTAAATAGGAAATGTACTTACTTTGTATATTTTGGCTGTTCCGTGAAAAGTTATATAAATCTAACTACAAGTTTAATTTAAAGATATATTAGGGAAATACATTTTTAAACTATATATACTGCTTTTTCTAGAGAAAGGGAGAAAACAGTTGGTTGGTACAGGGTAAAGTTTATCTTCCTTCAACCGCAGGACCCCATGAAAAGCTAAAAGCTTCTCCAAGAGAAGAGACAGGAAGAGGATGCAGACTAGTTCCTTCTGATATGCTATGAAGTTGCAAAGTTTACCAAGTAGTGTGTACATAGTAGCAAAACTCAGAAGGAACCACTTTGACCTGGGGAAATGTTCCTGAAATATTCTGCCATCAGCGCATTTGTTTATTCCCTGGAGCTTCCTTTCCAAAAATATAAATAAAAACTATTGCTGACAGGTTCCTTGTCTCTTTACTCATGCAGTTTATCAGTGTATCTTAACCTTTTTTTTTTCATTACTGTCCCCCTAAGGAGCCTTTTGTAGACTATTGTTTTCACAGTCACCTCCCATGAATTTTTTATATTACAGATGTATATCTGTTTATGTACAGTGACCTTTTGGAGGGCCACACACCTTTATAGTTAGTATATAAAATTTTTTTACCCTCCCCCCAAGAAGTAATTTTGCCCCCTTGGGAGTGATATTGCTCCATTAAGAAGCACAGAGTACACTAAGAAAATCAGGTGAGTTCCAATTTTAACTTCAAGGGTCAAAGGGAGGCAGTTCACAAAAGGGGAATGTAAAATTCATTATCTCTGAAAGATGAACCAGAATATTATACACCTCTTATGGTGATTTCCAGATAGAAAAAGTTTCTTGTGGGGGATGGTATTAAGAGAGGAAAAACAATTTATATGCTTGGCTTAAATTAACACTTAAAAATAACTGACTAAATGAAATTAATTGTAGGGGTCAGATAATTCAAACTTTAAAAGGGAAACTTTCAGTAAAATCCTTATCATAGTAACAAACCAGATTTTTATCTCCATTGAAGCCAGTTCTCATTCTTTTTTAATTCTACATCTCTGGAGAAGACTAGGTTTTTAAAAGAAATGTAAACACAAAGTATAAAAGTATGAAAGGAATACAAAGTCCTGATTATTGAATTCATTTCCCGGTATTGATATTTACCCTTTTAAAAAATGTATGTTTCTCGACAGCCATTATACAAAGGTAGCTTAAAGGAGGCAAAAACTTGTTGAATTAGTATTGACTTTAGAAAATGAAAAATTTAAAACTATGGTCTAAAACACAAAACAGAAGTTTCTTAGATGAAATAATTAAACATAAAATTCTTCAGCTTATAGAAAAAAGAAAATAAAGATGTAAAAACACTCATAGTTGTATACATCCAAAATAATTGAAAATGGGATCTTGAACAGATATTTGCACACTTATGTTCACTGCAGCAGGATTTCACAATAGCCTAGAGGTGGAAATAACCTAAATGTCCACCAACGAATGAATGAATAATGAAAATGTGGTATGTACATACTACAGAATATTATTCAGCCTTAAAAATAAATCCTGTCACGTGTCACAACACAGATGAACCTTGAGGACATTACGATGTGAACTAAACTGGTCACAAAAAGGCAAATATTGCCTGATCCCACTTATATGAGGTATCTAAAATAGTCAAACTTTTAGAAATATAAAGTAGAGTGTGGTTAGCAGGAGCTCAAGAGGAGGAAATGGGGAGCTGCTGTTCAATGGTATAAGTTTCAGTTCTGCAAGATGAATATGTTCTAGAGATCTGTTGCATTAACAATGTGTAGATAGTTAACACTACTATACTGTACACTTACAGATAGTTAGGATGGTAAATTTCGTGTGTTTTTTATCACAATTAAAAAAATACTCATAATTAAACCAACAGTAGGTATAAATCAAATTTAGAATGCACCTACTCCACTTACGTGGAATATAATTCAGATATACAAATAAAACTATGGCAAACAAACTTTAAGCAAATCTGGGCAGATAAAATAAATGTACAGAATGACAATTTTCCACCTATATCATCAATTTAAATTCAACTGCATGTTAACAGCGTTCAATATGCATTTGTGGATTCACAATCCTTTATATAAAACTCCTAGGCAGTTGTGTTTTAGAATGCAGAATTCTTTGAATTTTAGAAAAGTAATATAGTGTATATACTGATTATTATATAACTCCCATGACAGGGTCTGAGGCAGCACCCGACATCAAGTAGATAAATATACTTCTGCAGCAAAAAGTATGAACAGTCACACTAGGTAGGATAATTAAAAAGTCTCATGTCAGTTCAGGTCAGGTTAGGTTTTGCTGTAAAGAGCTTTTTTAGATTTGGGGATTCCAGATAAAGGGATATTATGGAAACTATTCCATTTTGGGAATCTTTAAACATTTTTAAGTTAGCAAATAGTGTCTTCCTTCTCCATGATCTCACAACTGCCAGAGTAATTTCCAGTAGATAAATAAAACATAGCTAATTCAAAGTCACCATACACCATCATAGTTAGAATCCACCACTTCAGAAAACCAAAGATACTATACAAATTTTGACTTGACTTTATCCTAGGCTCTTTAAGCTCAATTATATTTGTTTCTAATCTCTACCTGCACTATCCAAATGGCAGCCACTAGCCACATATGACTTTTGAGCACTGGAATGTGTCCAGTCCAAATTGAGATGGGCTGTAACTGTAAAGTCTCATTGATCATTTTATATTGACTACATGTTGAAATGATAATATTTTGAATACACTGGGTTAAATATAATATATTATTAAAATTCACCTGTCTGTTTTTACTTTTTTAATGTGGCTACTAGGCAATTCAAAATATATATGTGGCTGGCATTACATTTCTTTTGGAAAATGCTACTCTAGTCTCATGTTAGTCATAATGGCTGAAACTATAATTAAAACATTACCACCTCTAGGATACCTCTCTCCTAACTACCCAAGACCACAGTGGATATGAGCCCTGTGCACGTCCATTGCTCCTTATCCTTCTATCTTAACACTGTTTCATTACACTTCAATTGTTTGTTTGGCATTCCACCAGATTGCAAGTTTCTTGAGGAAACAGACTGGATTTTTTTTTTTTAATCCCTGTATACTCAAGTTACAGCAAAGGCATAAAGCAAATACTCAATAAATGTTAAATGAGTGAGAATATTCCAATGAATTACTATTAAGTTGATATGAAAAGTCACAAAAAATTCTGAGCCTATGAATGACTGCAGCAATAGGCAGTCATAAATTATATCCTCAGTCTTTCAAAAAAAATCAAAGAGAATAACATTAGATTTTAAAAGTTCCAGTTTGTTACAGAAAAAAAGGATATTAAAATCTAGGTTGTTTCCTCACCTGAAGTCAGATTCCTAGCCGTACTTTGTGATTTCTGCATTTCAGTAGATTTAAAATTGAGATCATCCTGCATCATCTTCAGCTCTTGATTGGTGATAGAGGATATCTGTTTCATACGATTTATATTCTGTATTTGCAGAGACATAAAAGTGGAAAAAATTCCACTGATTTAACTTTCCAATAAAACTCTTGAAAATGCTGCTAAAGGACTGGATGTTTTGAAAGGGTATTCTTTTTTGAAATACATCATTCATTATATATATATTTTATAAAAGAATACAGTGAGATTCAAAGTGGTTTTCTCAATAAGGAGAGGTTAAATTAAAATTCAGAATTGTTTTACATTTGCTTTATTTTACTGTAGAAAAAATTCAACTATTCTATTTTAGGAACTGACTGGATTTTTAAAACACTTAGAATATTGAAAAGAGACCACGCATTTTTCCTCCTATGGTACCACACAATAGTAGCTGCTCAATAAATGTTTTTTGAGGAATCAAGATACTCATTAGGTATCCTGTACTCTTACATAATAGTGAACCACTGCAGTTTTTGAGTTGTATTTAGAAAGGTAATCACAGTAAAAATAATGAAGACACTAAGACAGGTACATGGTACTTACTCGACTACAGTGCTCCAAGAGTGCAACAATGTTGGCTTCTATCTGTGCCTTCCTTTCCAGTTCCTGGTTCTTAGTTTCCTCAAAAGTCTCAATAAAGGCTGCCAATTGAAAAATATGATGAGATGCTACTGCTGATATAGCTAAACACTACATAAGCTCTGATTTGTAGGTGTGAAAAGTACTTTTTAGAAATTCAAGGCAAATTTTAAACTATCACTGTTTAATTTTTTATTAACCCAAGGGTAATTAAACTACTCAATAAGAACATTTCTACATACTTTCAGGCTTTTAAAGTTTGTTATGACCTTAATATAAATAAACTAAAAATTTATAAATTCAGGCTCAGAAGTAACAGTTGATAAAATGGAGATGAGAATAAATCCTACGTTTTTACACTAGGATCTCACTGATACACCTACAATTAACATCTATAATTAGCCACTAACTTTACTTTGGAAAATATTACTAACTACCTGCAAATTGAGTATTTTATAATGCCAAATTAGTCTCAACTAAGTAAGTTTAGTAATTTATTGTTACAAATAAATATTCTAAGAAATCCTCCCTTTTCTTCTCTAACATAGAATTAGTACATAATTTGCTATTACTTACATTCTTAAAATATTTCTATGGATCTTCCAAAAATTAACTTAAAATAATTTTACTATTAGCATGAAACAAGAAATTAATTCTGAGATAATTTTGGTACTTGCTGAGATTTTAAAGAAATCTTGGGATATCGTTAAGCCAGAGTTGGTAATTACTGCTTTATGACATGTTTCTATGAAGGTAACAATCAGCCTCAGACCTATAAAAATGTCAGATTTTTAAAAAATAATAATTTAAAAAGGAAACCAGTAATTGTTAATATAGTCAATTTTGATAAACTTATGAATGTACAACATAAGTTTAAGTGAAGATCTATTTACAAAGTCAAATTCAGATTTTTTTTTCAGATTTTTTAAAAAAGTGAATAAGAAGCTACAATAGAAGGCTACTAAAGCTTCAGTCAGTAATAGAACCAAGGAACAAAATCAGAGGTGAGGGCTAATAAATAATGAGATAAGTACTATGAAAAGCTTAAAAAAAAGGTGAAAGATATTAAAGGTGAAGCATGTGAAAGAGAACATTCAACAATCAATGAGTGGTCTATAGATTATACAGACTATAAATGTACGTATTAGCTTTAGAATCTATCCCTAACATACAGTCATACACATACATACACATGTACAAAATCTTTCTAGAATTCTCTACCCATCTAAACTATGCTAGATATTTAGTAATACTTCAAGGCAAATGCTTTGAATGTCCACACTTCTGCACTTCTATTATTAGTCATTAAATCTTCTCAAAATGAGATCTCTGATTCAGTATAAATGAACAACTGAGAATATATTTTCACATCTATAAGATTATCACTTACTGTCCATATTTTCTTCCCTTTTTTTTAGCTCCTTGTACTTCTGATTCATTTCACCTATAAGAGATAAAAAATTTAACATTAGTTTCAAGAACTTAAGATATAGTACTCTAAATTAGAAATATCTCTTAGGTTCTCGATATGCCATTAGTCATTAAATATTCAGTATTTTCAATTAGGTGAAATTCATTTACATTGACTTACAGGGTCTTTCAAAACAGCTATATATATGTGTATGTTTGACTATTTGGAAAGAACAATCCCCTGACTGGAAAGGACTGAAAGACTCTCCAATGGTTCTCTATTTCACTTCCAACTTGGAGCTATTCAACCTACGCATGCACACACTGGTGACGGGAAACATAAGCTCCCATGAAATTTCATTTCATCTCTGAATAGCTCATAACAGCAAACAAGATGGCAGGGTTACTTCCCTCACAGAGCTTAAAGTCTAGAGATTTAACAATTAAAATGTACTAAGTGCTATCATATGAAAGTAAAGGGTGCTATAGCAGCACACAGCAAGGACAATTAATCTAGTTCAGGGATTCAGGAAATTTTCCTCTAAAGAAGTAATATTTAAGCTGCATTATAAAGAATGGATGAATAGGAGTTACTTGGTCAAAATATAGAAGGAGTTGAAAGTCAAAGCATTATAAGTACAGAAATATGAAAGTGAGGATGAATATGGTAGCACAGAAAACCGAAAGAGTTCTGAGGCAGAGAATGTGAAGTGAAAAAGTGGCACAAAGATGAGGCAGGTTATGAGAGACCTTATAAGACACATGTTATAAAAGTCTGGATTCTCTCGTAAGGGCAAAGATTACTGAAGAATTTTAAGCAGAGGAATAAAATTATCAACTTGCATTTCTGATCTGGAGAATAAAAGAGAAGTAAGAGTGGAGGCAGTAAGACCAGTTAGGAGGTTGTCAAAGTAATCCAAATGAAAGAGGAAGACTGCCTGGGCAATTAGGATGTAAGGTAGAGGATTTTCATTTGAGACATTTAAGAGCCAGAGTGAGGTGAGGATTTTGGTGAGGGTCAGAGAGGGAGAAGTCAAGTGTGACTCCCAGGTTTCTGGCTTGGGTAATCGAGGACATTGTGGTACTGAAAAATAAATAAATAAAAAGAAAATTGAGGAAGAAACTGCCATGTTGCATTTAATATATGTAAAAGACATGATTAAAAGGGCAAAAATCCATGGCCCGTACAGATGGATGAAATCGGACACTTTAGCTGCATAAAGGGACCATTAGTAGAGGTGGATCATGATTATTTTAGAAAAACAGGATTTTCAGTGTAACAGAAATTGAGATTTGGAGGCCCAGGGCTATTTTCCTGAGCTAGTGAGATGGCTGCAGTCCTGTGCTCCCAGAGCCCCAGGTAAAGAAAGCAGAATAAATTTGTGCTTGATCCAATCTGTACAGTTTCTTCATTAAAGTCAGTTAGATCTTAGCATTCTAGAGAAACAAAGGAAGCTTACTAAGACAATGCCCAGCAAAGATGGAGAGAATAAGAGATTCCTAAGGGTGTTCCTGGTAAGAAGCTGGCATTTAGAAGGACTTTAGGAAGAAGAGTTCTAAGAAAATGGGGGAGCCAATAGTTAGAGTCTAGAGGCTAAAACCCATTGGTCAGTCTGTGTTCTATCTATCCTCCTATAAGCTCTACAGTTTTGCCAAGTACCGGCTAGAGCAGCAATAACATTAGGGAGTGGAGGTAGACAGTCAGAATAGAGCCCCTAATTACGTGGAGGCTACGGACTTCCACTTGTATACTTGCTTGGGTGGGAAGTGAGTTACGATTACACAAAGGTGATGGCAAAGTCAGAGACCCAGGTCAGCAGACAGCTTTTCTGCTTTCTGGTCTGAAAACATTTTTCCCAAATTCACCGAGGACAATCCTTATACAGAGAAAACCTTGTCAAGGCCCCCACCACCAGTACTCATAGTAAAAAGTCTGAAAGCTACTGTATAAGGATAGTAAATACCCAGAGGTCATGAATTCCCAGCCAGTGAACACTCAGAACGAATGGGAAACATTTGGTTCACTCTAAGACTTTGGATGCATTAACAACTTTACTGATCAGTTCAGATGATTAACAATGGTCTCAGGGCATAATGATGCAGCACGATTAGTTGTAAGCGGAAGGGGAGAGATCTTTTTGTTTCACTAATAACAAAGTTTGTATATGATTAAATTTTTTTTGAAAAATACATTATAGACAGATTAAGATTAGCCCTATAATGATGTTACCATTCAGTAATTTATGGCAATAGTTTTTTGGATGGGAAACAAAGAAAGAATATGAGCTTGCAGCATACATGATCTGGAATATCCTCACAGGAGGCTTATATGCTCGTAAATATTATATAACGTATGTGAAGTAGCAGAAAAGCTAGTATCTGCTGAATCTGCCATGGCCTAGGTTTCTAAAAAAGTCCTAGTTCCTTGTGTGGCTGTCTGAGAAGTTGTCCTCTTGGGAGATTGGTCAGGCATTAAGGGATTAAGAAGAAGGCCTGCATCCTAGGCTTTATAGGCATTTAACTACCATCTTATCTTTCCTCTTCTAAACTTAAGAGAATTTCCTACACATGCTGTTTCCAGCTCCTCATCTTGCTATTAGACCTTACGACACTGCAATGAGGCTTCTCCTCCTGACATTCCAATGAAATTGTTCACAGTAAGATTATATGACTCCTTAATTATCAAATCCAAGGGGCAGTTTCAAGTTATCTTACTCTGTAATATTTGACACTATTGATACATCCTTTCTTCTTCCAATTATTTTTCCGCTTATGTTTTTTGTTGCTTGGGGGTTGGGCTTTTCTGGTTTTTCTTACTCTCATTCCTTCTTTGTCTTCTCTTCATAACTTTCCCTTTCTTCATTTAAATTCTGGATTCTGCTCTTCATTGACTTCTAATGCTACATTATATCCAAGGAAATCCCACTCATTCTTGTGGTTTAAAAACTTAAATTTGACCTTTTTCCTAATTTTCATATTGTTTTATCCAATTGTTTACTACATATATTCATGTGGGCACATTTCATGACATCCTAATACACAGCCTATCCATAATTAAATGCATCAGTCTTCCCCCTCAAAGTCTGTACCGCTCTGTATTGCCTATTATGTTTGAAAGCCCTTCACCATACACTTATCAACCAAGTCAGAAACCTGGGAGATTCCTCCCTCCTTCTCCCCTCAAATCCATGCTCCAAGTTGCCATCAGATTGAGCTGGAAGACATATCTGGTCAATGTCTCCCAGCTATACAGCGGGCCAGCTGGATTAGCTAGGACAGAGCTCCCATATATCTTAGCAAATTCCCAAGCTTCATAAAACCTCCTCCCATATCACTGTTGCTAAAAGAGAAGAGATCAGGGCCCTAGTGAACTCCTCTATTTTGTGATTTCTCAGTTGGTGGATTAATATCTGAGCTTCTCATAAGAGGCAATGTACAGATGTGGGCAGTCCTAAAGTAGAGTAAAATATAGGGCTTGTTACAAAATCTATCCTTAGATTTAATATTATAGGAGAGGACAAGATCATAGACAGGGGAAGCTAATCAGTTATCACACTGGAGGTGCAAAGCAGGCCATAAAAAGGGTCTAATCATTTTAGAAAGATCAACAATGAAGAGACCAAAGGAGAGGGAAAAGGACACGTTCATAAAATGAGGGTTATTTTAGAGCTATCCTCAAACTCTGAGTATTTGATGTGATCATAGTTCTACATAATTTATTTCTTCCAAGTTTAGTGAGTACCTATTATGTGCCAGATACTATAATAGGTGCTGGGGATATCAAAATGAACAAGACAGTTGCCACTCTATCCTAGAAGGGTGTACAATCTGTTAGGTGAACAAAAGCAACAAGTTACAATGCAACATAAGTACTGTAACTAAGCTATATATGAAGTACTATGATAACTAGATGGGTGAAAAGAGTTCAGAAGGCTTTTATATAGGAAAGTATCATATCAGCAAGGCATTTTAACAGGTAACGGAGGAATTATAGAGATGAATAAGATATTTTCCTTCAAGAAATTTATGCTCTAGTAAGACAAGTACCCAAAAATTTCCACTATAAATTCAGGCCTCTTTCCCCTTACAAGGGGGGAAGAAGAAATGAGTACGGACTGTTACAAAAGACTTGGGATATTGTAGAAAGGACACTATTGCTTTTTGATACTCTCAGCTATAGCCAGCCAGTGGAGTAAGGGAACTAGGCTCTTCTTCCAGCACTAAAGGGCTGAGTACCACCATAACCACCTTTCTCCTCACTTGTCAGTAAGGTCATCTGACTCTTTTACCTCTCTATCATAAAATGTTCTCTTGAATCAAGGCTTAACAGAGCAATCTTGGCTTTTATACTCTGAGAAGCAGTTCTGACCCTGGAGAAGGGTCTGATCACCATTTTCCAGAACAGGTAGCCACCCCAATCTTCTCTCATGATCAGTGTACAACAAGGCACAAGCTAGTGACTCCTCTGGCTGCAAGGCTCCCAAGTCAGCAGACCTACTGATTTTAGAGGTGAAAAAGTAGCAGATAGTAAATAAAATTAGAGAGGAGGGGCAAAAATAAACACCAAGGTACTTTTGCTGGAAGGTAGGATTCTTTCCTTTCTAGCACTTGGGGTCCTTCTGAGGCAAGTTAAATATCCCAGTACCTTCGAGCATTCAGTACCTTCAAGTGTTCCTTATGTGTCATAGTTTCAGTCTTGTTATCATTCTGTTCATTCTACTCTTAGCCCAGTTCTTCTGGACTAAGAGTTCATTCTACTCTTACTCCAGTTCTTCTTCATTCCTTTTAAAGTATGATGCCAAGAAACAGGATTCCAAGCAGACTATCACTTCTCATAGTCCATATATTCATCTTTTGTTAATGTAATCTACGATTCCAGCTGTTCTGGAGGCTGTATCACATGAATTCACATTGAGCAGTTATCTAAACCCCCTCTAACATTTTCACATATTTTAGTAAAATACAGCACTTTCTCCTCCCCCATTCCTGCTTCAATTTTAATTAGTTTTGGAGTCCTATTAAACTTCATCTTTTTACATTCAGGCTCTCTCTCACCTACTTTTCACACATCACTATAGCAGTAAGTGATAAACTAATATATCAAATATTGCTAAACTGGTATGCTAAAATGAGTACATATAAGTTTAATGTTTTAAACTAACTTTTAGCTTCAAGCTTCACCCAATTTATCAATTATACATTCAACAAAATGTTTTAAATTTTGGCAGGAAAGTTTCTTTACAGCTATGCAGACAAGGTCTGATTATTCTATCTACTAGAGGCATTTAAAATATATACAATAAAAATTCTCTAAATATGTAAAAGTTAAATTATTGCCTAAAGCCTCACCATTTCTAAAGAAAATAAAAAGGACTATGAAGAAGTTTGTTTCAACAGAGTAATGTCCATAAAATCAGATGGTATAATGAGTAATCCTTGGCATGTATACTAAACACAATGTAAGTTCTTAATTATTTCCTAAAGCAGTGGTTATCAAACTTTAGCATGCATCGGAATCATCAGGAGGGTTTGTTGAAACACAATTTGCTAAGCCCTATTCCCAAGGTTTCATGTTTAGTAGGTCTGGGGTAGAGTCCAAGAAGTTTTATTTCTAACAAGTTTCAGATGGTGCTGAAGTGCCTGGTCTGAAGATAATACCACCATACTAATAAATAGTTTAACCAATCCCCAAATTGAACAATAAGCAATGATTCATTCTTCTTCATTGTATGTATATTGAGAAGCTACAAAACAGCAATGTAAAGATGCCATTTGAAACTCAGATACCAGCTGATAAACTGAATATATTATCTTGTACATCCTGGGGAAAATACTTTCCAAATATGTTTTGGGAAAATCTCCAGGAAAGTTATTAAAGTTTCAGTTTATAAATTAATAGCATTACATATGGTCACCTTATCTTTGATAAAGGAGGCAAGAATATACAATAGAGAAAAGAAAGCCTCTTCAGTAAGCGGTGCTGGGAAAACTGGATAGCTACATGTAAAAGAATGAAATTAGAACACTCCTTAACACCACACACAAAAATAAACTCAAAATGGATTAAAGATCTAAATATAAGGCCAGACACTATAAAACTCTTAGAGGAAAACATAGGCAGAACACTCTATGATATAGATCACAGCAAGATCCTTTTTGACCCACCTCCTAGAGAAATGGAAATAAAAACAAAAATAAACAAATGGGACCTAATGAAACTTAAAAGCTTTTGCACAGCAAAGGAAACCATAAACAAGACGAAAAGACAACCCTCAGAACGGGAGAAAATATTTGCAAATGAAGCAACTGACAAAGGATTAATCTCTAAAATTTAAGCAGCTTATGCAGCTCAATATCAAAAAAACAAACAACCCAATACAAAAATGGGCAGAAGACCTAAACAGACATTTCTCCAAAGAAGATACACAGATTGCCAACAAACAAATGAAAGGATGCTCAATATCATTAATCATTAGAGAAAGGCAAATCAAAACTACAATGTGATATCATCTCACACCGGTCAGAATGGCCATCATCAAAAAATCTACAAACAATAAATGCTGGAGAGGGTGTGGAGAAAAGGGAACCCTCATACACTGTTGGTGGGAATGTAAATTGATACAGCCACTATGGAGAACAGTATGGAGGTTCCTTAAAAAACTAAAAATAGAACTACCATATGACCCAGCAATCCCACTACTGGGCATATACCCTGAGAAAACCATAATTCAAAAAGAGTCATGTACCAAAATGTTCATTGCAGCTCTATTTACAATAGCCAGGACATGGAAGCAACTTAAGTGTCCATCAACAGATGAATGGATAAAGAAGATGTGGCACATATATACAATGGAATATTACTCAGCCATAAAAAGAAACAAAATTGAGTTATTTGTAGTGAGGTGGATGGACCTAGAATCTGTCATACAGAGTGAAGTAAGTCAGAAAGAGAAAAACAAATACCGTATGCTAATACATATATGGAATCTAAAAAAAAACGGTCACGAAGAACCTAGGGGCAAGATGGGAATAAAGACAGAGACCTACTAGAGAATGGACTTGAGGACACGGGGAGGGGGAAGGGTAAGCTGGGACAAAGTGAGAGAGTGGTAGTGTATATATGGACATATATACACTACCAAATGTAAAATAGACAGCTAGTGGGAAGTAGCCGCATAGCACAGGGAGATCAGCTCAGTGCTTTGTGACCACCTAGAGGGGTGGGATAGGGAGGATGGGAGGGAGGGAGACGCAAGAGGGAAGAGATATGGGGATAAATGTATATGTATAAGGGATTTACTTTGTTATAAAGCAGAAACTAACACACCATTGTAAAGCAATTATACTCCAATAAAAATGTTTTTAAAAAAAGCAGATTTCTAATCAGAAACAATGTAAGTGAGAAGACAGTGGATCAACATCTCTGAAGTATTAAAAGATAACATCTGTCAACCTTGACTATACCCAGCAAAAATATCCTTTGAAAATGAAGGCAAATAGGCATTCTCAGACATACAAAAGCTGAAAGCATTCATCACCAGCAGACCATAACTACAAGAAATGTTCAAAGTCCTTCAAGCAGAAAGAGAAAGATCTCAGATGGAAATCTGGAATCTACATTAAGGACTGAAGAACAGCAGAAATGGGTAAATAGTAAGATTTTGCTCCTTATTAGTAATCGTTTAAAAATATAATTGACTGTCAAAAATAATAGCTATGCAAAATGGATATCTCAGAAATAACTAAATTTCCTTGTCAATTGCATTATTATGAACTTTCATCAAATCTTTAACCGTGGTCATTTTAAAGTCTTTTGTCATTTACAAACAGTTCTGGGTGTACTCGGATGCTTTTGCAGAAATGTTCCTATAAAAGAGTTTCATCTTCAAGGAATTCATGGAAAAGACTCTGAGACATGCAGGTTTCTGGTAGCTGACTGTACTGCTGAACTGAATGAATAAGCATTTTCAGAAAGATCAAGATGAAAAAAAAACTAATGACATGGGACTGAGTGAACTGATGAGGATGATTATAATTTTTTGATTTTCTGTTTGAATTAAAAAAAAAATCCCACAAGGACTCAAGAGGCAAAAAATATACAAACCAATTTTCACTGCAAAGTAAAGGAGCTGTTGTTACAATGGAGGATTACTGGACTGAATGTCAATATTATGACATAGTATGAGTGTGTTTTGTGTTCAGTAATTGCAATCATTGTTGCTTTTGTTGTGGTCAACCATTTACAATGCTTGGTGTCAGTTTATCTCTTGTAAAAATAAAATACAGTGTATGTGTGTGAAAAAAAATAGCTATGTAGTTATTACCTTATAAAATACGTAAAAGGAAAGTGTGTGATGACAATACCACAAAGACCAGGAAGGGAGAAGTAGAAGCATGCCATTGTCAAGGTTCTTATACTATACATAATGAGGTATAACATGAAGGTAGACTGTGATAAGTTAAAGATATACACAATATCCTAAAGCAACCACTAAAATAACAAAACAAAGAATTATAACTGAAAGACCAATAAAGAAGATAAAATGGAATCATTAAAAATAATTAATCCAAGTCAGACAAAGAAGAATGAATAAATAAACTGTGGTTTATCTTCACAGTGGAATACTACTCAGCAATGAACAGGAGCAAACTGGTGACATGTGCAAATATATGGATAAATCTTAAAATAATTATGCTGAGTGAAGGACCAGAGAAAAATGTGTACATAGTTATGATTCTGTTTATATAAAATTCTAGAAAATGTAAATTAATCAACAGTGACAGAAACAAGATCATCGGTTACTTGAGGATGGGAGAGTGAAGCAGGTAGGAGTGGGAGGGAGAGGCTGCAAAAGGGTATTAGGAGATTTTGGGGATCGTTGAGTATGTTTACTCTCTTGATTGTGGTGATGGTTTCACAGGTGGATGCATATGTCAAAACTTATCAAATTATGTACTTTAAATATGTTTACTGTATTGTATGTCAATTAAACCTTTGTAAAGCTGTTTTAAAAAAACTAAAAAAAATTAATTAATAGCATTAATAATAACAGCCAATAACTAACATTTATGTGCAATTTTTAAATTGCATGCTATTCTGAGTCATAGACACACACACACACACACACACACACACACACACACACACACACACACACACGTTCCATTCATCTAATCTTCACAGTAACCCTAAAAGGAAGGTAGGTACTGTTATTATTGCCACTTTAAAGATGAGGAAACTAAGGTACAGCAAGGTCAAGTAGCACGTCTGAGATCAGCCAGTAAAACAGCACAGCTCAGATTTGAATCCTAGCATGCGGGTTGCAGAACCCGTGCCCTAAAACAAAACTATTCTGTCTTTATAAATTCTATTTTACCTGACATAACCAGAGAATAAAAGCTTCTAACCTGGGCCTTGGAACTATGAGTAGGAAGAAGTATCCTACAGACAAACCAAAGAAAAGGGTTGTATTTTATGTTTTTACTACCCTTGAAAGCAGCATTTAAATTATAGAGTAAATTGCAATGAATTCATTTGACGTTTAGGGCAGTAATCCAATGATCCTGTAGCATTTTATGCATACTTCTATTATGATACATATTTATCACATTGTAGCTGTTAGATATTTAGATGTCTGTGATATGCTGTATTGATAACCACATGATATTCCGTTTTATCAATCTTTGGGAAGATACTGTACTCTAAAATTGAAGGAATAATTTGTAGTGAGCAATAATGCCTAAAAATCCTCCTTGGAGAGAAATGTGACTATACTTTGTAAACTGTGTTCCTTAAGCCTTGTCTGAGCACGCAGATGTCCAGAAAATTAGCTCCACCTCGTGGATCATGGTAGTACTACAAATTCAGGCCTTTGAGAACAGTGAACTGTCAGAGAAGTAATTAGCACTGGTGAGGATGCACTTCACATACTGCTGCTGGATGTATAAACTGGTACAACCATTTCTGGAAAGAAATTTTCAAAAATAATCAAAATTGTATACATAAGTAACTTTCTATTCAAAATTTCACTTCTAGAAATTTAGCCTATAGAAATATACAAATTAACAAACATATATGTATCAAGGTTATTTAGTGCAGCATTGTTCTTGGTAGTGAAAAATTAGAAACAACCTAATGTCAATGTGGATACAGCTAATACTATTTAACAAGAATATCAACATGACTACAGCTAATAGTTTTTGTAAGTACTTAAATATGTGCCAGGGACCATTCTTAGTCTGGCTTTAAAGCCCTGACATTGGCTACTATGCAATACTTCTTAGAATGAAGTATATACATCCTCATATGGAAGAGTGTTCATTATATACAGTTAAATGAAAAGACTCAAGCTCAGAAGAACTGTATCACTCAATTAAATATATATACATTAAATATATATATATATGCTGTGTATAGAAAAAAGTCTAAAAGGCTATACATATCAAACTGTAAACAATGATTACCTCTGAAGAATGGGATGCGTATGAGGAGAAAGGAGATGATTTTTACTTTATACACTTTTGTATTGCTTGAATTTTCCACATTAAGTACACACCAGGTTTGTACATAAAAAGTACACAATTAAAAAAAATAAGTTAATTGGAGTCTTTAAAATAACTTTAACTACTTTAAGGAAAATTTTTTAAAACTAGTAAGGGGTAACCTCCTAGATGCTGACTGATAATTTGCACAGTTAATGACGATACATGAGAATGGTCATTTGAGGCAACACACACACACACACACACACACACACACACACACCCATAAAATGAAGTACATTCAAGGTGATTAAAACGCTTCAGAAATTCTGGGTAAGTTTATAACTGGTAATTTTTTGACAAAGATGGTAGGTTGAACATGCACATCTAACCCTAACCTGCCCCACCCCCCAAACTCCACTAAAATTATAGTAAAAAGAATTTTTAAAGGTCAAACTCCCAGCAATGAGGAAAATAGGAGAGGAAACAATAGTAATAAAATTTTGGAAGCTGGAAGCAGATGGACAAATGGTAACTAATTTAGCAGACCTGAGAAAGTCTAAACCTAAGCTGCACTGGGTAAAGATGAGAATTAACCAGATTTCAAAAGGCTCAGGAGTTCTGCATAGACAATCACTTATTTTGTGTTCCTACACCATGAAAGGTTTTGTCGTGTCTTAAAATAGTAACACTGCTCTTTTTAGAATTTAACGGAATATAGTGAAGAGTACAGTAGAGGCCTGAGTTAAGTGGACCAATAAACACCATTTACTTTGAGGGACCTTCAATATGAAATATACAAAAATTAATTTGTGGTGAGAATAAATTTTCTTAGTCAACAATTACCTTATCAAAAACTAACTACTCAACCATATGTTAGAAGTAAATCTTTAGGTAAAAGAATAATAAAAATAATATCCTATGTTGAATGAGAATATAGGCTACTATTAGCTTGTTGCCTTCACCTAGATCTACAACGCCTTTTCCATTACTTTCCCTTTCTCATACAGAAGCAGCATTTTAAAAAGCAACAATTAAGTAAATATTTAATGGTTGGCACTTCAGCTTGAGAAAGGAGAAATCAGGATGGATTCCAGGAGAAATCAGGCTTTTCTGAAAAGTAGCATGGCATCTGCCAATAGTGCTCTGCTTTAATAATGATGCAGATTGTAGCCGAATTCTGACCATATAACAACTTTCAATAGAGCTATTTCTCACTGCTTCTAGTTAGCAAAAATAGTAACAATTCCTTTCCTGCTAAAATATAGGATAGTACACATATTTAAACCTAAGTATTTTTTAGAACCCATATAACAAAGTTACCTGATCCAGCAATAAAGTAAAACTACTGTAGGGGTGAAGTCTAACAAATACTTAACATAATAGGATTAAATCCCCCAGCAGTTTAAAAAAGTAATGACATCTTATTATAATGAAAATTCTCTGTTATCAGGTTATTTCTCCTTTAAAAATTACTTACAAAGACTAAATAAAGATTTGAGAGCAAAGAAGCCCATCTAGAATTGGTCAAAAGTGTAAGTGTATTATGAGGATTTTTTCTGCATTATCCAGATTGTCACAGAAACTGATAACTCAACATCTAGGAATAATGAAGATTTTTGTAGAATAGCCAAATAACTGTTAATTGATTTTATTAAGTTAACTTTGAGACAATGTAACTTTTAGCAAATTGTAACTTTAAGGACTTAAAAAGTGCAAAAATATGATGAACTTGAAGAAGCTGTTGGATTACAGGACCACCATTAATATCTAGCAGAGAACATAACTGTACCTAAACCAGTATCAAATGATGCCTTTAAATTTAGAATGAATTATGCAAACCTTTTAAAAGTTTATTTGAAAACTGAAGGGTTGGAGCAAGTACTAACAAAGTCAGACATGTACAAACACATTTACAGTTTAAGTGTTATGTTAACCAGAACCCCTACAAGGCAAAAGGTGGCCTAGCTGGATTACACACAGGTGCCATAAATGGAAGAAACCAGGTAACATCTAAGAAATTAATAAAATGGCCAGAAGGAATAAAGCTGGGGGCAGAGATAAGTATGGACCAGAAAGTCAAAATAACTTGATAATCCTCCACATCTTAAGGAGCAGATTATCCACAATCTTGAGTCAAGGGACTGCTGAGAATGCAGATGTAGATAAGAATCCACCTCTTTACTGGAAATCATAAATCGAAGGTAGGAATCCTCTAAAAAGTAATAAAACTGTTGCTAACTAATCAAGCTCTCTCTGTAGATAAGAGTGCATTTGTATATCTTAAGAACTAGAGGGCCCAAAGAAGTGACTAGAGCCCAACTCTCACCTTTAATTCATTCTACAAATCCTTCCCTTCTAAAATACAGGACTGGGAATTCCCTGGCTGTCCAGCTGTTAGGACTCCATGCTCTCACTGCTGAGGGCCAGGGTTCAGTCCCTGGATGGGGAACTAAAAATCCCACAAGCTGCACGGTGCAGCCCAAAAAAATAATAATTATTTAAAAATATATAAATAAAATACAGGACTGTTTAATTCATTCCACAAAGACTTATTGAATGTTTATTTTCCCAGGCATTGTGTTGATGAAAGAGGTTACCAAAGTGAACAAGACACAGTCCCTGTCCTGGAGGATGTAGAGCTTAAGGGAAAAGACAAACACCTAAGTAGAAAGTGGTAAAGTAATGTGGTCAATACATTTATGCCGTGTGTTCTGATAACAGAGGGGATCACTCACTTAGCCCAGCCCAGAAATAGGTCAGGGAGAGAAATTAGGGTTACTATGTTGGATATGAAAGGATACCTGAGCTAGATCTTAAAAAATGAGAAGTTAGTAAAGTAAGTAACAGAGAAAAGAACATTCAAGAAAAGGGAACAAATAATAGGAGCAAAGGATTGAGCATGAAACAATCCTTTGATGTATGATAAGAGGGTGAGGTGTGAGGTACCACTGGTAGATTATTATTATTATTCTTAGAATGTAAGGATAGAGATGCTGAGGGGTAGGAGAGGAGGCTGACAATGTACAGGTCAGATTATGGAGGGACTAGAATGCCACACAAAGATTCTTAAACTTTATCTTGTAGGTCACGGGGAACCACTGTTAAGTGGAGAATGATACAGAATCACATTTCACATAAGTCACTCTGGCAACACTGTGGTGGATGAATCTGACAGGGAGCAAGATTGGAGGTCGGGGACCAGTTAGTAGACTACTGAAATAGTTCAGGAAAGAAATAATGAGGTCCTGAACTAACAAGTGACCTTCTAATAAAAACCCCAATAATCCAGGATGATCAAAGTGTAGTAGAACAAAAAACTAATGCATTGATATATATGTGAACATACAATACATAATATTTATATATCACATATATTTTTATATGTACATATATATATGCTTTTTTGCTACTATTACATTACATTATAGATTGTGCCTTTCTACATTAATCAAAAAGGACAGGTAATTCCCTGGTGGTCCAGTGGTTAGGGCTCCTCACTTCCACTGCAGGAGGAACCGATTCGATCCCTGGTCTGGGAACTGAGAGCCCGCAAGCTGTGGTGCGGCCAGAAAAAAAAAAAAAAAGGACAAAGAATTTACGAAAACAAAAAGGAAAAGGGAAGCTACAATTCAAAGCATTCTATTTATCGTAGAACTAGCAATTAATAATAAATTGTTTAAAAACACAGACCTACTAGAGAATGGACTTGAGGATATGGGGAGGGGGAAGGGTAAGCTGTGACAAAGCGAGAGAGTGGCATGGACATATATACACTACCAAACGTAAAATAGATAGCTAGTGGGAAGCAGCTGCATAGCACAGGGAGATCAGCTTGGTGCTCTGTGACCACCTAGAGGGGTGGGATAGGGAGGGTGGGAGGGAGGGAGACGCAAAAGGGAAGAGATATGGCAACATATGTATAAGTATTACTGATTCACTTTGTTATAAAGCAGAAACTAACACACCATTGTAAAGCAATTATACTCCAATAAAGATGTAAAAATAAAATAAAATAAATTGTTACCCCCAAATGAGTTATTTTACTGGAAAAATAAATAGAATTCTGCTAGAAATTTAAATTTAGAAGGAGGAATATTATTTAAAATGTATCCCATAAAGCATCTGAAATCAAGAACATTATCAGATTTCTCAGAATAATTTATTAACAAAGAAAATCTATATACTAGATCTACATAAATTAAAAGCAATAAAATAATTTAATAAAGAAAACAACATGACCTTAGTAACAATTTATTGTGAACCTACCTTGCCATGTGTACCACTTACTATTTGTAAATCTTAGTGAGGTAGGACCACTATATTCATTTTGCAGATGAGAAAATGAAAGCTCAGATAAGTTTACTTACCTAATAACCAGGACTTAAAGTTTGTCTGATTTTAGATGTCTTGTTTACATGTAGCCACATGTAAATAAGACTGTAAGCATTTCACAAGAATATTTTTATTTCACAAATACAGCACTTCATATCAGAAAGCCAAGATTAGGTTTGGGCAATAGAGCTAACACTGGGGTCAAAGAGAACTTGATTTATATCTAGACTTTACCCCTTACTAGCTGTGAGAATTTGAGTTAACTTCTCTGAGTT
This sequence comes from Lagenorhynchus albirostris, assembly GCF_949774975.1. Taxonomy (NCBI): domain Eukaryota; kingdom Metazoa; phylum Chordata; class Mammalia; order Artiodactyla; family Delphinidae; genus Lagenorhynchus; species Lagenorhynchus albirostris. The sequence continues at coordinate 74,994,696 of NC_083101.1, read as the reverse complement.
TCAACAAGCATAAAAGAGGTTAGAAGCCTTCAAAGTGTTCCTGCAAAGATCACAAAGTAACCAGTCCAGGTAAGTAATCAATTAATAGTAGCTAATGCTATTATTCATAAATCAATAAAATGTATAAATAAAACTAATACACTGCATTAAAATTGAAATAAAAAATTAATTTAGGAAAAGAACACCCTTTTCCTCTGCTATGAATGTTTCTTTAGCCATAACAGGCATATTATTTACAATAGAATACCTAACTCATAAGAATATATAGTCAACTCTTGATAATCCAATAGCATATTAACTGGCTTGCAGTTAATCTGTAATTAAAGTGCCATAGTAACCCAGCTTTTCCTCCCTTGTTAGAGACAAGTCGGTTAGGAACCTGTGATGCCCAAACTCTTCCCTCAACCACACATACACTGTAGCTCCCAAATCCCCACCACAGCATTTCCACCCGAAGTGCTCTGGTCCCTGACTTGGCACTTCAAATCCCACTGCTGGGGAAAGCTGAGAGAGGACTGGAATAATCAGTACTTGCCACCACATTAGTGGGTCCCCTAGCGAATAATTCTTCCTACATTTTTTGTGATATCTGTGATGTGATCCTCACTCCCCTGTAACTCTACCACTTACGCCAGTTAATAGCTGACAATATTGAAGAAGTATAACTTAGAAATCTGGGAGCAACTTTAAACCATTTTACTTGATTAAAAAAAAAAAATTTCTTGGGCTTCCCTGGTGGCGCAGTGGTTGAGAGTTCGCCTGCCGATGCAGGGGACACGGGTTCGTGCCCTGGTCCGGGAGGATCCCACATGCCACAGAGCAGCTGGGCCCGTGAGCCATGGCCGCTGAGCCTGCGCGTCCAGAGCCTGTGCTCAGCAACGGGAGAGGCCGCAACAGTGAGAGGCCCGCGTACGGCAAAAAAAAAAAAAAAAAAAAAAAAAAATTTCTTGCTGTATAGCACAGGGAACTCTACTTCACTTCGCTGTACAGTAGAAACTAACACAACATTGTAAAACAACTACATCCCAATTAACAAAAAAATTTGTTTGCAAAACAAAATAAATTCTTGCCATTATATAACCATTTTAAGTTATATAAGTTTTTAGTTGGCTTAAATAGTTCAACACTAACTATAATATTTAGTTACTATTAAAATATTTAGTTACTATTAAAATTCAATACTAACTATAACATTTAAAATATTACTTAAATGATTCAATACTAACTATAATATTTAGTTACTACTACTAAATATTTTAATAGTTTAGTATTTTAATAGTTAAACTTAGTGATATCACAAAGAATTAAATAATAAACCCCAGGTAAACAGTCCCTGAGGCCCAAGTTAATACTGTATAAATACTGCTATGTATCTATATTATACTTCATAAAAATATTTAAAAAATTACCTTGGTGTTCTTCTAAATCCATGTCAAGTTGTCTAATTTCTTCATTAAGCTGATTTATTTTTTCTTTTATATCTGTTAACCTGTTGAAAATATTATTTAATGAATTTATGGCAGACAATTTAGATATTCAGTAAAAACATTTAGTGACGATGTTATGAAATCTTACATCTTTTTGAATCTGCAGAAACAATATCAATAAATAATATGCTTTATTCTGAGGACAATACTATAAATTTGAGAGAAAAATCTTTTTTCATGATTCGCATTTAGAGTACAAAGTGTGTTCTGAGAATGCTGGCTTGCCTGACTTCAACAGTAGACCCTTCCCTGCCAGCCATCTTTTGAGCTTTACTTGTGATATTAAGAAAATAAAAAATCTTTAGCAACCTTCTTTTTGTAGGTTTATATAAACTAAACTAAGTTAGCAAGTTTGTCTTAAAAGTTAGAAAATAAGAGAAAATTTACCATTGAGAGAAGATTATATGGGTTAAAATTTTAACAAAAGCAGTTGTACTTATTACAAAGCTATAGTAATCAAGACAGTATGATACTGGAATAAGGATAGACATATCCTTTTAAGGATAGACAATGGAATAGAATTGTGAGTCTAGGAATAAGACCCTGTATCTATATACAACTGATTTTTGACAAAGGTGCCAAAACAATTAAACAGAGAAAGAACATTAAATAATATTTCTTAAAAGAATATTTCAACAAATGGTGCTGGAATAACTGGATATACACAAGCAAAAGAATAAAACTGGACTCCTACCTCATACCATACACAAAAGTTAACTAAAAGTGGGTCATAGATCTAAACATAAGAACTAAACTATAAAACACAAATAAAAAAACATAAGCATAAATCTTCAAGAAATTGAACTAGGCATTGGTTTCTTACATATGACACCAGAAGCACAGATGACAAAAGAAAAAAATAAATAAACCAGATATAATCAAAATTTAAAACTACTGGGACTTCCCTGGTGGCACAGTGGTTAAGAATCCGCCTGCCAATGCAGAGGATACAGGTTTGACCCCTGGTCTGGGAAGATCCCACATGCCGCAGAACAAATAAGCCTGTGCACCACAACTACTGAGCCTGCACTCTAGAGCCCATGAGCCACAACTACTGAAGCCTGTACACCTAGAGCCCATGCTCCGCAACAAGAGAAGTCACTGCAATGAGGAGCCCGGGCACCGCAACAAAGAGTAGCCCCCGCTCGCTGCAACTACAGAAAGCCCGTGCACAGCAATGAAGACTCAATGCAGCCAAAAATAAATAAATAAAATAAATAAATTTATTTAAAAAATAAAGTCTTAAAAAAAATTTTAAACTTTTGTGCTTCAAAGGACACCATAAAGAAAGTGAAAAGAAAACCCAAATAATGGAAGAAAACTTTTGCAAATCATTTATCTGATAAGAGACTTTATTTAGAATATATAAAGAGCTCTTACAATTCAATAATAAAACAATAAATAACCCAATTTAAAAATGGGCAAAAACACAGGGAGATCAGCTTGGTGCTTTGCGATGACCTAGAGGGGTGGAATAAGGAGGGTGGGAGGGAGGCTCCAGAGGGAGGGGATGTGGGGATATATGTATGCATATGGCTGATTCACTTTTTTGTACAACAGAAACTAACACACTATTGTGAAGCAATTATACTCCAATAATGATCTATAAAAAATAAATAAATTTTAAAAATGGGCAGAGAATGTGAATAGACATTTCTCCAAAGAATATATATATATGACCAATAAGTACAGGAAAAAGAGTTTAAGATCATTCATTAATCATCAGGAAAATGCAAATCAATGATACCACTTCACACCTACTAAGGTGGCTACACAGTAATCAAAAATGACAGATAATAACAAGTGTTGGTGAGGTCATGGAGAAACTGGAACACTTATACACTGCTGGTGAAAATGTAAAATGGTGCAGCTGCATTGGAAAATAGTCTGGCACCTCCTCAAAAAGTTAAATATAGAGTTACCGTATGAACCAGCACTCCTAGGTAAATTCCACTCCTAGGTAAATACCCAAGAGAAGTGAAAATATATATGTCCACACACAAAAACATGTACACGATTGTTCATACCAGCATGATCCATCACAGCCAAAAAATAGAAACAATCCAAATGTCCATCAATTAATGAATGGATAAATAAATACAGTATAACCACACAAATGGGATATTATTTGGCAATAAAAAGAAATGAAATACTGATACATGCTACAACACAGATGAACCCTGAAAACATTATGCTAAGTGTAAGAATCCAGCCACATAGGACCATATATTGTATGCTTTCATTTATATGAAATGTCCAGAACAGGCCAATCTACACAGACATAAGGTACAGTGGTTGCTTAGGGCTGGGAATGGGGGATGAGAGGTGTGATGGTTAAGGGATATGGGTTTCTATTGGGGTGACTGAACTGTTCTGAAATTGACTGAGGTGGTGGTTGCACAACTCTGTGAATATAATAAAAAACTCTGAATTGTACACTTTAAATATGTGAATTGTACAGTATGTATTATATCACAATAAAGCTGTTTTTAAAAAGCAATTATACTATGTAATGGCTCTTAACTAAACATTCAAAGAATTATTTAAAGCTATAAATAAAACTGAAAGCTGCATCAATACTGTCAGTGTGAATCACAGAAAAAATGACTGTAACAATATGCACCTCTTACACATTTAGAATGCAATTTAAAAGATGAGAAATGAATGTAAAATGTCCTAGTGTAAAAGTACTTACTGTCGCTCCATGCTGGCTATTTCCTGATTATCTTCTTTAACCTATAAAGGCATGAAGAGAAAACAGAATTTAAAGAATTACTCATTGTTAGGCTATCTTAAAGAGATTTTCCTTCTAGGGTGTGTACTAAAATATCAAATCTAGTCGCTTTAAACTTATTTCTTGAAATTCAGCCTTTGAAGTTAAAAGGAACATCATTAGGGAACTATTCACAGATTTTTCTTTCCTCCTCAAAGGAAGAGTGGTGACTGATAAATATCCATACCTATCCACGTGGCACCAAGAAGTTAACACATCTTCAGGCCTGGATCAATTTACATAAATATCTAGGATTTTTGAGCCTGTCTCCCCCGCCCTGCTCCCCCTGCTCCCCACCCCCAACCCATGCACACGGCAGGGCTGCCAGATTTAGCAATCCTAGTTACATCTGAATTTCAGAAAAACAATGAATAACTTTTGTGGTATGTATTTGGAATACACTTATTGTCCTTACGTGTATACTTATTCTAAAAGATTATTCACTGCTTATCTGAAATTCAAATTTAACTAGTCATTCTGTATTCTATCTAGAAATTCTATACCAAGATCACACTCTTCGTCCCCTGCCTTCAATGATCTCTTTCCAAGGAACTTCAGAGATTCTAGATTTTGATACCTTTCTAGAATGATTCTAACACTTAAATAGCTCCTGAGTTGATCCCTAAGCCTCCTACAAACCCACTGGATTCAATCTAAGACCACAAAGGAGTCCCATTTGTAGGTTCCTGACTAGAGGTGCTCCCAAATATATAGGCTCCTAAGGGCTGTATGTTTAGGGTGTCTCAGGATAAACAATAGGATAAATTAAAGCCAGTCTTGGGATAGTAAGAAAGCTACTGAACACATCTGACATAACACGGTGACATACTGTGATTTCACAGGACATTTTAATTCCATTCACTTCATGGTGGCACTGATAGAAATAACCACACAAAGTTGTCAGCCTTGGGGCACTTCATTTTCTAAATATGAGGCCCAAAACAAATAATGGAATACATCTTCAATAAGATTAATTATTTACTGATCAATAAGAAGAGTTTCAAGTTTTTCTTATAAGGATCCAAAACATGAAAAAATGACCAAAATATGCATGAAGACCATATAAAATTAGGATTTAAGCAAAAAAAAAAAAGTTTATTTGAGAAATGACTTTTACCTAGATCTTCTTAGTCAAGCAGTTCATATTAATTTAGATGGAGTTCACTTTTCACTGTTTTTTAAGAAAATAAACTTATTAGTTTTCTGTTCAATTCATATGCCTTAAATAAAACAGACTGATACATTTACCAAATCCTGACATATTAAAATACATATGTTTGTTTTTCCTACCTGCTTAAGTAATCTCTCTCTCTCTTCCATTGGGGATCCCATGCTTTTGTCTTCCGCAATCATTTGATCTCGATGGGACTCCAACTCATAAAGTTTTTCATGCAACAATACAGCCTCCTGTTTTACCTGGGAGTGTGCTATTTCCTGAAGAGAATTAAAATAATTTTAGTATTTTATCAAAAACTATTCAAATAGTTTTCAGTTTATAAGACTAAGGACAAATTTAAACTACCAGCATCTTTAAATAGAGATATCAAGAACCTAGAGTACTCAATAATGCTACAAAGTACGTTTCTAAACATTGAAGAATAAAAATAAATCCCTACATACTTTCATAAGCAATTTTCAGTCTAAGGTTCACAAGAAGGTGGTAGCTTTAGTTTATTTTCTAAATATAAGACCTAAACAAAGATAAAGACATCTCTACTAATGGGAAGATAATAAAGAAAATTTAACGATGTATGTATAACTTTAACCACAAAACCCAATCCAAAGTCCAAGGAACTGATCGCTAGAGGGAAGATATTTTCCCCTGAATAGATCATATATATGCTTTCCTACAAGTTTATGGGTTGAACTATATCCCCCAAAAATGTATGCTGAAGTCCTAATCTCCAGCACCTGTGAACATGACCTAATTTGAAATGGAGTCTGTGCAGATTTAATCAAGTTAAGATTATCTTGAGGTCATTAAAGTGGACCTTAATCCAGTATTAACTGCTCTTTATTAGAAGAGAAGAGATAAAAAGCAGAGACACCTGAGGAGAATGCCATTTGATGATACAGGCAAAGAATGGAGTGATGTAGCTACAAGTCAAGGAACAAATGCCAAGGATCGACAGCTAGCACCAGAAGCTAGGAAGAGGCAAGGAAGGATTCCACCTAGTGTCCCAAAAGAAGCAAGTCTTTGATTTTAGACTTTTAGCCTCCAGAACTACAAGAAATTTCTGTTGTTTTATGTCACCCAGTTTGTGATACTTTATTACAGCAGCACTAGGAAACTAAGACACGAGTAGTAAAATTATCATGTATTCACCACTGTTCTACTGTTCACAAAGAGAAAATAAGGGATGTGATAATTTTAAAAGATAACCAAAAGAGCTAGGGATGTTGGTGGTAGTGGTGATGATGATGATGAAAATGACATTTGAAGCTGTTATTTATTGAGCACGTATTCTGTGCCAGGCACTATACTTCATATTTTTTATATACTATCTCTAACACTCAAAGCAACTCTGTAAGATAGTACTATCATCTCTGTTTTACAGATGAGAAAACTGATGATCTGATATCTAAATAATTTTTCTAAGTTAACAAAAATAAAAGTTAATCATGAAAAAAAAGTTAATGATATCTGAAAACAGGCTGACAGTATGAACAAGATTTTTAAGAGGGGAGACCTCCTCCTTTTTGAAAGCAAAAGAGAAGGAATCTTAAAAACAGGAAAAAGTGAACAAGAGGAAATGTTTGAAAGTCCATAGGCAAAGGGTTATATACACAGCTTAAGTAATGTATTAGCTTCAGGTGAAAAGGCATGATAATAAAATACCGATAGAAAAAATGCAGACATTTTGATGTATCCCTTTTCATAGTACCTCCCCCGTCTCTTTTGCTTAACCACCTATAGACATGTTCATCATTGCATCTTGATAAAACCACTCCTGAAGACTCAAGCTCTTGTTGATCTTTCACCTGATTTTTTTCACACTCCTATGAACTGAATCAGCAATACTTAGCACAGTAGGGAGCATACAGCAGATATGCAATAAACACTACTTGATTGATATTTGACATAATGTTATCTTGAAGAACAAATCTTCCCCCCCCAAAAAGACCCACAAAGGAATCCAGCTAAAGTTAAACAGAATTAGGATCTACATTTTCTTCATTTGAGAATACTGTAAGTTTTTTTAAATTCATGTAATTTTAGGCATACATGTACTAATGCCAAAGTAGAGTGGCATCAATAGAAACACTAATTCCAAGGTTATACCCTACACCTCTTCCTGTGGAAACTAAATCTGCCAATGAAATAAGACCTAACTCTCTCCTACACACCCTAAAAAAAGATAGTGAGGAATTCTGAAAGCTGGCTGTATTAATACTATATAAATGCAGTCCTTATTCCTTGAAGCATATTTTTATTACCATAGAGATCAAAGAAAATAAAAATACTGTGTACCCACATGTATACAACTGGATATAGAAAATCATCTTAATATTTTTAAGCAAACTAGTTTTTTCAATAGCAAATTTCCAAAAGAATGATTACAAAATATTCATGGTTTATTTCTTTTGCAAGCTAGGTGAAAGCAATCATGTCAATTTACAATTGTTACTAATCCTATCATCGTTATAGCTACCTGAATACATAGGAAATCAAGAAAGGCAGGCAAGATTTGATGTACAGACAGTGGGAAGGTAGTTTGCAGAAAAAGAATGCATTGGCCAACAAATATATAAAGAGATACTCAACTTTTTGTATAAATAAATGAAAATTAAAACAAGATACTAATTTTAAACTATTAAACTAGTAAAAATGGAAAAGGTGGATGGATAACGCAGCTGTTAATGAGTACGGGGGAAATAGGCACTCTCATACATTGAGATTAGGAGTAGAAAATGGAACTTTTTTGGAAGGCAATTTGGCAATGTTACAACGTTTTAGAAGTTTGTACCTTCTGACCCAATGCAAGAAATTTATCTTAAGATACACTCGTAGTAACTTTGCATAAAATGTGTTTTCACTACAGCATTGTTTTATAATCTCAAAAAACTATCAATATAAACAATCTAGTCATCTACAAGGCTGTGCTATATATAGTCATACAATGTAATACAATGCAGTAATTTCAAAAAATGAGAAAGATATCTTAAGAGCTGACATGAATAGACATTCAAGAGAGAATGTTAGGTTAAAAAAAAAAAGCTGCAGACAGCATATCCAGTGTACATCCCACTTAAGGTTTTTCTCAACAGTAAAATGAAGGTAGGATTATAGGATTGCTGTGAAGATAAAATGACAATGCTGGTGACATATGTAAAGAGCTCAAAAAAAGCACATAGTAATCACTCAATAAATGTGAGAGCAGTTCTGTCTGGAAAGAGGGAAAATAAATAGGCATTTTTACTTTCATCTTATTCAATTTTTTAATAGAAAACATGTTTTGTGACTTTAAAAACGCTTTAAATAAATAATAAAACAAATGCAAGCTTTTACATCTTTAAAGTAATGAACTGACTTCTCCATCTTCACTTGTCTTTAGTCTCTTGCTTGTATGTTTTTTTTTTTAACATCTTTATTGGCGTATAATTGCTTTACAATGTTGTGTTAGTTTCTGCTATATAGCAAAGTGAATAAGCTATACGTATATATATATCCCCATATCCCCTCCCTCTTGCGTCTCCCTCCCACTCTCCCTATCCCACCCGTCTAGGTGGTCGCAAAGCACCGAGCTGATCTCCCTGTGCTATGTGGCTGCTTCCCACTAGCTATCTATTTTACATTTGGTAGTGTATGTATGTCAGTGTTACTCTCTCACTTCGTCCCAGCTTACCCTTCCCCCTCCTTGTGTCCTCAAGTCCATTCTCTAGTCTGCGTCTTTATTCCTGTCCTGCCCCTAGGTTCATCAGAACCATTTTTTTTTTTTAGATTCCATATATATGTGTTAGCATATGGTATTTGTTTTTCTCTTTCTGACTTACTTCACTCTGTATGACAGGCTCTAGGTCCATCCACCTCACTACAAATAAATCAATTTCATTTCTTTTTATGGCTGAGCAACATTCTATTGTATATATATGCCACATCTTCTTTATCCATTTGTCTGTCAATGGACACTTAGGTTGCTTCCATGACCTGGCTATTGTAAATAGTGCTACAATGAATATTGTGGTACATGACTCTTTTTGAATTATGGTTTTCTCAGGGTATGTGCCCAGTAGTGGGATTGCTGGGTCAGATGGTAGTTCTATTTTTATTTTTTTAAGGAACCTCCATACTGTTCTCCATAGTGGCTGTTATCAATTTACATTCCCACCAACAGTGCAAGAGGGTGTCTTTTTCTCCACACCCTCTCCAGCATTTACTGTTTGTAGGTTTTTTGATGATGGCCATTCTGACCGGTGTGAGGTGATACCTCATTGCAGTTTTGATTTGCATTTCTCTAATGATTAGTGATGTTGAGCATCCTTTCATGTGTTTGTCGGCAATCTGTATATCTTCTTTGGAGAAATGTCTATTTAGGTCTTCTGCCCATTTTTGGATTGGGTTGTTTGTTTTATTGATATTGAGGTGCATGAGCTGCTTGTATAGTTTGGAGATTAATCCTTTGTCAGTTGCTTCGTTTGCAAATATTTTCTCCCATTCTGAGGGTTGTCTTTTCTTCTTGTTTATCGTTTCCTTTGCTGTGCAAAAGCTTTTAAGTTGCATTAGGTCCCACTTGTTTATTTTGGGGTTTTTTTTCCATTTCTCTAGGAGGTGGGTCAAAAAGGATTTTGCTGTGATTTATGTCACAGAGTGCTCTGCCTATGTTTTCCTCTAACAGTTTTATAGTGTCTGGCCTTACATTTAGGTCTTTAATCCATTTTGAGTTTATCTTTGTGTATGGTGTTAGGAAGTGTTCTAACTTCATTCTTTTACATGTTGCTGTCCAGTTTTCCCAGCAGCACTTATTGAAGAGGCTTTCTTTTCTCCATTGTATATTCTTGCCTCCTTTATCAAAGATAAGGTGACCATATGTGCGTGGATTTATCTCTGGGCTTTCTATCCTGTTCCATTGATCTATATTTCTGCTTTTGTGCCAGTACCATACTGTCTTGATTACTGTAGCTTTGTAGTATAGTCTGAAGTCAGGGAGCCTGATTCCTCCAGCTCTGTTTTTCTTTCTCAAGATTGCTTTGGCTATTCGGGGTCTTTTGTGTTTCCATACATTGTGAAATTTTTTGTTCTAGTTCTGTGAAAACTGCCATTGGTAGTTTTAAATTACCATTAGATTTTGTGTGCCTCAGCAAGGCAGAATGATTTTTGTACAGGGTAGGTACTCAATAACTGAATCTGCTTTCTTACTAAACTAAGATATTTGCAGTCCTGAATAGGAAAAAAAATTATTACATTTCTATTAGTAAACTACTAAATAAATATGTACCTGAATGAGTTCCATTAATATATTTAACTGAATTTTCTTTTGTAGCTGAGTAATATGAAAACTTTTACTTGATTTTTACTTACAGATTCCAAGCTCTCTTTTTTCATGTTCAGTGAATCTAGTTGTTGCTGAAGTGTATCTAATTCCTAAGAAGAAGGAAAAAAATCAAATATATAGGCAAATTACATTAAGAATAATTTCCTTCTCAACATTTTAAATACAGATGTGACAAAGTAAATTTTGTAAATGTTTTCAACCCATATCTTAAAATCTGACTAGAATTTATTAACATTCATTATTTCTATTTTTGCCAATTTATTTCATTATTACTAAAAACCTTGCCAAGATCAACCTTTTAAAATACTTATGAGCTTTTTAAAGGGAGCCAGAACTTTTCACAGTGAATCATCACTGTATTCTGAGAATATCAAATATCAGAATACTTCAAATTAATGATGATACTGTTTAAAGTTATAATTTTTATTTGTCTTTTTAACCATGTTTCCATATCTTTTGCCTATTTTCTTTTAAGGCCAAGACCTGTAGCCATTTATATGGCTCACTCTTAGGGATAAGTCCCTTGAACTGTTTATAGTTGACCCCTGAATAAGACACGTTTGAGTTGCATGAGTCCAATGACATGTGGATTTTTTTCAAGAAATACGTACTACAGTACTACTCAATCCATGGATGGTTTAATCCGTGGATGTGGAACCTTCGATACTGAGGGTCAACTATAAATTATACACAGACTTAAACTGCACAGGGGTCAGTGTGCCTAACACCCAAGGTGTTCAAGGGCCAACCAGACCCATTCAAACACCCCTGTGTGATATTAGCTATATTTTGATAATATTTTGGTATTTTTATAATATTCTTTCATCAATGTTTCATTATATGTTATAAATTCTGTCTAACATAAAAAGTTATATTAAATTTTCAATAAAGGATTATCTGAGAAACTAGAACTACATTCATTATTGGCATTTGCGGGGACTAATTCTCTGTTAACTGGTTAAGGGATATCTGGACATGAAAGGGCACTACCTTGTAAACCTGAGTCACCACCATGACTGAATGTTGAGAGGATTCTCAATAATCCCTCAGTAGACATCCAAATTTCTTATTTAAACACCATAATTAGGGGACAAAAGCTGTTCAAATTAAGGGCATAGCAAGTAAACGACTTGCTGTTTATTAGGCAGGAAGAAAAGGAAAGAAAGTAAATATCCATATGGCTCTGGTGTATGAGGACTTTTAATGTTTTCATTAAAAGTTCATTAAAAAACAATTGTTTCATGTATCTTTATGACCTGCAAAAATGAATGATGCATAGAACTGAATAACAGAGTAAAAGCTAGGTCATTATGCAACATAAGAAAACGAAATTTTCTAGATCAGTGCTTCCTAAATTCAAATGTCCATATGAATCATCTTGTTAAAATGAAGACTCTGATTAGTAGGTTTAGTCAAGCTCTCAAGGGATGCCAATGCTGCCCACCTTCAGATCACCTTTTTAGTAGTAAGACTGCTATATGCCCAGCACAGAGTAGTAATTAGTATTACCTGCAACAATTTCTCATTCATGGTTTTCATTTCTATATACTTGACTTGTTTTTCTGGAGGCATATTTTTGATAATGCCCTCTGCTGCTTGTTTTTCCTGTTCAGTTTCTTCTTCTACACTTCTAATTTGTTTTTCCTTCCTGAAATCAAAGGTATACAATATTCCTCTTACAATATTGAGGGGAAAAATCAATTAACTTTACTCAGTCTCAATTAAGTAGGATACGTAAAAGTTATTTAACCATAGTTTGTGATCTAAAAGTCCTTATAGATGTACACACAAATTTTATTTGACCTGTACAAAATTTGGCCCCATCAACACAGACTTATTGGGACTTCCCTGGTGGTGCAGGGGTTAAGAATCCGCCTGCCAATGCAGGGTACACGGGTTCAATCCCTGGTCCAGGAAGATCCCACATGCTGCAGAGCAACTAAGCCCGTGAGCCACAACTACTGAGCCTGCGCTCTAGAGCCCACGAGAAACAACTACTGAGCCCGTGTGCCACAAATACTGAAGTCCGCATGCCTAGAGTCCATGCTCCGCAACAAGAGAAGCCACCGCAATGAGAAGCCTGCTCACCGCAACAAAGAGGAGTCCCAGCTCACCGCAACCAGAGAAAGCCCGCGCGCAGCAACGAAGACCCAACGCAGCCAAAAACAAATAAATTTATAACAAAACAAAACACAGACTTATTTTACATCTTTCTCTTCTCAATCTCCAAATCCTTGTATTTCCTTATTCTCCACTTTACTTTCTTATAAAAAACCACAAAGATTATCACAGAAAATCCTTAAAGTCTTATACATATGAGAATGTATTTGCACTTTTTGTTATCATACCCTCAAGACAAACAAGAGAGTTAAATTTTAGAATAGTGGTTTTCAAGTATCTTTTAGCTATAGAATTCTTTGACCAAATGAAATCTCGCATGGAAGTTTACCACATAAATCATCTCAAGTAACACAGCTCTGACTGCACTAGGGAGTAGGAAGACCAACAGTGCAATTTGATTAAAAAATTCATAGCTTTAGATTAATATATTTTGCTTAAATTCCCTTTTATCTACTGCTTTAATTAAAACTGGTATTGATATTTCACAAATTATCAACTGTACTTTAGCACTGCAAAATAATAAGCTAATTTCCTTGAAAATATAACAGGAACATTATAAGTCTAATCATGTAAGTAGTAGTAATGAAATTAATTACAAACAATAACAATCTTTATCATATAATCACAAGAAATACCAGTGATGTGCCACTTATTACCTATGCAAGATCAATTATAAATAGGGTAAAGAAAAATTCTGAAAAAATAGAGGTAAGATGCTAGTTATCATGTAAATACTTCAAGATTTACATATAAAAAGCTTGCTTGAAGATAAATTCTCAGTCTCAATATCATAAATTTCTACTTTGAGTTTCAAAATATAATTATTCTATTCAATCTCTTTCAAATGTAGATATCGTTAACAGTTTTCATAATCACTAACTGAGCCTCATAGATCCACATATCTATCCTCCACACACTTTACACATTCATACCCTAGTACCAGAATAAGATAATCTAAACTCAGAAATTTTCCTACAGAGAGCATCTCATAATAACCAAATAAAAGATGAACATAATGAAACAGACAACCTGGAATTTCTATTTATTTTTGTCTCATTATTGAACAGGAAGTGATGTCTTCACTTTGAGCCTCAATTACTATAGCATAAAAAAATGTGTCTGCTGCTGCTACAATTTACACGGGTATATGCATGTGCTCATAGAAATTTCAAACAGAAAAGATCATCTATTCCAATCTCTTTGTTTCACAGATTAAGGATACTGAAGCCCAGAGAAGTTTGTTAGATCTAACTCATTCTGAACTCCATGATTATTTACTACCAACAATGAATCTTAACCATGTTTTTGCCTGATATATCTACTACAGTTAGATGGGAACTAATGTTGTAAAGTATTCCATTTTACAGAGGGGAAGTTACACAAGGAAGCACAAGGAAGGTAACTGATTTTTTTGAAGGTCACGTAATGGCCAAGGGTCGGGTCTTTTGATGCTTTGAGCAGTCTGCTCCTGTTATAACTTGGCAGTAAAACTACCAATGATGGTGTCATAAAAATGAGTAAACAACAAAGTTGAAACTCAGTGGAATACAAAACTTGGTGGAACCTTTTCAACTTGAATCTTTCAAAATACAAAGTACCTTTAGGATCAACACTTAAATCACTTTAGCAATGTATCTTTCAAATTATGCATTCTCAATATTATATACTTTAACTCACAAAGTAAATTTGTTAATATTTAAATTTTCTAAGATTAAGAATCACAAAGGTTAAGCAAGCCACCTTAGTTGTTACACTGAAAAAGTCAAAGATGACTTTAAGAAATTATTCTTCTAGTCAATCTTTTGCTAAGGAAGTCTAGTTTCTTTCTTTTTTGTTTTTTCCACCTGTTCACGGTACAAAGGTTAAAACAAAGTGAAATAAAATCATATGACATACTTTTTTTTTTTTAATGGTGTGGAAGAAAGAGAGTACATTCCTTACACACCAGTCTCGGAGACAAAAGAAAAAAGGAAAGGTAAGATCCTATATATTTATAGGTTCAGTGATTACTGATGAATTTTTTGAAATCATATTTAAACTTGTTAAGTCTATACAAAAATCTCTGTCTCTAATAAGTGATGAAAGAGAAGAAAATATGACTGTATTTTTCACAAGATCTACCTTAGAAATATAAACCTGGGACATGGCCAAAAAATCTTTCCCAAATAAATTGAAAACGTAATAAAAATTAATTATTTTTCTTTTGAAAAAAAAAGGTTTCATCTAACCAATCAAATTTATAAGATCTTTTTATTTTGAAATATGTTAATCACAGAGCATTTTGAAGTGATATTAACTTAAAAACAAATTTGTAAGATGAAAAAAGACTGACTACCAGGTGATAATTGTTGAAACTACGCAATGACTATCCTACTTAGAGGTTTTTTCTTGATAGTTTCCATTATAAAAGTTTTTAAGTTTGAAAAAAGAAGTTCTATAAAATTACAAGAGATAAGTTAATTGTGAATTATTAATACCTTACTCCAAATACATTGAATTCTGGTATAAATATCTAAAATATTTAATGACAAAACTGTATTACAGTATATACATTTTATTTAACAAAACCAAAATAATTGCAATATCTTTTTATTTCATGGTATATAATAGTCATATAAAGTACATGACCAAAAACTTCTCAGAAACTTGTACTTGAAACTGCACTAAGAAGAACATTGTTTCTTTTTTAATATCTACCATTTCCTTTTGTGAAAATCTTTTTTTCTGTAATATAGGTTATAGGCTATATAAAAGGGCACTTAATTTTGTAAGATAGTTTTTAAAAAAACTGATATTCCATTTATTCTCTATTTTTTAATCACTAAACTCAAGCCCACATATCATTTCAAAATAAATATCAAATCGAAAAAAAAATCCAAAGGGAGAAAAAGGCAATAATAGCTGTTTCCTTTTAAATCAACTTTTTAAATAGGGTAAACTGACTCAAGAACAATTTCTGCATAAACTATTGGCTAGTTATTCTGCCAATCTGATGTCTTCAAGATAGCCAATAAAGCTAGCAAATGTTGCTGTCTAAGGATTTGTCTATTTAGTGTTGTGATGGTCAACATCCACCTACCCCATCTTTCAATCTTTCCCCTCTCAAAACATGTACAAATATACGAAAAGCCCCATGGACCTTGTGGCTCAATCAATGCATTTCATAGCTTTAGACCTAATAATGGTTTAGATCTATTGACTGCTTTCTTGTACAGAATCTATCTTAAGCTCTAAGTATATATAGTTTCTAACTCTAAAATTTATCAAATAGAAGGAAAAAAAGATTCCTTTTCCAACCCTTACGATTTTATTCACTTTAGCATACTGGAGAAGACAATTATTAGTATAACACAGATGATAAAGATAATAAATACAAGACAATCCTCTGTCTCCATTTTCACAAGTCTCACAGTCCCACCTGACCTCCATTACCTTCTCCGGCTGCTTCTATTCCACATAAACTCTTTAGTTTAGTTAATTTTCTTTGTAGCCTATCTGCTTCCTTTATTCACCCTTATCCTATTTATTTCTTGGGGAAAAAAAAGAAGCTCTTTTTCCTTACCACTGCCCTACCCACATGGGCATCCTACAAAAACATCAGGAAGAATTTCACTACACCATTGAGAAATACTGAAACAAGCCACTGGAGAGGTTGCATACTTATTCCTAGAAATCACTAAATACGGGTAAACTACCTTTTATTTATGATTTAGGGATCTCCTTTTGTAGGCAGTGGTCTGGAATAAGTGATAGCTTGAATTCATTTCTGACTCTAAAAGGGATTCTATTATGATCTACGCTCAAATTGTAAAATCTAGGAGAACAGTGGCTTTTTCTTCAAACTTTGATTTAGCCATGTAAAGAAAGAAAGTGGAAAAGGAATAAACATAAACAGATCATCAGATGGAAGGCAATGAGGAAGTTAACTAGAATAGACCAGTACTCGCATAACAATAAATTCCTCATTGCTAATGCAGCAACAGACTTTAGTAACTTGAAATGAATCTTGCTCACCGAGTAGTTTCTTACCTCCTGCTCTCGTGGAATAAATTTTCCTAAAAAATCATAAGCAACTAATTGTAACAAGTGCAATAAGAAGGCTCAAAAGACTAAATTTTAACCACTAAGGATGATAGTAACAGGACATATTCATATCATTTCAAACAGATCATTTGTTTGCAGCAGTTTCTTATTTATTTCTTATTTATTTATTTATTTTTGATGTGGACCATTTTTTAAAATCTTTATTGAATTTGTTACAATATTGCTTCTGTTTTGGTATTTTGGCCGCAAGGCATGTGGAATCTTAGCACCCTGACCAGGGATTGAACCTGCACTCCCCTGCATTGGAAGGCCAAGTCTTAACCACAGGACCGCCAGGGAAGTCCCTATTTATTTATTTTTTAATAGATCTTTTTAAAATTAATTTTTATTGGAGAATAGTTGCTTTATGCAGCAGTTTCTAATGTTGACTTTAACAAAACAGAAATAAAAATATGAAATATCAAGGTCATGAATAAAATGACTAAATGGAAAGTACTTATAGTAAGAAGAATTACTGAAATAAATGGCAGTTTCCAGTTAAACATGGCATGTTGAATGTACCCACTAACTTTGACTCCTGTCCAAAACCCTACTAAAATGAAAATAAAAGGTAATTTGAAGTATATAAACTCATAAAGACAAAAAGAATGGAAGAGGAAACAACAGCAATAAAATCTAGAAACTAGAAAGCTAACAGTTAAGGGCAAACTGACTGGGAAAGCAAAATTCTCCCAAGCCAGCAGTGGGGAAAGCTGAGAAGCCACTTGATTTACACTGCAGAATCCCTAGACGGCCCAGAGATTGGCAGTACCAGATATTCTAGAAGTAGAAAAGGAGGGGCTGAAACATAGTTGAAAGTCTTTCTCCCTGACACTGCCCAGCCAGGTAAAGGTCCTCTCCTACCTAAGCAGAAAAATAAGGCTTCTGGTTTTTTGCTCTGGGGAAAATAAAACAAACAGAATCTGGGCACTAGGCACAAGTGACTGCAGGGACGTTATGCCAAAAGCAGGGAGAGTAAGTTAAAGTTTACATACTAATTACTGAGGTAAACTCAACTTTTCCACCACTGAGCTCTCAGAATGCTGGCTACTTGGCCTCACCTTTTCAGGCAGATTAAAAATGTCATTTTGGGGAATCCAAGCAGCCCAAGAGAAACAATCTAAAGATAATGACATTTAGGGATTCCCCCAAAAAACAGTCCATTAAGGTCACTCTACAGTAAGATCTAAAGTTAATAAGAACTGGGAATTCCCTGGTGGTCCAGTGGTTAGGACTCCACGCTTCCACTGCAGGGGGCACGGGTTCGATCCTTGGTCAGGGAACTAAGACCCCAAAGGCCATGCGGCATGGCCAAAAAATAATAGCGAAGTTAATAAGAACCACACAAACGCACAGTTTCCCATCAGCTTTTTTGTTTCCCACTCTTATATGTAAGTCCTAAACCAAATATTAACAGATACACAAAGTTCAAAAGAAAACCTCTAACATAAAGGATACTTATAAAAATAAACTGGAAAAACACAACTTGAGAGTACAAAGGCTATTCAAGGAAAAAGAAAACAAGAGATACAAGAAAAAAACAAGGAAAAATATATTCATACCACAGTATACTAAAAAAGTAATTTTCAGAATTAAGAAGATGACAGGAAAAAGAAAACTTTAACAGAAGAGTTTGATGATAAAGTTCCAGAAAGCAGAGCAAAAACACACAGAGATGAAATGTGGAAGAGTAAACATAAAAAATTAGAAAATCATACCAGGAGATCCAACACCTAATTAAGGGGGTTCTAGAAAGAGAAGTGAGGTTTGTTTTTTTTTTAATGAGGAAGAAAATTATCAATACCATCAATCAAATAATTCAGAAAATTTCCCATTGTTTCCAGATTGAAAGTGCCCACCAACTGCCCAGTTTCATGAATGAAAACAGACTCTCATAAAGGATCATGAAATTTCAGAATATCCATATTAAGGCTATATTGTACAACTCAGAGAATATAGCCAATGTTTTATAGTAACTATAAATGGAGTATAACCTTTAAAAATTGTGAATCACTATACTGTACACCTCTAACTATATAATATTGTAGAGCAAAGAAAAAGCTTTGGGGTTAAGAAACGGCAAGTTACATAAAAGGATAAAGAATTAGAACGGCATAGCATCACAGTTCTCAACAGTAATACAGTCATGGTTGGTTGAATCCACAGATGTAAAACCCGTGGATATGAAGGGTCCACTGTATTCATTATATTGCACCATTTTATGTAAGGGACTTGAACATCTACAGATTTGGTATCTGTAGGGACTCCTGAAACCAATCCCCTGCTGATACTGAGGGACGACTATACTAGAAACCCAAAGACAATGGGGCAATGCCATCAACCTTTTGAGGGAAAATTATTTCCTACTTAGAGTTCTATTTCTAGCCAAAATATCTTTCACGGTCTAAAAAAAATTCTCTTCTATGGACCTTCTCAGGAAGCTCCTGCAGGAAGCTCCATGGAAAAAAGGCAGTAATCCAAGACAGGGCATTCTAGAAAACAGGAATCCAGTAACAAGGGCAAAAGGGAGTCTTTACAATGAGGGTGGAAGCAGAGTGGAAGTCAACGGCTGTGTAGAGGGCCTAGTGATCAGCTCATCTAGATCAGAGCATGGCAGCAGGCTCTGGGAGAGACTTCTTCAAGCAAATGAAACAAATTAAACTATCTAATATACATAAACTATTGAGAGATTTGCTAGGGAGAGTTTGGGTATAAATTAGTGAGAAAAAAAAACAAACCCTAAGCACATGAAAAGAAAACCAGGACAATTAATTAGAGGAAAAACAGTGTGCAGGAACAGAATAATAATCCTGTTAACAGGGCTCAGTCATTGACAGCTTTATACATTCCTGATAGATAAACACTGAGTACTCATCTAACCAAAATTACAAGTGACTATGCTCGGAGAGTAAAGAGACAGTAAGTATATATTTGATGCATTGAAGATGAAGGTAGGGAGTGTTTGAAAGAAAGCTGAGGACTCTCATCTCCCAAAGTGTTAAGTCAAAGGATAGTATCAATAGATAATGCCTAAAATTGAAAAATCAAGAAGTAGCAATATAAGCATATACTTAAACGTGTATATATACATAAATATATATCCTTCTGGACTTGCTTTTGTGCACATATATTAAAATTTTAAAATGTACAACCACTTCAATTGTTTTAAAGTTCCTTTCACTAGATCTAGGAACTAAAAAGACACCCTGAAAATTACTGTCTTTCATTCTCCCCAGGAGCTTTCCAGTTTTTTAAGATTAGAGTGCAGGGAGGGTGAAGGGATATTTACTTCTTTCATATTTTATATATTTTAAGAAAAAATAGATTTAAAAGGAGAAAAATGGAAATCAAAATGTCCTAAAAAATCTCTAATGTTCTAGTCTCCTAATGAGATATAAATACTCTCTTTTCTGTCAGGCTTGCAATATGAAAATCACAAGCATCACAATCTTGTTTTGGCCACTCTCCATGCTATTGTTATCAGACGAAAGCCAGACGTCTAAAACCGTAAGTTTTTACAATCAAGCTAGTGAAAATATTTTCAAAGGTACACTTTGTGTAGATTTAGTAAAATATTGAAGGCAATAAAAGAAAGAATAAAAAAAGCAAGCTATCAAAACAAACTCTTTAGTTAGCTGTGTATATTCAAAACATGTGATCTCTGAGCCAGATTCTAATTTGACAAAAGCGGTCTTCATTTTTTAAAAAACTGAGTTCTTTAAAAGCTGACAAAAGGAGAAATACGTAAAATTTCACTACAAAACCGGAGATTAGTTAAGACATAAAAAACACACTTTAAAATGTAGGAAACTTTTTAAAAAACCACGTATTTATGAGGGAAATTGCTGTTGTTACATTATTATTATTATTGGGGGACATTTCAACTACAAAAACAGTCAAAACAAGAACTATTTCTTTGGATTTATATCCACATAAGGAAAGCACTTCTTCCTGTTGCCTGACTCTTTAAATTCAACACATGGCTCAATTTCTGTTACAAGATATTTTCTTTTAAAACACCAAATTTTGAGCTGTTAACCCTATAGAGATATATATTGAATATTGTTTCTTAATTATTTAATAGTCCTAGATGTAGTGCTGGTAGCTCTGATTTTTAAAAATTACATTTTTACATTATTTTCTCTTTATAAATGTCAATCTTGCACACTGAAATACTAAATAAGTTAACAGAATTATTATTTACCATTTATTTCCACATATATAAATGGTAATATACCAATATTTTCTTTCTGTAATGATTATTTAATAACAGTTGGAAGATACTTGTATGACAAACTACAATCTCCTTCCTCAATTATATATATCAGAATTCCTTAATCTTCAACATTCCATCCCAATAAAAAAAAAAGTATTTGCTTTACCTTTTTCATATTTTAACATAAAAAGATTAGATAGTAGGGCTTCCCTGGTGGCGCAGTGGTTGGGAGTCCGCCTGCTGATGCGGGGGCCGCGGGTTCGTGCCCCGGTCCGGGAGGATCCCGCGTGCCGCGGAGCGGCTGCACCCGTGGGCCATGGCCGCTGGGCCTGCGCGTCGGGAGCCTGTGCTCTGCGACGGGAGAGGCCGCGACAGTGAGAGGCCCACGTGCCGCAAAAAAAAAAAAAAAAAAAAAAAGATTAGATAGTAGATTTTTTTCTAAAAGTATTTCCTTCTAATGTCTAATTGCCTGCATATGAAAATTTGGGAAATTCTGCTAGCATTTTTCCTTATTAATGCATTTCTAATTTTCTTTTTAGGAAGTCAAATGTAATTTCACTGCAAAGAATTATGCTTTGATTCCAGCAAATATCAATAAAAATGTTACTATACTTGACCTCAGTTATAACCAAATTACTCTGAATGTTACAGATACAAGAGTTCTACAGACATATTTTTTACTCACCGAGCTCTATTTGATTGAGAACAATGTCATTATCCTACATAATAATAGTTTTGGTAACCTCTCCAATCTAGAAATTTTAAATATCTGTAGAAACTCCATCCACATAATTCAACAGGGTGCCTTTACAGGCTTAGATAAACTAAAACAGTTATATCTCTGCCAAAACAAAATAGTTCAACTGAATCATGATATATTTGTGCCTCTAAAAAGCCTGATACTATTGAATCTGCAAGGCAATTTGATAAGCTATCTTGATGTACCACAACTGTTTCATCTGGAATTCATAATTTTATACGGAAATCCGTGGAACTGCTCTTGTAGTCTACTGAATTTGCAAAACTGGTTGAACACATCGAATGTGACACTAGGTAAGCAATCATAATTTAAATTAGTCAAAACCAAAATGTGATTGATTTTGGATTGTTCTACCCCAGAAAAGTCTCTTGTTTCATGTCTAAAAGAAAAGGAAACTTCCTGTTTAAGGGAAACAAGAAGAAACACTGAAAAGAAATTGCTGAGTACAAGCTCTCCCTCTGCCTCTCCAGAAAAAAAGAAAAAGAAGAAAAGAAACTTAAATGTTCTATATATATGAGATGAAACTGTCACTTTGTATACTAAGTTTGCAGTTTCGATATATAAGACTAATTTTTAAAAGCACTTCCTTTTCTTAGGATAGCTTGTCAGAGAGTAGGTGAAAACAGGTGACCCACTTTCTAAACTACATGCCATGTTCCAGATGTTCACCATAATCTAAATCATAACATTTTTACATTACTAACACAGACAAACTAAACAATAAACAGATACTGCACTTAAGCTACATTTATAACATAAACAGAAATGGGCATTTCGCTTGTTGTGTTGCTAGGCAAATACAACAGTTTCTTTTTTATAATACCTTTAATGATGACAGATAAATATGTCAAAAAATTCTAGATAAAAAATTATAAAATGTTAACCATAATAATTTATTAACCATAATAATATTATTTTCCATAATAAATCTTATTCTTTCTAATTTACTAGAAAATGAGAACATCACCATGTGCAGCTATCCGGATACACTGAAGTGCTACAATATCAAAACAGTACCTTACAAGGCTGAATGCTACTCAAAATTTCCTTCATCTATAACTGAAGATCTTTACATTCATTTTGAGTCCATTAGCAATTCAACATTTAATAGTTTTTTGAACAACTTAACAAGAAATTCAGGTAATGTACTGGTTTTGAATAATAATATTGCTGAGGATAGCATACCAAATAAATCGAGATAGTTTTCATTATTTTTTTGTATTTTAAATTTCTAGAAACTATGTAAAAGAACAATTCCTCCACCCAAGAAAAGACTGACAAAACACTGGGTTTCTAAAGTAGGCTCTGCTAGCTATCAGTCAAATGCCGTTATGCAAATTATTGATATTTAACTTCTCTGAGTCTTGGTATTAACTAGTTAAGTCACAATTCTTAACAGGTATAAATCAATAATGTTCCTAGGTGAACGGATAAACAATACCTGCAAAGACAGGTAGATATTTTGAAAAAAGGTATTCTTTCACCACACTATGAAATATCTTTATTTTTGGCAGTTTTAGTAACTTTTGCTTAAAGAAGATTATGTACATTTATTTCTAATACCAATATTGGGGAGTTATTAGGACATGTAATTATGATTATTTTATTTTTGTCAATTTAACAAAACTACCCCCACCCTCTCTTTCTCGGTATTCCATTTAAGAACGTGAATCTCAAGGAAAAAGCTGGACTTTTCTTGTCAGTGTGGTAGTCACTGTACTGATGACTTCACTCCTCATTTCAATTGCTATCAAATGTCCAGTATGGTATAATTTTCTGCTTAGTTACAAGCATCATCGCCTGGAAGAGCATGAAGCAGAAACCTATGAAGATAGTTTTACCAGAAACCCAAGTCCTCCTCCACAGATACCAGACACAAGCTCCGAAGAAACTATAGTAATATTTGAACAACTACGTCAATTTGTGGTAGATGATGATGGGTTTATTGAAGACAAATACATAGATACTCATGAATTACATGAAGAAAATTAATTTCTTTCAATGTTTGATTCTTTAAAAAATGTTAACAGCTCACTCACAGTTTAGACGTGGAGATTTTGATACATGACATACTGAACTATAGCTAGTAGACCATCATATTAATTGCAACACACATATATATCATAAAATTATGCTCTTCTCATTGGCATTGTGCAAGTAGGTCCAAATACAGTAACTGCCACTCCTTGTTAGCTAACAGTTAAAATACTAGCATTACTATTCTCAGCAGTATTCAGGGGACCATACATAACAGTAGGAAAAGGCCTAAAGTAAATTATTCATTAATTAAAATGAACAGATTTTCATATTAGTCAGATATGTGATGTAATACATATTAAAGTTTTACTGATTGGAATCAGTAAAGAAATAAAGATTATGGAATTTTATCACAAGTCAAAGTGAAGAACAGAGATAGTTTAAACTGACAACACGCTAAGGTTGATTTTATGCCCATAGAATGAATTCATGGAACTGGAAAATGCTTTTTAAATTTTTTTAATTTTTTTAAATTTCTGAAAATTTAGTAGCGACTTAAAGCACAGGTTCAATGTCCAGGCACAATCTCTTGATTTTTGTTACAAAGAAAGACTGTCATCAAAATGTATGACTGTCACAATTGAATAATATGGTGGCTTCCAAAGTGGGAATCATCTATGAATCTTGTTTTTTAAAATACCTATTTCTGCCTCTCTTTAGATTTTTATTCAAATGATTCTGTGCTGTGGCTGAGGAATCTTCAGTTGGTCCGTGGTCAGTTCTTTGCCATGCTGTAGATAGAGCAATGTTTCCCAAATTGTCTTCTAGAACATTAATTTCCAGAGAGACATTCAGAAGTATTTACAGGGTGGGGGATTAAAAGGTACATGGACAAACTACTATAGAATTACTAGGAAATACTGGGTTTAAACAAAGTCAAACAAGTTTCTTTACTATAGGACCTACCCAAGGCTTTACTAAACTGCTCTCTGCTCTTCAAGAGCGAAATATTAAGAATTTGCCAAACTTCCTTGACAACAAAATCTTTTCTTTGATGTATGGCTGCTAATACCTCATAGGACAACAATGGTCCAAAGAATACTGGCCTTGAGACTATTATAGGAAGAGTCTAAAGTGAATTATTTGCCAATTCCTTATAATCCATTGGCTACAATCATAATTTTAACAACTTAATGCAAATAGTGGCATTAAAAACTGTAACAAAATCTATCATTTTTACCTTCCATATGTGAGGAAATTTAGTATACAGTATTCATATCTTTTAGAGAAAGGAATATCTCTAAAACACTGAAATATATTTATGGATTAAATAATATGGGGTTTTAAATTTTCTTCATCATTATACAGGGAAGGCAACAGTGTCTAGTGGTCTGGATGGAGCAGGGTTGGATAAAAGCTGATGGAGATGGGTGTATAGGAATATAATACACTATTTAATTTTTGGGTATGTTGAAATTTCTCTATAACATAAAGTTTTTAACACATGTACATACCTGATAATTTCTTAGAAAAAAGAGACTAAAAATAATGTAGATGTACATTATATCCTAAAAATAGTCATTTTTAAGGTTATATCAATAGTAAATTCAGTTCAAATGTCTACTGAGGAAAATAAAAACTGTTTTGGATGATATACCCTGTGAAATAAAAGAACTGACTCATTTGTAATGCGTATTTGTATTTATAGGAACATGTTTTCAATAAAATATACAAATGTTTTAAGTGTAATATTTCCTAACAGATAATGTAAATTATACGTTATGGTTTTAAATCTCAATTATAAGAGCGAGATAACTTTAAAAATAAAAGTCATCTTTTTCTAAATAATCTATCATTTTACCAAAATATCATTTCTTAATTTGAGGCAAATATTCATATTTGAGAAATGTAGTAAAATGAAATATAATTATGAATGAGCAAAAACTACCTTTCATCTCTTACATTCAAAAGCCTCTTATAATTAAATATTGGGTATTCAATAGATATCTGACTAAACAAAGAAAAATAAATGGGTTTAAAATTATAATTTCATATATTTTTAACGGATAAATGATTTTAGCTAACACCAAACTAGAAAACTGTAGACATTAGAATTGGAAGAGAATCATTAGTTCAAGCAGGCACATGAAACTGAATTAAAGCCACAGGTGTCATAGTAACATATTGAAGCTATATACTATAACCAATTTATTAAAAATAGGTGTTCCATAATAAACTAGATGGTCTCATACCACAGTAAATGGTGGTACTAAAAGAGAAGAGAATAAAAACAAGATTTTTATACCTGCTTTCTCAAGGTATGACATTTCCTGCTCCCTTTGAATGTACAGAGTCAAGATAAAGTCTCGTGTTATTAAGATGTTGGCTATCTGATTAACACATGAAATAAATCTATCCTGTGATATATAAAAATAAACTTTATAAAAATAACTTGTTATTAATTTAAATTTCCTGTTAAAGGGTCAGTAGAACCTATTTCACTCAGCCTTAGTTACAAACTACAGATATTAAGTTTTGAAACTGCTGACATTTTCAGGACAAAGTACCTTATTTTAAGAACATTTTCCTTAATCAAATGAACCAAGTAGACATAAAAACCTATGAAATTCTTAAATTTATAATCTGGGAGTTATCTTTTTGGATAAAATATCTATAAAACATTTACATATAATATTTATAAATCTGACCTGGGTATCATATAACTTTTCAGATAAATGATGAAATAAATGAGGACCTAAATGTTCTAAACTATATAAGGTCCTCAACAGGGTATAGCTTATTATTTCTTATTCTTTAGGTACCTAGGAAAGTATTTTATATGTAGTAAATGATAAATATTTGCTAAATGGTCTAAAACCAGAACAACAACAAAAGGAAGTTTTCAAGTAAGTGCTTGGTCACCATGAATATGGAATTTTCTTTGTAAAAGGGAAGAGACTTCCAGTATATTTGTAATTTTTAAGATAGCACTTTAGGGACTTCCCTGGTGGTCCAGTGGTTAAGACTCCGCGCTACCAATGTAGGGGGCCTGAGTTCAATCCCTGGTCAGGGAACTAGATCCCAGATGCCGCAACTAATACCCAGTGTAGCCAAAAAAAAAAAAAAGATAGCACTTTACAGTAGCATCAAATGATAGATGGAGAAAATGAGATTCCTTTGTTTTTCATCAATAGAAAATTACATTTATCTTTCAAATAGTTCATCCTTATATTTAAAATCCTATTCTTCATCAAATATTTACTGTACATGCAGAGGTAATATGACAGTATGTTTGATGTTACATAATTTTGGTTAATTATTATCCTTGCTCTCAAGGAAATCGATATTGATAAGTTTATGGAACAAAATGTGTGCAGTATTAGTATGTACAAAATAGCTCATCTTCTGTTTGCACTGCTTTAGACAGTAATTAAGATCAAAAAGTCGATAAAGAATAATTATGTTAACTAATGCTGTTGTCTGAATATTTGTGTCCCTCCAAAATTCATATGTTGAAATCTTAACCACCAAAGGTAATGGTATTAGCAGGCTGGGGCCTTTGGGAGGTGATTAGGTCATAAGGGTGGAGTCCTCCTGAATGGGATTAGGGCCCTTATAAAAGAGATCCCACAGGGCTTCCCTGGGCGCAGTGGTTGAGAGTCCACCTGCCGATGCAGGGGACATGGGTTCGTGCCCCGGTCTGGGAAGATCCCACATGCCGCGGAGCGACTGGGCCCGTGAACCATGGCCGCTGAGCCTGTGCGTCTGGAGCCTGTGCTCCGCAACGGGAGAGGCCACAACCGTGAGAGGCCCGTACTGAAAAAAAAAAAAAAGAGATCCCACAAACCTCCATAGCCCCTTCCACCATGTGATGATACCTTGATAAGGTGCTAGGTATGAACCAGTAAGAGGGCCTTCACCAGAATAGGACTATACTGGTGCCTTGATCTTGGACTTCCCAGCCTCCAGAACTGTGAGCAATAAATTCCTGTTGTTTATAAGTAACCAAGTCTATGGTATTTTATTATAGCGGCCCAAATGGGCTAAGATAACTACACTACATCCATTTATTATCTTTGTAGTCATTACTGTCACTGCCACATTTACCTTATAACGAAACTCAAAGTTACTTGGTATTTGGTCTTTAACCAGGTTATATATAAAGATGCACAAATAATCTACATCTATGATTAGATTACTAATATAACAACTAATTATCAATTAATAATTAAATAATGAAATAACATAAATAGCCCACTGAATAATAATGTGCATTTCATTAGACTGGGGCTTAAATCTCATAATTTGAATTAGTTAAAAAGCTCAGGTTAGGGACTTCCCTGGTGGTCCGGTGGTAAAGAATCCATCTTATAATGCAGGGCGGGAAGGTTAGATCCCTGGTCAGGGAACTAATATCCCACATGCCACGGGGCAACTAAGCCTGCGTGCCACAACTACTGAGCTCACGTGCCTCAACTAAAGCCCACGTGCCATAAACTAGAGAGCCCACGTGCTCTGGAACCTGCATGCCACAACTAGAGAGAAGCCTGTGCACCACAATGAAGAGCCTGCATGCCGCAATGAAAGATCCTGCATGCCTCAACAAAGATCCCGTGTGCCGCAACTAAGACCCGACGCATTAAGCTGGGACGAAGTGAGAGAGCGGCATGGACGTATATACACTAACAAATGTAAAATAGATAGCTAGTGGGAAGCAGCCACATAGCACAGGGAGATCAGCTCGGTGCTTTGTGACCACCTAGAGGTGGGATAGGGAGTGTGGGAGGGAGACGCAAGAGGGAGGAGATATCGGGATATATGTATATGTATAGCTGATTCACTTTGTTATAAAGCAGAAACTAACACACCATCGTAAAGCAATTATACTCCAATAAAGATGTTAAAAAAAAAAGACCCGACGCAACCAAAAATAAATAAATAATAAACAAATCTTTTAAAAAAAAGAGTTGAAGTTAAAATTGCAAATGGTAGAGATGAAAATGTTCTTATCCATCATAGATTTTAAACTCCAAGACGTAGAAATTTTATTTCTCTGAATGAAGATAAGATACATAAACAATACAATTTGTATTGCAAATATTCAACTTTTTAAAATAAAAAATACATCAGGGAAAGCCAATTAACAAAATTGTAAAGAAATAAATGGCTCAGAAGTTAAACTACCTTATACAAGTCACTTATAAATCTGTTTGATTTCTAAACAGAGTGTACTCACGCTTGTCTTTCAGTAAATATAATATCCATACTTTGTGTTTCTCGATCATTTTGAGCTTTAAGCTGAATAAAGAGTTAACACAAAAGTTATTGATAAAAATTACCATTAGGCCAAACTATCTCTTTAAAGGTTGTTCTGATTATGAACCAATTAGAGATTATTATAATAATCATAATGCCACAGGCAAAGTTTTAAAAAATACAGTATGCTTCATTTAACAAACCACTACAAACACCAAATACAAATAAATGGTCTTTTTCACAGGCACTGTAATCTCACACCAAAAATATTCACTGTTTACTGATCTGTCAAGTAATCTAATGTAAACTTCATTAATGTAAACAGAATTTCAAGATTTTTTTAAGTATTCAGTAGTTGATTAGTAATATGTTAAATTTACACCCAATGCAAGTTGCATTCTTCAATCATTTAGGATTTTACCTGAGTACTCCTAGTTGACTCTACCTGTGCATATTCAGCCTAGAATTTGGACCCATCCCAAAAAACTAAGAAAACACAAAGATTTTACTTTTTTACATTTGGCATTAAAAATACAGTTTTTAAATTGGGAATTCTCCTGTGTTTTAAAGCTAAGAATAATTTCACTACATTATCATTGCTTTTATTAATAGAATCCCAATTTAGAAAAGTCATTTTATAAATCCTATGCTTTTATAAAATAGTCTTTGATTGTATAAATAAATTATAAACTATGCTATAAGTTGTATGTTATTTTTTTCCAAATATTTATAATCAATTAAGCTAGCAATTATCATTTTACTGTTTTCTATCAAATAATCCAAGACCACTGAACATAAATTCTCATTTACTAATCAAAAGTAGTATTATGTCTAGCATCATATGGTAACTATTCATTTTCTCCCTTTCTAATAAAACTCTTCATTGAGTACTCAGCTCCATTTGCACAAATGTTAAACCAGAAGTATTGCAAACTAATTTATATACAATTAGTATATATATATACTAATTTATATAGAAACTAATTTATATACATAATATATATTAGGTATATTATATACATAATATATATTAGGTATATTATATACATAATATATATTATGTATATTATATACCTAATATATATGTAGACGGGACTCCCTAACTAATGCTTAGTGAGAGACCAGTTTAAACACAGCCTTGCAGAAAGACACTGAAGCATCCACTTGGGAGAGCCAACCAACAGGAAGAAATTTTAAAAGAGCAACTAAAGGAACTCAACTATAACAGTAGTATTTAGGATCAGAGTAATACCTATCTCCAAGGTACATAAGGTTTTATCAAATTATTTCTACATATAAATGCTTTGTTTTAGAGGCAATGTAGATCTATTGCTTATACTTATAAATTTTCTTACCATGTTGTAATCATTCATTACTTCTTCCATTTCAGTATTGGTATTAAGTTTATCTACCAACTAAAAAGAAAAGTACAAAAAAACCATATTATATTAGTCTTCATAAATTTTCTCTGTAATCCATAATATAGGTATTCAATCTTACAACTAATGAGTAGTCATTTAAGTATTAATACTTCCAAGTACTTTACATTCTAAGACAAAAACAAATACTGAGCTATCTAAGTAAGCATATACTATGAATTACGGCAATCAATAAACTACGTCTTTAGGGTGGAAAAGTAGGCAGTAATGAACTACTCTTCCTGCCGATCGTACCTCAAACAGCTTTGTCTGCTCTGAAAAGATGTCTGAGCTTATAAAGAAGGATGTTGAGAAGACAAAATCTGGGGGAAGATCTCTCACTCTCTCTCTTTTTTTTTTTTTTTCAGGGGGGAGGAGTGTTAACGGATTTACAAATTTACACCAGTGTAAATGTAAAATGATTTTCTTGGTCTTCTAAAAATTAAAAAAAAAATTTTAAAAAAAACAGGGCAAGGCACAAACAGAACACTAGTTAGCGTACTTCAAAGAGTTAGGCAATGACAGGAATAGCAAACATATTTATCTATTTACCTTGTACCAAACCCTGTTCTGAACTTATTAGATGTATTATTTCACTTAATTTTCACAATTACCCTATGAAGTAGATATTTTGTCCACATTTTGCAGATACAGAAATTTAGCAAGTTGTAGAGCCAGAATCTGAACAGGAGGCTACTAAAAGCAAACTATTTGGATGTAATTGATTTTAAAAGACTAAGCTTTCCTAATATAATATAAATTACTATATATCACGTTTTCACTTGTGGTATGAATAATAAGTGCTAATGAGCTCTAATATTTATTGAGACCTTACTATATGTTAGATATCTGGCTAACTAACTGCTTTCTCTGTATCAGAGAAAAACCTACAAACAGCATATTTTACATGTTATTAATATTTTTATATTAAGTAACTTACCTAATGCATTCTAGTACAACTAAAAATCCCTTTCATCTAATGTTTTTTTATATTTTATAAAAAACTATTTTTCGGGCTTCCCTGGTGGTGCAGTGGTTGAGAGTCCGCCTGCCGATGCGGGGGACGCGGGTTAGTGCCCCGGTCTGGGAAGATCCCACATGCCGCGGAGCGGCTGGGCCCATGAGCCATGGCCGCTGAGCCTGCGCATCCGGAGCCTGTGCTCTGCAACGGGAGAGGCCACAACAGTGAGAGGCCCGTGTACCGCAAAAACAAAAACAAACAAACAAAAAAACTGTTTTTCTCATATTTAGAACAGAACATCATTTACAGAATATTATGGATTATAAAGTCCAACAAATGTGAAAATTACAATATACTATAATCAGAGAAATTTTGTTTATGAGTACAATGTAACAATATCAAGTAGGTATATCATAATTTACCTAACCATTATGGTGGCATGTTTCTCATTTTGCGTAACACTATTTTTTTTTTTTTTTTTTTTTGTGGTACATGGGCCTCTCACTGTTGTGGCCTCTCCCATTGCGGAGCACAGGCTCCAGACGCGCAGGCTCAGCAGCCACGGCTCACGGGCCTAGCCGCTCCGCGGCATGCGGGATCTTCCCGGAACAGGTCACGAACCCGTGTCCCCTGCATCGGCAGGCAGACTCTCAACCACTGCACCACCAGGGAAGCCCTGTAATGCTATTTTTTAGTTGCAGAAGTGAGATAAAAGTTTTCAATAAGTCCAGAGACCACTGCTGCCTAAAGTACCTACAGAGTAGGAAGGAAGAAAATTTTGCCACTAGAAATTTTCATGGGGCCAAGATTACCCCAAAGATTGAGGCAGTAATCAACACTGCCAACGGGATCATTTCTTTTGTAAATCCACATTAGGAATCATCTTCTGGAAGTCTACATTAGGAAGCAAAACTATGTTTATGTTAGATACTCTATTTTGACAGAAGGCAAACACTGTATTTTGAATGAAACATACTGATGAAGGTAATTTGTGGACTAAGTAATTAAATTTTTAAAATTTCATGATGACAACACTCCATAGAAAGACAAAAACATTTTTAAAGTAATGACATGGCTAGTACCCAATAAATTTTATCTACTTTAAAAATTATTATTTTAACATTGTTAGGGAAAAAATGTGTGCATGTTTCTGTATTTTTAAGTATTGATAAATTCTTTTTTTTTTTTTTTAAAGGCTTGAAGAATACTTATCAATCTGTTAAGCCAAATTATTTCTGGGGAGGGAAAGGAGGGAGAAAGCAAAGCGAAACTTTAATATCTACACTTTCTATGGTTTCAATCTTTCTCACTACGCATGTATTCATGTATTATTTGGTATTTAAAATAACATTTTTTAAACTGGTAAAAAACAATGAAAATATTCAAAAGAGATTCAGAAAAGAACAAATACCATGTTGTAGTCTGCTAGTTGTCCTTGAAACTCTTTGATTTCAACAGCTAAAGTCTCAGCTCTGGAAACATAAAATAAAAACATTCATAAATACAGAAATAGGCAGATGAACATTATGAATATTATGTATAACTACAAATTCAGTATTAAACTCCTGATACATACTACATTAAATGTTACTCATAATAAAAACATATCTTGCATACTTTAACTGCAAAATTACTCACCTCTTTTCATATGACAAATATACTGAATTCTCTTGATTGTACATTTCTATTTCTTTCTGAAGTTTATTGATTTCTGTTGTAAGTTCACTTATTTTACTTCTAAGTGAAAAGAAATTAAAAAGTCAGTAATACTTCCAATCCAGAAAACAGTCTCTCTAGTTAAACAAAACAAACTTTTCATAAATGTGTAACAATAATATAAATGGTTTTGTGAAATTTCACTAAAAAAAGAAAAACAATTTAAGTGGCTTATTTGATTAAGGAGGTATATCCCAACTGATAAACTGATACAGGTTCTCTATTTATTAAAAAAGATGAAACAGTACTGGTATGGAAACCTGGGCAAACTGGTACAATCTAAGACAGAAGTAGATACCTAATTGTCACCCTTACAGCTCTTGCTACCCTCTAGGACAGGGTTTCTCAAGAGCAGCACTGTTGACATTTTAGGTCTTTGAATAATATTTTGGTAGGGGGGTGGTATTCTGTGCACTGTAGGATGTTTAACAGCATCTCTGGTCTGGATGCCAGTGGCACACCCCCCAAACCTAATTATGACAACTAAAAATGTGTCTAAAAATTGCCAAATGTTCCTTGGGGGGCAAAATCACTGCCAACTGAGAACCACTGCTCTACAGTCAACTACACAAATAGGTAAAACTATTTTTTAATACAGAAGCACAAATCCTGGAGAAGAGAGGCAATGCAATGATGAGAAACAGCTCTATCACCTTCCCTTCTTTTGATTAAAAAGTGGCTGGATATCAAAAGATGCTATTCAACTGATGGCCTCACTATCTTTCTTACTGATGTCAACTTTGAGGACAGATGGAGAAAACCTACCCCTCTCCTATTGCCTTCTGGAGTTTGAGAATCAAAAGGATTCAGGTAATTGAACAACAAAAGAATTAAGAAGGACTAAGAAAGAAAACAGAGCTTTCAGGACACGATACAAGGATGCATTAAATGGAATGCAAGTCAGAGAGAAAGAAGATATAGAGGATGAGCCAACAAGAAAACAAAGTGTAATGGAAAAATGGAGATAAGAAAGTAGGACACCTGAGCAGAGAAAAAGGTAGGTATAGAAAGAGAAAAGAGTTAATTTAGAGCTGCATACTTAGAGATATATAACAAAGCTTATGAATTAATTAAAATTAGGCCACATTTATAGCAACTGACCAAATACATACCTACTTAAAACTCTGTACTAAATATATTAAATAAGCATATATATTTTATCATTAATACATATATATTAATACATATATGCTTATTATAAATAAGCATATATATTTTACCATTAATACAGATATCATTAATACATAATAATATATTATTCATATATGTATGAATAATATATTTCAGAATAACTAGTGAAAGAAGCATAAAAGATTATTATTATTAAATGAAAAACAGTGAACTTGAAATATATAGTTCACATACATTCAAATACATAAAATTTAAAACCTCAGCCTAACTGTATCACCACATTTTGTGATGACATCTATTTACAGCCAAATTAACCAAAAATGATGTTAGAATACAAAATTCTTAGGAATTAACAGACACCTAATTATCTTTTTTTTCATCTTTATTGGAGTATAATTGCTTTACAACCTAATTATCTTAATAAGTACCGTAGTTAAAACTTCATGATCATGCATAGAAAAAAAGTATTTAACATACCGAAGAAGCCCAAGATAATAAGATTTGTCTAAAATTTGCCTCTGGGGACCTAAAAAACATTTTTTTAAGTATTAGTGTTCAGTTTGAAAATGCCACCAAAATAGCAAATCCAAAGCACAACCAGAATTACACTCAACAGCTCTCTAATAATACTGACAAATGCCCCAATAAATCTGAAAATAAGGAAGAAGCACTGAAATAGAAAAGAGAACTAATATCTTAGCATCATGACATAATGGAAGCTTGAATTAAGACCACAAAGAGTGTCAGGACAATGGACTCAAAAAAACAAAAACAAAAACAAAAACAGTGGATTCTACAGGTCAGGTTGGCTGAATGGAAACTGGGTCTAAGGGGGTCTAGAACAGGGCTAACCAAAAGAACTTTCTGCAACAATGGAAATATTCTATGGCAGCACTGTCCAATAAAGTAGCTGCATGGGAATACTGACCACTTGAAATATGGCTGGTGCTACTGGGAAGTGTATTTTTATTTTACCTAATTTTAATTAATTTAAATTTAAATAGCCACATATACCTATTGGCTATCATAATGGACAGTGCAGATTTAGACTACAAATTTCTCAATGTAGGCAAGATATTATGATTTTACATAATTTTTTTCAGAGACTTTTTAGAAAGAAACATAATCTTACATTTCAGTAGGACTAAAAAAGTATTCCTAGGTTAAATGTCCCAAACCTTGAGAGAGGTAAAGTGCCCTGCAAGGCATGAGAGAAACGGCTAGGGAGTACTGACTGAGGTCTATACTGAGAAGAGGGAGAGAATGTCTCACTAGAATGGGAAATGAGAAACTGGAACAGGTAAGAGCAAAAGTCACAGCAGACAGTGGTGCATGATGGTAACAATCAGAACTCTTTCGCACAAGGCTTTGAAGTAGAAAATTACTATCTTAAATGATACTGGTTCTGTTTTAAAGGAGAAATTAATACAATAATAAAATTTGATGAATTCTCTATAGAATTGTAGTATGTTTCTACCCTTGTTTTTAAATAATATTAAACATAAACACTTCTATGAAGACATTTTTAAAGACTAAGCAACCACAAAATTTTGACTCATTTTCCTTCACAGTATTGATAATTATTAAGCAAGCATTTCTAAATAATCAATTGTTTTTTTTCCTCATCTTTTGGCCACGCCACACAGCTTGTAGGATCTTACTCCCCAACCAGGGATTGAACCCACATCCCATGCATCGTAAGCATGGAGTCTTAACCACTGGACCACCAGGGAAGTCCAGTAATCAATTGGTTTTTAATATTTAGTGAGCTAAGGGTATTATAATACAAGTAAGAAAATTTAAGTCTCCTGAAAGGCATGATATACTGTATTACAGAATGTAGTATGACATCTTATAATTAATTTTGTACCAGTAGAGTATCTTCATCCCTGATAAGTCATTTGCACAAATACAGAAAATAAAAAGCTCATTATAAAACAGTTCACCGTGCTTTGAATTATATATATATTATAGACCAACTTTCTGAATCATAACATATATTATTATGCCTTTCTAAACACAGAGAGGCATAATGAGAGATGTAGTACATAAATCTATGTGTTAGCCTCACTTCCTTACTTAAGCATTATAATGGAATATTATTACCAAAAGTAACAATTCTTGATTCACTACTCATAAATACACAAGTACCTTACCAGTGTCACTTTGGTATAGAAACCAAAAAAAAAAAAAGTATTTCAGAATATTTCTATATAGTACTAGAAATCTAATTTTTATTCCTGAGCTTTTCTTTTCTTCAAATTATTTCAAATTTCTTCAAGTTATAGCAAAGTTTACCAACAAGAACCTACTGTATAGCACAAGAAACTATACTTAATATTTTGTAAAAACCTATAAGGGAAAAGAATCTGAAAAGGAGTATATATATACATATGTATGTATATATAACTGAATCACTATGCTGTACACCTGAAATTAACATGACATTGTAAATCAACTATACTTCAATTTAGGAAAAGTTATAGCAAACTTTTATGTTAAGAAAAATGAAGATTAAAATAGCTAATATATGTATGTAACTCCCTAGTTAACAATGAATTTTCACATTCATTCTTTTATTTAACCCTTACAATTTTGTGAATCAAGGAATAAGAATTGAGTAAAATAGCCTCTTTCAGTCTACAATTCTGATTTAGTAATATGATACTGTAATACTTGTACAAAATATACTCATCTTCTTAAAATAGATACCTTTCATCCCAGTTTTCATTCCACTCAAACCTTGTTGTGTCACAGGACGATCAGCAACTCTGATTTGAGAGGACAGAACTCCTACTGTCCCTATGGGACCACCACGAGAGCCCAGTCTTGCTGTTCCAGGTGGCATCTAAATGACAAACAAGATTCAGTTTTAATAAACAAGAAAAAGACTGTGCCTCTAATATTGTTAAGACTGCAAAGAGAATATTAAAAAAAACTAAGATTCTATATAATTTGTAAAATTTTCCTTACATTTTAAATGTCTGAAATATTAAATAAAATTAACCTCTAAAATTCTATGATAATTAAATAATACATTGCTTTAAAATTTAAAATTCTATGTGTAGATGTATTTATAGTACTCCCAAACTGGAAAGGAGCAAAATGTCCACCTATTTGTTCTTATTTAATCATAGGAAATGGTTATAATTCCATTTTTGTAAAATAAAGTCTGGAGGATTACATTAAAAAATAGTAACAAAGTTTACCCCTATATAATGATATAATAGTTCATTTTTATTTTATGTTTTATATAATTTCATATTTTCAACATCATTACAGTAAGTATATATTACCATTAAAATCAGAAAAAAATAAAGAAATTTTCATCTTGAGAAAAAAAGATATAATTACATCACAAGATAGCCATATAAGTATTAAAGAGTTTCCATCATTCAGCAAGCATTCATATTATTACTCTACATGATTCTCTACTTCAGGTCTGCAGAATCTAATGTAATATTATACACCCTGAGGAAAGGTCAAAAGACTCCCTTCTTGTCAGTTCATATAGTATGTACAGGCATGGGAAGGTATAAAGGACAGCCTGAAACTGTTCCAAGATATCCTTCTTTTGTTTATCTTCCTTTCCCTCTTTTCTTTTTTCTCACTCTCTGTCAAAGAATAAACTAGTAGATTTAAATATGTAGTAGAAATTTTAGATAGAGGTTAGATACAACCATTCTGGTTGATTTTGATTGTTTTTAATTCTTTTAGCTGGTAGCCTCAAATTCTATCAGCTAACATAGTTCTCAAGTGACTCTGAGAAGTACTTGGTAATTAATTTGAGTATGGGGGCCAGGAACAGTAACACATTCCAAAGAATACATTGTATACAGGAATACTGTCAACTACAAATTCAAATGAAATGAGTTCAGGATTATCCTGAGTGATCTTTGGGAAGGAATGCTAAATCTCTCCTTGGATAAACCTTCTGAGTAATTTCCTCTTTGGCTCTATGCAAGCATAATTATGACAGCTACTCAAATAACTATATCACTTAAAAAAAATTTACCAGATTAAAGTATAGAGAAGAAAGCATAAATTAAAACTGCACAGGGCTTCCCCTGGCGGCGCAGTGGTTGACAGTCTGCCTGCCAATGCAGGGAACAGGGGTTCGTGCCCCGGTCCGGGAGGATCCCACATGCCGCGGAGCGGCTGCGCCTGTGAGCCATGGCCGCTGAGCCTGTGCGTCCGGAGCCTGTGCTCCGCAACGGGAGAGGCCACAACAGTGGGAGGCCCGCGTACTGCAAAAAAAAAAAACAAAAACTGCACACATTGAAAAGAATGGAGTAGGTATTCATGTGTTCACACAGAAATATGTTTACAATACCTTATTGAAAGAAAAGGACAAGATAAATAAGAATGTATACATATAGCACTGTCCTCATTTTGGAAAATACTAAAACCATACAATTATATATGGATGTGTGTTAGTGTTTGTAAATGGATAGAAAAAGGTCTAGAAGGATACACATCACACCTTAGACAATGGTTATACCTGGGGTAGAAGGAGGGAACTCTGACACTTTTCCTTTCCATGTTTTACAGCAAGCATTACTATTTTAGTAACTGCAAAAATTAGTTAAAGCACCTGGCAAACAGTAGGTGGCCAATATATTTCAGATTCCTTTTATAAATATTTAACAAGCATAAATTCTTACTCTTAGAATAATAGAAAAAGATACCCTCGCTCAGTACCATATATATGAAGACTTTAGAAAAATCATTTCAGTATAAGTTGATGATGATGTTGATAATATTACCTAAAACTCTAGAAAAATCTTAAAACTTTAAGAAAACCTAACTTTAACAAAATTATTCCCTCCAAAAATTGCTGCTCTTCTTATGATTTAAACACAGGACCCAACATTATCTCTAGTTTGCAATTAGTCTACCGTCCGAGCTTGAGTACCTCACACGCACCTTGAGATAGGCAAAACCATCTCTTGTGAGCATCAGAGAAATAACTATAAATATTTTGGTGTATTCATTTCTTTCTATGTAAATGTAAATATATATATATATATATATATCTTTATGTTAAACGGACACCACACTGCTTTTTTCACTTAATACTGTACTATAAAGATATATTATTTCCTGAAATATATTTTGAAAATAATTTTTAAAGGCTACTTAATAGCCGATTATAGGGATAGACATATCATAATCTATTTAAGATTAACCTGTTGTAAGGCCATTTAGGCTGTTCTCAAATTTTCACTATTATAATTATAATGAAGATGTAATAAATATCCTTACAGGATATTATTCTGCTTAGAATTATCAGCTTATAAAGTTTACCAATTCTTTCTAATGTGGTGTGTTTCTCTTACTGATTCACTGATTTATGACACTCTCTATCTTACATTAAGCTCTTAACATTTACTAGAGTTTGTTTCTAGGCTGCTGTAGCAACCAGAACACTGTTTTACTTCTTATATTTTTATATTAGAGTATTGTACTTTTTCTTATTTTTGCCTTTGTACCGTTCTAAGTGAATGCTAGAATAGTTTTACAATGATATTCCTTCCTCTACCCCAAGAGAAATCTCAAGGAATCTTGATTGGACATAGGATTTATAGCTTTAATACAGAAAGAGCTTTTACAAATGAGTAAACTTTCCTTTTTCATTTTAAGAGTCTGAATTCTATGTATGACATATATGTTGCAAATACTTTTTTTTTAACCAGTTTATCATTTTTCTTTTAACCTTTTTATGATGTTTTCAATTTTTTTAAATTCAAATATATAAATATAAAAATACTTTCCTTTTCAGTACTCGATGTTTCCTGTTATTTTTACAAAGGCCTAGCCTACGCCAAGTTTATACAAAATACTTACCCATATTTTCCTCTAATACATTTATGGTTTCATTTTTTAAATATAAAATTTCTAAAATATCTAGAATTCTGTGTGAGGGAGGGACTTGGTTTTTTAAAACAAATGGTTTACCAGTTATTTGAGTGCACTACTGAATACTCCATGTTTTTCCAACTAATTTGAAATGTCACCTTAATCATTAATTAAATTCTTACATGCCCAATTCCATTTCTGGTCTTTTCCATTTCACTTGGTTTTGGCACCAATACGCTATACCACTTAAATTATTGTAGCTTTAAAATAAATTTGAATATCAGCATGAGCAGGCCTCTTTCTCATAACAGTGTCTTTCAAACATTCTCCCACATTTATACTTCTATATGTTTTCCAAAAAACATACTTATATAATAATATGTTTTCTTTATAAAGAAAAACAAAGAAGAATCTC
Organism: Lagenorhynchus albirostris; assembly: GCF_949774975.1. Lineage (NCBI taxonomy): Eukaryota > Metazoa > Chordata > Mammalia > Artiodactyla > Delphinidae > Lagenorhynchus > Lagenorhynchus albirostris. The sequence goes on along the minus strand of NC_083101.1, from coordinate 74,954,029 downwards.
TTATTATAGACAAGCTTTCCAAATTCTACCAGGATATATGCATAATAATTCAATTATTTGTTTTAAACTTACTCCAGTTGCCACTCGAATATTTCCTGATGGGGGCCGTATTCCAGAAGGAGGCCTTCCTGTCAATCCAATCCCACCTCGAGAAACAGGCCGAGCTGCTGAAGGTTTGTGATTACTGGCCATTGCTTGCTCACTTTAACCACTGTTTGGAAACAAGGAATAGGTCTCCTTTGGTATCTTCTGTAGCAAGATAGTAGTGACCTGCATACCCTTCCTTCAAACATTTAATCCATGATGACTTTTCTTGCAAATTGCCATTGCAGGTATCACTACGTACAAGGTTGAGCTTGCTTTAATTCTGTTCAGATTTGACATTAATGTTCTATTTAGAACCATGAAGTCATTTATTACAACATGCCCTCCTCATTTCCCTGTTATCTTATCAAAATGCAAGCCCCTCTAGATATCTTTCTCTCTTGGACTCTCATCCCATACTCTAGTAAGCTTTCTCTCTCCCGGCAAAACCAGTATCTTTCTTCTCTGCCGATATTTTCTCTGTGAGTTCTGGTCTATAATAAACTCCTTTATATTCTCAATCCTATTATAAATAGTTCCTTTTACACTTTGCCTTAACAGGTTCCCGTCTTCTCCTGAAAATGCTTTTGGTAGTGAAGGCTGTTTTAGCTTCCTGTCCCACAATTCCAAAGCAAAGGAGTACACCGCACTCTCCTTGCTCCACAATGTCACTGTCAAAACATTATTCTTCCAAGTTTTTAAAAAAATAAACAGGATTCTCTTCCTTTGAGGACCAAATAATGCAACTATATTGCCTTGCATCTTTCTTGGTTGCTTTTATCTAGGGACCTCCTAATCTCTCCCCCATGTTTACTAGTCTTTTGTTCACAGTCCTCTATTCCAGTACCACCAACATCCTGGATGACTTCCATATGGATACTGGATTCAATATGTAACATTCTAGCTTCACAGTTCCCTGACCTAAATTTCAATAATTATTTCAACTCTATTTTAGTCATTCATAGCCATGGCCAGAGCTGGAGCTTGTCATCATCTGGAATTGCTTCATCTCAAATATCTTAATTGAAACACTTTATTCTCTGGCCTTAATTTCCTCTCCTTCTACCTTTTTCTCACCTTTATTCTCACTACACCTCCCCTTAAACTATTTCCTTTATTCACTCATTCTCTCCCAGTTTACCAGCCTCCTCCTTTACTCATCAGAATATATTATTATTTAAAGTTTGGGCTAATAATTTAAAATAGCATTTTAAAATTATGGGTCACAACCTATTAGTAGCTTATGAAAACAATTTAGCAGGTTATGACCAATATGGTTTAAATATGAAATAAAATAGAAAATACAAGGGAGTTCACTGCACATAGGAAGAGTACTGTTTCATTAAATTCTTTTTCAGTTATATTTATATAAATTTACACATATGTGTATACTGGTCTATAATGTAAAATATATGTCCTATTATAGGTCATGTTCAAAAGAGTTTTAAAGATACTGAACTAGAGAGAGAATATGGAGAAAAAGAGTGCCCAAGACTCTGGCCTCAGGAATGTCAATACCTAGAGATTGCACAGAAGAGGAGAAACTAGTATGAGACTGAAAACGAAGACTCAGAAAGCAAACAAAAAACCAGGAGTGTGTGTCAGAGATGCCAAGAAAAGGCAGGAATGGTCAATGCCATTTTCTGCTGGGAATTCAAGTAAGATGAACACTGAAATGTCCATTGGAATCCCCATCCAAGAAACCATTAGTGACCTTGAGGAGGTCAGTTTCAAGGACTCCTTTCCTTCTCAATATTAAATTACTGTCTCAGGAGCACCATCAACAAATTTGCATCCTCGAACTCTTCTTCAACCCTTCTGGCAAAATCAGAAACCATTCTCTACATTCAACCTGGACTGCTGAACACTGTTGATGGAAATCCCAAGACTATACAGACTGGAGAACTGCAAAGCCATAGTAACCAAATTTAGATGGACCCTCATCTCAGAAATTATTTTATTAATCCTTTATAAGCTACTCCGTCCTTGATGATTCCAATTCTTAACCACTTTTCTAATTAAGTCTGTTCCTGCCACTCTCAGCAGATGACTCAATTTCATAATTGAGAAAATTAAGACATGAAATCTATCACATTTGGAGCACATAAACTTTCCTATATCCACCCTGACCTCCACTCTCAATAGCCATCCTTTCTTTCATTCAAGATCAGTCTCTATTCTGATTTAACCTCTTGATCCCATACCTCTGGGACATTAGCTTCCCTCTCCTTACCAACCTCCTTCTCCCTCACCCCTGCCCCAATTTCCTTTGGGGCATTATCCAGCTCTTACGTATGTCTTTAAACTTTCTCCTTTCTTTCAGTCTGTTATAATGTTCCATTCTTTCCTAACCTTAAAAACTAATTTCTTGATCCTGAAACCACCTTTAATACAGTCTTATATGTCCTTTTTCTACACAGGCAAACTCTAAAAAATAGCTTATATCCATTATTCTCTACTTTTTCCACTTCCTCTATCTCCTGGATTCCTACTATTCCATCCAAATGGTTCCTGCCAATGCAGCTAGGAATGTAAATGTCATCTCTCTGTTACTGGTGTCCACTCCTACATGAAACCATCTCCGTGACACTCCCCTCCTCTGTTTCTCCTTTTTCAGTCTCCATCTTATTCTACCTGCCTTTATTAGCAGCATTTCTCAAGATATCATCCACAGTCTATTTTTCTTTTTCCTCTTTAAGCTCTCATTGTGCCACCTCATCTACACTCAGGGTTTTAACAATAAGCTAATGACTCACAACACCGTATCTCCAGTCCTGACTTCTCACACTCTAAGGTGTTTATATCCAAATAATTACTTGACATTTCCACTTCAATATATCATCAGTATTTCAAAATAAATATATCTAAATGTAAACTCATTGTCATTTCCCCCAGATTTGCTCTTCCTCTTGGTACCAACTTCTAGCCACACAAGTCAGAAATGTAGTCCTTGATTTCTCCCTCTCCTTCATTTCCCATAGCTAATGAAATAATACTACTGATTGTATGCCTAAATGCTTAAAATCTAACTTCCTCTCCATTTCTATAGTACTGCTCATGGACTCAAGTGGATTATTATACTGGCCTCCTGAGTGGTCCCCTTGCATAACATACATCTTGCCTGTTATCCTCCCTAGGAATCCTTCAATGACCAGACCATAACCACCCCCACCTTCTTCAATTTGAATTTACAGGGCTGACCTAAATGCTACGATGGATCCATACACATCTCTGTCCCAGGACCTATCACACCAATTGAAATAATCTGCTTAAGTATTTCTCTACCTTGAAGGCAAGAGCTTCATATCTTTATATCTCCAGCGTATATCTCAGGGCCAGGCAAAAACTTTGTTCTTTTGTACCGTCTGAATTTCCTCCCACATGAAGGCATTGCCAGTTACAAAAATTTACTAAACTATTAAAAAGGAACTAAATTATTTCTCGAACTAAAATGGTTTCTCAGTTTCTATAGCCCATGCCCAGTACTTCTTCCCTGGCTTTCCTTAGCATCATTCATGATCAGTCCTTGGATTACTTCTCGTCTCTCCATAATATTTCATCCTTTTCTTATAACTTGAACTAGGCTGTTTACTCATAAATCAGTATCTCCTGTTCTGTCCTTTAAACTGGGCACCAATTCTAAGTTTTCAACTGTTTATTGGGAATTTCTATTCAGATATCCCATTATCACTTTATATTTAATAGGTTCACGCCAAACTTACAACCTTCCCATTCCAACTAGCTCCGTGATTCTATTTTCTTGACGTTTTGAACTTTTTGGACAAAGTAGTAAAATTACTACTATTATTATTGCAAATAGAAAAGAGAGTTTCATGAAACAACTTTTTGAAAGGCAGACAAGATCTGTGGTCAAAACGGTTTCTCCCAGAGAAAGCTAATACAATAAACCTGTTTCCAACAGAATTAGTCAGTGTTAATCCAGCTTTCCTGAGGAACTTTAAGAAAATGTACGATATACAGAATTTCCACCTGATTTTCTTTGCCACTGCTTTACTATCGTGGAAGAAGTTTAGTTAGCATTAGATCAGTTCCACCGGGTAAAATAAAAGGGAGAGGCACTAGTAACAAATATGCCACTAACTCCGGGGTTAGTCATTCAAATGTTCACACAATCGCTGGGGTTATTCACACAACCAGAGAGGTTCCAGAAAGTTTAGGGATGCTAACGGAGCTCCGTCAGTTACCTGCCATATTATCCCCTCTGGACGTGTTTCCCTATCTGCAGTGTGGAAGCGAGCTCTAGCTTGCACAGCCGTTGTGACGATTCCAGATACTTCACATGAAACATCTGGCTCCTAATTATTACAATCATTATCCTCCCCGAATCAACCATTTTAACATATAGGAAGAAGTGGAAAGTTGCTAAGTCCCTTCCGCTCTGACCAACAGACAGAAATTTATTATTACTTCGAGTAAAATCCCTCAGCCCACAGTGAACTTTATCTTTGAGGCGCTCGAATCGTTTCCTCTGGTCTCGCCTTGGCAGGTCTCCACAAGGGACTGTTTGAGGTCTCTCCTCACGCTCCGCCGGACTAAAAATGGAACTTCCTTGGCGGAGGAGAACAGCTAAGAGCTGGATTTATTTTGTTTGAAGCGCATCAGCATTTCCAAGGCTAAAATAATCGGCAAGGGAGGCAAAGAGGAACCGGGATTTCTCACCTCCGCCAGCGCTGAGGGCGCGTAAGGAGGGAGGTCGCTCCGCGGCGGGGCGCGGAAAGAGCGAAGTCGCACGACTCAAGGGCACTCGCACTTCTTTCCGAGCCCTCCACCACCGCGTAGCCCTCTAGTCGGGCCCGCGAACCCGTTAGCTCACCCGAGACGCCCCGCTCACCTGCCCGCAGCTTTCCTGGGCCCTCAAGGCCTAACCCCTAGTGGCCGCTTGCCTTCGCGTCTCCCGGCAACGGGGGCTGGTCGCGGTGAGGCCCCCTCCTCCTGATTGGCCAATCCTCGGCCTTCGCTCAGTGAAGCGAGAGTGAAATGCTCTCGCGAGGTTTGAGGACTACCTTCTGTTACCTCGATACCTCTGGAAGACAGGGAAAACGGCGAGTTGGCTAGGGAAGAATATTTTATTTAAAAACCTTGGTTTTCTTTGTAATCAGAGTAACCTCTCTTGATTGTGTGCATGACCTGAACTCACTCCAGCGAGTTTTATCATATCGCTGTGTAACATCATTTGTAATACATCAGACTTTTTAATAAGAATTATTTGAAGTTATTCCGTGGTAGGCAGCATTCATTGCACAGTCTTTTTGTTTTTCATAAGTAGTAGTTTCCTTCCTGTTAGAAGGAAGGAATACAACATAGACGATACAGCATTAAGTATTGATGCGATTCTGGTACCATGTTTCATTTCATTGAAAGTTTTATACCTTTAGGCTTCCTTTCAGAGTTATTTTGTGAGGGCTGAATTAAAAGCAAAGTTGTTTTAAAATAATGTTTTTTAAACATGTTTTTTTAAAAAATGAGAATTACGTCGTCTCAAATCCTATTTCTCTAATAAAAGTAACTTGCAGTTTGTTTTTTTTCCAGTCTTCCTATAGACAGCTTAAATATGATGGGAGTTCAAAAAAAAAAATGTGATGGGATCTCTAAACATACATACATATTGGACTTTTAACATTTTCACATTATTCCCATCTTGCATACTTTTTTTTTTTTTTTTTTTTTTCCCCGGTACGCGGGCCTCTCACTGTTGTGGCCTCTCCCGTTGCAGAGCACAGGCTCCGGACGCGCAGGCTCAGAGGCCATGGCTCACGGGCCCAGCCGCTCCGCGGCATGTGGGATCTTCCCGGACCGGGGCACGAACCCGTGTCCCCTGCATCGGCAGGCAGACTGTCAACCACTACGCCACCAGGGAAGCCCTTGTATACATTTTTTACGCCCAGATTTATTCTCTTGTATACCTGCCTTCAAGTGGGTTAAAACCAGTGCAATACAAAATGAAATAATGTCATGTGATTGAGTTCTCAAAGTTTGTAAAACATTTTCACGTAATTATTCCATTTGAGACCAACATATTTGTAATGGTCATTTGTTATATTTATGGTCGTTGCAGTGAAGGGTGGTAGAATTTGCCATCCCAAAATATGCCACTTTGGTATTATAAGGATTATTTGGAGGGGAAGGCAAGTGAAAAGCAGGTACAGGAAAAGTTCTCTACTATTCTGCTATTTGCTTAAAAGCAGAATATAAATTTTCAAAAGTGCCCTTCCTTGCTTGTTAACCAGGAAGGACAAAAGTTAATCATTGGAGACAACTTCAGACCTTTACCATCCTGGAGACTGCACCAGAAGAATCTACATAAAAACTTTACTAATTAATTAGCCTTTACTGCTAGTTTCCCATATAGTCGGCTTCCCATAATTTGCTGTCTCTAAAGATTTAAAAGTTCTTTTCTTTTATCGCTTGTGTAAAAACTTATTGTTCCTTTGTTAAGATGCCATATAAGCCCAAGCTCTCGTCACCTCTTTGAGTTATTCATCTCTGAATTTCTCCCTTGTATATATGACATACACATTAAAACACCTGTTTTTCTCTTGTTACTGTCTTTTGCTACAGAACCCCAGCAGAAAACTTTTCTGCTAGAAGAGTAGAAAGAAAAAAAGATATTTCCTCTCCTACAACCTCTAACTGTCCAACTATTCCGTATGTTGTCTCACAAAGAAGCTACTGACATTTCTCCCTTAGTGTTTTCAGACGTTAAGGACCCAGCATTTGCCATTTGTATAGAGATGTGACAGTTTGAGAGAAAATTTTAAATCTTTAACACGTAAAACTTTTTTTAAAGTACCAAAAACCCGGCTTAGTATTCACAGAATTCAAGGAAAGTGACTTGTTTCCAACTTGACCCCAAGCTCTCTCGTTTTAATTTAAAAAAGTTTAGATTAAAAAAAAAAATCTCGGGGAACTACTCAGAGAAGGTTTGGGGAAATCGGCGGCGTAAACCTGCCCCCAACTCTACACGCGACGCAAATTCACTCAGCCACAGAACGGCACTCAGCACAGCGGACTAAGATTTAAAATATCCGGATTGGCGCGCCTACGACTCACGCCCCGCTGGCGCGTGGCATTGTGGGATTTGTAGTCCGGCCCACATCCGGCATCACAATAAAAAGCTCAGCCGGGGCTCGGTGAGGACGCGGGCTCGGGAAAGTCAGGGATTCGGGCGCCCACTCTGAGGGGCTGGACGGTGGTATCTCTTTCTCCGTTGGCGGTCCAGCGCGCATGAGGGAATCGAGCCTCAGTTCCTCAACGGCCTCAGCAGTCGGGACGCACACACTCTGCGTCATGGCGGGCTAAGGCCGATGATGAATTCCGGTGCGCACGTCAGGGTTGCTGTGTCACTCGGCTCGCTGGGCGCGCCCCTTCCCGGCCGCCCTTCCGCACCGGCCTTCGGGCTCTTCCGGTCCCGACGCCTCTCACCTTCAAGGCCCTCACCCGCTGCACGCCCGGCTTCCGAGACGGACTGATCTTGCGCGGTGCTCGGGCACCGGGCGCCGGACCTCCTAGGGCCATGGCGAGTGGCGCCGCCAGGTACCGGCTGAGCTGCTCGCTCCCGGGCCACGAGTTGGACGTGCGGGGCCTGGTATGCTGCCTCTATCCACCGGGGGCTTTTGTGTCCGTGTCCCGAGACCGCACCACCCGCCTCTGGGTCCCAGACAGGTGAGCGCTGCGAGTCCCGCTGTTACCCGGCTGTGCTGCAAGCTTCCTTCTCTGGGAAGAGAGTGACCCTTCCCTGCCCTATCCTGCCCTTTTCCTCTTTTCCCGGCCTTTCCGACGGTCCACGCTCCCTCCCAGTTCTTAGAGCACTGGCAGTCTGGGCACGCAGTGTAAGAAACTAGTGAGGTTTACGTGGAAAGAGCACCGGGTTGGGGGAACAGAGACCTACTTTCTTGTCCTAACTTGACCACTAAACGACTGAGTGACCTTGGACGAACTTCTTATTTTTTGTGGCTTCAGTTTGTGGACGATGATTTCCTGTGTTTCTTTTCGATTTGAAAAACTTTTGACGCCAGGTGCACCCTCCTTAATGAGGCCGTGTGAAAGCATCTGGCATGTGTAATTTAAGGAAGTCCACTTCTTTCCCTGGAATTTGTTCTGTAGTCTTCCCTCAAATTTGAGAATTAAGGTTCTCAAAAATTGCATTGCAAAAAGTTGTCTTGGCCCCTCTCCACGTTGTCCAGCTCAGACTTTCTTAGTCTGGTGTATGTGATAGACTTGGGCGGAGGGGATGAAACCGGAGTGTGTTTTCTTGGGGAGAGAAAGCCCATTGCCTTTAAAAGATTTTCAGAGAGATTAATCAAAAAAATATTAGGAAACAGAAGGTTAAGCTCCAGTCCAAATCAAGTTCAAGGGTTTAGCCCTGATTTAGTTGTTGTAACAGGAAATTTAAGACTTGGAAGACAGATTTCAGTTCAGATAGGGAAAATTTGAGGTAAGTTACTTCAGGTAGTAACTCTCCCATCAGAGGTTTCACTCATTGAAACCATACGTTTTCCTCCATAAATTCAGATGACAACTGTTTATTGAGTGGCTCCTATTTGTTTGTGATCCGGAAGAAGAAGAAAAGGACAGACAAGTTTCCTGTGTTTATAGATCCTGCCTACAGTCTGGGAGGGAAGATGGATGAAAAAACAACCAAGTAAATAATTACGCATTGGCATGTGTACTATGAAGAAAACAAATATAGATATAACATACAGAATTGAGTGGAGGGTGACGTTAAAGAAAGAAGCCTCTCTGAGGAAGGTGTTTTTGGTATTTGTTTTATTTTCTTAAATGATACTGAGTTTGAGCTGGTCTAGGGAGTGAGGAACCAGAAGGGTTGAATTGGAAGAGCACTGTAGACTGTAGGAGGAGCAAACACAGTGGCCCTGGATTGAGAAGGAGGAAATTCCCAATGTGCGGGAGGGAATGAACTGTGAGGTGAGGGCAGGTCTTAGAGGCTGGCAGGAGCCAGATCATGCCCTGGGAAGAGGGCTGAGGAAAGAAGTCAGTGGGTGGAAGCCTTCAGAGTTTCAAGCAGAGGACAACATTATTTGACTTACCTGTGGAGAAGTTTCTGCTAGCTTCAGGTGGAGAATGAATCGCAAAGGGATAAATGTGGAAGGAGACCTGTTTAGAGGCTTTTGCAGTAGTGCAGCCAAAATACGACAGACTAAACTAGGGATATTGTAGAGGAAACTCCTATACTGAATTAGATAAGGTCTTCTCTAATGCTTAAGATTCTGTGATATTCCAAACCACTTGGTAACATTGATACATAACTTCTGTGTATTTGAGTACAAATTACTGATTAAGCTTGTACATTTAAAATTTTGTTCAGTAGAAGCACATGCCCAGTAGGATATGAACATTGCAGTAAAGAGTAGCTAAAGGATGCTTGTTGTAATAGTTGAATTCTGTTGAACAGCTAAATCCTCAAACTTTTACATTGTAGGACTGTGGTAGGTTGATGGGAGCTTAAATCACTGGATCACAGGAACTTGACAAACTTTGAGCTGCAGTGACCCTCTCTTTGAAAACTGTTTTTTTTCACTTAGTTCATGTTGTCTTCCGGTTTTGTTTTTTAGAATTCATGTGGTATTCAATTAACACTGATTGAGAGCCTGCATTTTACCAGGCACAGGACTCCATAGTGAGGGATTGGTGAGATAAGGTTGTTTTCCTCTCATTTCCAAGTGCTGTGGTAGAGCATCTCATAGTCACTCTTAGGCATCCTAACAAGTGTCTCAGCCGCACCTTTAGTGTGATAAAAAGTGCCCTCAAGGCTGACATCCTGACAATTTCTATTTATTTCATGGTATATTAATAAAATTAATGAAGTGCAGTGAAATGTTTGGAGCCAAGTAGTAAACATTTTTATTTTCTCATGTACATTGTTGATAGGGCTCTGAATTGGGGTGGATAATGTAGGGGTGGACTGGTTATGATGGGGGATTTAATTTAGTTTCAAGGAGGCAAAATAGTTCTATTCTAGGGTGGACTAAACCAGATATTTCATCTTTCACAAGAGCCCACTGAAAACCCAGAAAGCCTCCGGGTCTTCTGAAGGCGCTTCAGAATGGAGATGCCATTTTTTGGTTGTACATTGAACTGAACCAGTCAATATGCCTTTGTTGCAGACTGCTTCAAGCCTCTAGAAGCCCACCTCAGAGTAAACTGGATTTCCCAAGTCTGTCACCAACGATTGCTTTGCCTTTTGAAAACTACCCGTATTTGAAAGACGCCAACTTCAGATTCAGCATCATGTGTTAAATTTTCCCTGACCATGCCAAGGCTGGAGTGACTTATCCCTCATGTAAACACTCAGCACCTTGGGTCCTTAGTCAAGTAGTTATACAGAGTTTAAGAAATTAGAGCCATTTCCTTCCTCCCCTCCGACCCACTATTCCCTTTTCTTGGAGGCAAAATTTTCATGTCTTTTAATGGCTTATTTTTGAATTTTGCTTCTGTATCTGTATATAAAGTGCTATACTACTATTTCTTTTCATTTAAAATTTCTTTTAGTTTTCTGTTTTAGCATTTTCTGTTAGTTCTTATTATGGAATATGAAAATTTAGCTCTCATTTCTACCCTCTACCAACCCCCATCACATATGCATCCTTTCTATGTCCTGATCCTTATAACATAGTTTAATTTAATGTAGACTAAATCAGTGTTTTGTGACTGTACAGAGTCTATCTACACCTGAGCTGTGGAATAAACTATGATAACTTTTCCTCAACAATTTTATGATCTCCCTATAGCTAATAATTGTCTTATTTTTGGTTTTCATTTGTTTAATTTTCTATGTATTTATCATTAATTCAACTTCATATTGTTTGCTAGTTGTCTAACTCTCCTCTCAAGACCTCTAGACACATTGAATATATAACAGTTTCATTTTCTTGATGATGAAAACTTTCTGACCTGGTCTGTCTGCCTCTGGTGCACAGCTGATCCTGGGATCTCCCTTCACTGTCTTCTCAAGAATCCCTTTTTGGACCTCTTGTCAGATTTCTATTATCAATATCCTTTAACTTTCTTGGTTTTCTTCCTTGATACCTTATTGGAGCACATCCTCCAGGAGCTTCCTGAAATACAGTGCAGTGATAATAAATGTATTAAGACCTTGCAATTGGAACATGATTTTAGCCTGCCTAGCTACTTGAATAATAATTTAAATGTTTGTAGCATTGTAGTTTCCAAATTTTCTTCAGAATTTTGAAGCCATTGCTCCACTGTATTCACTGTGTTACAGTTGAGAAGTCTGAAGCCATTCTTATTCTTGACCTGTTACTTTTTCTCTCTGGGAGGTGGTCTATATTCATTCATTTTTCACGTTCATTAAGTGTGGTCCCTTTTAATGTCCATAAGTCATGTCCATACGTTCTGGGACATTTTCTTAAATTCTTTGGTTTCGTCTTATTTTCTCTGTCCTCTTTTCTGGAACTTTTTATTCATATATTGAATTTGTTTCTAAATTGCTTTTTAATTTCTCTCTATAAATTTCTTTCTTTCTCTCTCTACTATACTTCCTCAGAAGTTGCCTTAACTTTTTGTGAAATTATGTTTTTGTTTCATGGTTGCAATATCTTATACCTAAGGATGGCAATGCTGATTTTTTTAAACTTATTTTCTCCTTAGTGGTCTGTTTCCTCCAAATTGGTTATTTCCCCTCCCTGTTTGTTTTGGTCACTATTTTACCCCAAATGTCTGGTAATTCTTATTCTGTGCTTTCCATTAAGGGTGGAGAACTAAAAAACTTGAAAGATCTGTGTATCCGTGGAGCTTCATGGCTATGAGCTTCACTGTAGGGTTATCTGGCTGGACTGTTTCATAGGGCTGATCTCCTGCCCAGAGGATGATTGCCTGGCTTCTAGATTTTGTCTTTGGTGGTCTTGGCCTCTATGGTGAATGTACATGTTTCTCAAACCCCAAGGATCAACTGTGCCTTGTGTCTACCCCCAGCCAAAGACTTTCACCTTTTCTAAAGAAAAAACTTCAGACTTTTGCTGGGTACAAGAGGGGCAGTTGTCTGGCTGGAGTGTCTTTTTTTTTTTTTTTTTTTTTTTCTTGATGCTTAAAGCATTTTTTCACTGATTCAAGAAGTACTTAATGATTACCATGTAAAACATTGTGCTACAAACTTGGGCAGAACCAGCTCTGGATTCTGCCATTAAGAGCTTCACAGATCACTACAGTAGATACACACAAGCATCCATCTGTACTGGGGAGTGCTAAGGGACACATTTAGGTAGATTTAGTGGTTTATATAATATAGATTTTTAAACATGTCCTATCTTTTACATTTCTTTGGGCTTATTGATGAAATGGTTTCTAGGGCTTTCCTGGTGGCGCAGTGGTTAAGAATCCGCCTGCCAATGCAGGGAACATGGGTTCGAGCCCTGGTCCGGGAAGATCCCACATGCCGCGGAGCAACTAAGCGCGTGTGCCACAACTACTGAGCCTGCACTCTAGAGCCTGCGAGCCGCAACTACTGAAGCCCGCACGCCTAGAGCCCGTGCTCTGCAACAAGAAGCCATAGCAATGAGAAGACTGCATACCGCCACAAAGAGTAGCCCCCACTCGCCGCAACTAGAGAAAGCCCGTGCCCAGCAACAAAGACCCAACTCAACCAAAAATAAAAATACAAATTAAAAAAAGTTTCTAAAACGACACTTAAAAAAAAACACCACCAAAATAAAGTAAACAAGTTAAAACTAGCTACTACCAAATACCTTCCTTTGAAGATTTTTTGATACGATTCTGTGTCTGATTCCAAAGACTTTCAACTAGTCTTCCTAATTCTAGTTTTTTGTTCCCATTTCCTAGAGATGCATAGTGCTGCTAATTCTTGAGCCTTCTGCAGATTCGTTGGTAAATTGGGCCTCTTACTTTCCCTGATGCCTGCTTAGAACTCATTTTTTTCAAGTATCCTAAGGCCTTTACTACTTTTCTGTCAGCTTTCAGTATTCAGTTATATTTCTGTTCTTTTTTTCTTATTCTCTCTGGCCTTGTGGGTTTATGCCTTTCTTAAAATATACATAGATGGATAGATAGATATAAAATATACATTATATATATTGTTTAGTGGTGTTTGGGAAAGGAGTGAATATAGATGAGCATGTGTGCAGTCTTTATCTGGGAGTCTTCCCTTTTATGTACAGTTGTTTTATCTCCTTCAGCTAGATCACAAACTCCTTGATTTAGCTTGAATCAGGGATAAAATTCTTTTATCCCCCTCTACAGCTAACTTACTGCCTTCCACATATAGTATATCATAATCTGTTGTTTGACCTGTTATGTAAGGGAGTGGTGCTAAGTGAAGGATGTGTATAACAAATTGGTAATCATTCTAATTCCCAGGCAGTTATTAATATGCTGTGTCCCTAGAGCAGTCATTTGTATGTCCTGTATTAGTTCCTTTAGTTTGCATATTGAAAGTGATTGATAGTCTAGCTGTTTAGATACACATGCTATACTAATGAGTACTAAGTTAACGTTTCAGAGTGTGCAAATGTCCTCAATGTGTTTACGGCTTATTGATAGTAGATTCCATTATCCTAATTGCATGAATGTTTCACTTCACCAGGGATTTCTTAAGGTAACAATCACTGATAAGTAGAAATGCAGATGGAGGAAAAAAAAAACCACTTATGATATTTGTCTCCTTTCCTTTCCTTCCTTGTTCTTTCTGTTAATTAACATATTCTTAACAGTGAAACACTAATTAAACTTCTCCTAATCTGATTAAGCCTCTGTAGTAGCTAAGACAAATTAGGTATTTAATATTTAATTTAAAACAATAGATTCTTAAAGTGGTATATAAAGTTCAACCTAGATACTAAAAGAAAATGAGTACTTTGACAACGTCTATCTTAGGCTAAGTCAGAGGACAAGTGTATATCTTATGAATTATCATGTCTTTCTAGTCCTAACAGGGGCTTTACAGAAATGCACTGTATGAGCGGCCACTCCAATTTTGTCTCTTGTGTATGCATCATACCTTCAAGTGACATGTACCCTCATGGACTAATCGCCACTGGAGGAAATGACCACAATATTTGCATTTTCTCACTGGAGAGTCCAGCACCACTTTATGTACTAAAAGGTCACAAAAATACTGGTGAGTATAATGCTTTGGTATTTTTCTGTTTGAATAAGTTTCATCCTTTTGAAGATAAAATTCTTGTATCTGCTTTCCCTAGTTTTTTTTTTTTTTTGCGGTACGCAGGCCTCTCACTGTTGTGGCCTCTCCTGTTGCGGAGCACAGGCTCCAGACGCGCAGGCTCAGCAGCCATGGCTCATGGGCCTAGCCACTCCGCGGCATGTGGGATCCTCCCAGACCGGGGCACGAACCTGTGTCCCCTGCATCGGCAGGCGGACTCTCAACCACTGCACCACCAGGGAAGCCCCCTAGTTTTTATTATTATTATTTTTTACTTATAGCTATGGCTTAATAGTGAAAACCTTTTGGATCATCATTGTTCTGCAAATTCTCTGTTACAGACTTACTGTCATCAGTAATGGTTGACATGATTATATATGTAAAAAGGAAAAGATTATGGTTTTATATACTTTGTAATTTTGGTTTTTCAGCTATCTTGTGCAAGAAATTCATTTACTCAGGAAAACTGAGAGCACTTCTTTATCTTTGGGCTGTTATGTCTGTATTTATGCAGCAAATTAAAGCCCCAGAAGGAATGTATTTAGGGTTCTGGTATCATTATTTGAGAGTATTTAATACTTTTGAACAGCATTTTCTGTGATTTGTATTTCTGATTCTTTTATATTCCTGGATTTGTGTTTGCTTAACAGCTCTTTGTTATAAAATGATATGCTTAATCAGTGCAGTATGTATACTACTTTTTTTTAATGTATCTGGAATAGTTTGGGACATCTGTAAGCAAATAGTATGGCCCATAAGCACTCTAAACTTAATTTCTTTAAGGAGTTTGTAAAATGTTTTGTGTGTAGGTATGGGAAATCTTCAATACAGGGTGATACAGATTTTTTTAAACTTTTTGAAGGAAATCTTCAAATGTATACAAAAATAGAGACATAGTATTTTATAAGTTATATATAAACAAACATAAAAGAGAATAGTGTAATGATCTTTTCTACTCATGTATTTACATAGCTTCAAGGATTATCAACACAAGGCCTATCTTGCTTCATCTTCTGCTTCTTCCAAAATATTATTTTAAAGGAAATTTCCAATATACTCTCTCATTTGTAAATACTTCAATATATAGCACTACAATAGGGTTTGGCAAACTTTCTGTAAAGGGCCAGGTAGTAAATATTTTAGGCTATGCAGGCCATACAGTCACTTTCACAACTGCTCAGCTCTGCCATTGTGTGCAAAAGCAGCCACTGACAGTAAATGAGAGAACATGTCTGTGTTTCAATAAACCTTTATTTATGGACACTGAAATTTGAATGTCATAATTTTCACATGTCAGGAAGTACCTTTTTTTTTCTCTCAACCACTTGAAAATATAAAAACCATTCTTAGTTTGTGCACTGTACAAAAACAGATGACCTACAGGCCACAGTTTGCTGACCCCTCAAAAATATAAGGATTCTCTTTTTTTTTTAACTAATTAATTAATTAATGTTTGGCTGCGTTGGGTCTTCATTGCTGTGTGCGGGCTGTTTCTAGTTGCGGCGAGCGGGAGCTACTCTTCGTTGGGGTGTGCGGGCTTCTCATTGTGGTGGCTTCTCTTGTTGTAGACAACAGGCTCTAGGCGCATGGGCTTCAGTAGTTGTGGCACGTGGGCTCCGTAGTTGTGGCTTGCGGGCTCTAGAACGCAGGCTCCGTAGTTGTTGCGCACAGGCTTAATTGCTCCACGGCATGTGGGATCTTCACAGACCAGGGCTCGAACCTGTGTTCCCTCCACTGGCAGGCAGATTATTAACCACTGCGCCACCAGGGAAGTCCCTCTCTCTTTTTTAAAAACAATATCATTATCACACCTAAAACAAAACAAAACCTAATTTCTCGTTACCAAATATCCAGTGAATGTTCAAATTTACCCAGTTGTCTCAAATGTTTCTTTTTACAGTTTGTTTGAATTGTGACCCAAAGGTCCACTTGTCTTTCCATCTATTGGTTTCTTTCTTTTTTTAAATCCCCTCTCTATTTGAAACCAGCTTATTTTACCTGTAGAATTTCCTGTAATCTGAACTCCGCTGGTTAAAGCCTCATTTCTCTAGCCTCATGTTCCTCAGTCCCGTAGTCTTGTAAGCTATTAAATCTAGAAGCTTGATCAGATTCAGATTCAAGTTTTGAGCAAGAATTTTATACTTTCTGTTGTAGCACAACAGGAGGCATGTAATATTTCTTTTCATGATGTTAAGATTCATCCATTCTTTTTTTTTTTTTTTTTTGCGGTACGCGGGCCCCTCACTGTTGTGGCCTCTCCCGTTGCGGAGCACAGGCACCGGACGCGCAGGCTCAGTGGCCATGGCTCACGGGCCCAGCCGCTCCGCAGCATGTGGGATCTTCCCGGACTGGGGCACGAACCCGTGTCCCCTGCATCGGCAGGCGGACTCTCAACCACTGCGCCACCAGGGAAGCCCAGATTCATCCATTCTTTATAAAATTCCCTTCAGCCTTTGAAAATAAGTCTTTAACATCTACTGATGATCATTGCATAGACCCAGTATTTCATTAAAATTTGCAAATTATACTCTAATTCTACCATTATTTTTGGATTTAATAGCTAGCATTCTTCTGTAAAGAACTTTCCACATCAACTCTTTGGTTACCGTGTGAGACACACAGAGAAGACAGGATAAGCATTTTTCTTGCCCCTTCTCTCACCTCTTTTACTGGGTTTCAAAATGAGTTGATTCCCTAACATCTTTTTTTTTTTCCTTTTTTGATTCTCAAATTGTCCCATATTTGATTGGAAACCTCTTTTAAAAATTGGCTCCTGTGGCCTCTTGATAAGACCTTCAGAAGTCTTCCTTGCTTTTGGTAGTACAAAATGTTCTAGACCTGAAATCAGCCATTTTGCCAAGAAGCCTTATGTTTTTCTTTTAGTGGGAGATCGTATTTAGAAACCTCAATTTGAGTTGTAGTGGTGCTCACCAGGATTTTTTTTTTAACTTAATTTTGTTTTGTAATTATATAAAACATACATAGTTGCAAAGAAAAAACTATTCAACATGGTGCATTCAGAGAAATCTGGATTCTGTCTGTATTGCCTTCTCCCGCCATCCTTATAAGTAACTAATTGTTTATTAACTTTGTTCTTTCTGAAAAAAAAATTAGCAAATATGTATGTATATTTATGTTGCCCCTTTCTTAGATAGACGGTATCTTACTGCAGTTTTCTGCCCTGGCTACTTTTGCTTGATAATACTGTTCTAGGGATTACTTCATTGCAGTATATAGAAATCGTCATTCATTTTTACTATGGCATTGTATTTCATTGTGTAGCTGTACTATAGCTACTTTAACCTATTTAGCCAGTCCCCTATTGATGGATATCTAAGTTTCCAAATTTTTGCTAGTGCAAGTGTCTTTGTGCATATGTCATTTTGTTCTTTTGTGAGTGTAACTTAGGTATGATATCTAGTTCTGGATCAAGGGGTAAATGCATATTTAATTTTGTTATTGCCAAATCCCCACATTAGGTGTTAAAACTTTTTTTGCATTTCCAGCAGCAGTATATACGTCCGTATTTCCCTTATCAACAAAGTATGTTGTCAGACTTTCAGATTGTTGCCAAAATAAGTGAAAAATGATATTTTAGTATGGGCCAATTTTCATCTCTCATTATGGAGGGGTCATTTTTTCATATACAGAAGGGCTGTTGGCATTTTTTTTCCTGAGAACTATATTTTTGTCCATATAATGTGGGGTTATTGGCCATTTTAAAAGTCCTTTATAAGTTAGAGTTTTTAATCCTTTGATACAAGTTACAAATATTTTTTCATTTCATTATCTTTTTTTAACTTTATATATGTTCTTGTTTTTCTTTTTGTAATGCAAGTTTATGTAATCATATTTATCTTGATTTTTTTCTTTTTTTTTTTTTTTTTTTTTGCGGTATGCCGGCCTCTCACTGTTGTGGCCTCTCCCGTGGCGGAGCACAGGCTCCGGACACGCAGGCTCAGCGGCCATGGCTCACGGGCCCAGCCGCTCCATGGCTTGTGGGATCTTCCCAGACTGGGGCACGAACCCGTGTCCCCTGCATCGGCAGGTGGACTCTCAACCAGTGCACCACCAGGGAAGCCCTATCTTGATTTTTTTTTTAATGTGTTTCTCATAGAAACCTGTGCAGTAAAAATACCGCTTCACATTTTAGAGTATTTTTTCTGCCTGGTTTGTTTCTACTTTATCATAAGGTCATCTTTCGTTATTTTGTTAAGTTACTTGATGGTTTGAGGCCAAATGTCATTTCTTCCTTCCTTCCTCCCTCCCTCCCTCCCTCCCTTCTTTCCTTTCTTTCTTTCTTTCTTTTTTAAATTTAAAACATACCACATTAGTGAGTAGGAAATAAAGAAATTAATGATTGACATCTTTATGTCATGTCATTTTTCTGTTAGCTTTCTAGCCCAAATTTTATTTTCTAAATGGTAGAGTGGTACTGTTTTTTAGTCAGTGTATATATATAACACTTTCCAGTTACATTACAAGTTGCGGTTTTAGGTAATGGAGGAGGAAAGTGCCATCCCATGCTTCGGGGCAAGTGCCAGGGCCCATAAAGAGAGCTACCACAGTTTGCCTCTGGTCACTAGTTATTCAGCTTGCTCTCTCTTCTGCAGGCAAAATATACCCACTTCTCTCTCAATGTCAGACAAGCCAAAAGTCCCATCCAGTTGCAGCATCAAGTTCAAAATTAAGAATTTCTGGATGATACATAGTATTCTAAATATCAGGGAAATGATGCTCAGGTGTTTCTACATCAGGTCCAGACATAGTTCCTCTTAAATTTGGAGATCCGTGGACCAAAAAACACAAGTTATCTGTCACCCATTCACTCAGTATACAACTGTGGAATATTGAGGGTAGTCAGAGGAAGCACTCCCATTCAGAAAAGGGAGCAATGCAAGACAGCAGTTTCTAATCTGTAGTCATCTGAAATTCAGATAGGTGGCTGTTTCAAGGACCCCCTACTCTGATAGTGATAGGTTTTTGTGATCAGTTCCCTCTGGTCTCCAAAAGGGGTTTCCCAATCCATTGTTCTTCATGGCTCTCCTTTAACCCTCTGGGATTCTTTTCTGTTATTCTCCTTGGTCACATTGACCCTCCTTGGGGACTACCAACTTTTTCAACTTGCTTTCTGCTTGTGGGAGCTAGGTGCACAAGGGTCGTGTTAAGTCTTGAACAGTCACGGACATTCTTAGTTATTGGCAACATAACTCTCTGAAAAACTTATGTTTTTTACCTGTTTGATTTCCAGTCAGATCTCTTTGTCAGTAGTCATACCTCAGCTGTAGTCTAGATTTGCTGTATTACTCCCCATCTCTCCTTCTTTCTTTCCCTGTGTGCCTCTTCAGATTTAGCTACTGAAACCTTGTGCCTTTCAGACATTAGTTGGAAAGCTGAACCTTTAGGTTCTTTTCCCTGAGCTCTTTTCCGAGGTGAAAGCATTTATTTTCAGGGCAACAACCTTAATTTTCTTTGCTTTGAAAATGCTTTAAATCCATTTGGAAGTTTTGGCACTGTGCAGGATGGATGGCCATGTTTTTGATTTGTTCCTGTTGCATGGCTGGGTTTCAGTTGTCCTTTGCTGCTGAAAGGACTTCTCGGGTTTACATTTTTCATTTGGGCTTGAGAAGCAGTTGGCTCTTCCAACTCTGCAAATCCCTAAGTTTGGACTCTTCATTTCTGACTGGGAACCAGCCAGTTCTTGATCTCATTCCATTCTTTTAGTACCTAGCCAAATGTGGCCAATAGTAAGCGACACCCATCACTGAAGTCCTGTTTTCCAACCTCTTTCTTTAGACTACAAGTTTGTCATGTCCTGAGTTATTGCTGGTAACAGCTTTATCAAATGTTCCTTACTACATGATAAGGAGCACCAGCCTTCTATTCTGTGGTAATAGTCTCCTCATTACCTGCCTGTTAAACCACTGCCATATATTTCAGCTTTTTGCTTCAGCAGAGCCTCACTTTTGCTACTAATTCTGAATCAGTCAGGTAGGCTAGGTGACGTTGTGGTAACAGACAACTCCAGAATCACAGTGGCTTAATGCAATAAGTTTGCTTTGCTTCTTATAGATCCAGTGCAGCAGGGGGCTCTACTCCTTGTGGGATCCGGATGACAGAAGCTTCACTGCAGCATGTGCTTTCACAGAGATTGGAGTAGTGGGGAGGGAGCATGGCTTCATTGTGCACCTATCCTTAAAGCTTCCACCTGAAAGTAACATTATTTCTGCTCATTTTTCAATGCCAGAACAAGTCATGTAGCATACCTAAAGCCAAAGGAACTGGGGAGTTCAGTCTTACCATTTGCTTAGAAGGTGAAGAGCAGAAAATATTTGATGAATATAACTAATGGCTACCACACACGTTAAAATATTTATATGTTCCATGTATTTCCTGGAAACTTCCTCTTGTAACCTTCTAGCCTTTTGTTGGATTGGTACTACCTGGGCTAATGTCATCCTGGATTTCCCTATTTCCTAGACCCCGTGTTTTGTCATTCTTAACTTATTCTTTCATTTTAGTGTAATACAGCTGTTGCAGCTTCCTAAGAAAGCTGTGACATGGGGGTTAAATATATTGTATTTGCATATTGTAAAATAGCTTTATTCTAGTCTTATTGAATATTTGATTTTTTGGCTAGATGTAGAATCCTGTGTTAAAACCATTTAACCTCAGAATTTTGAAGGCATTGCTCCATTGTCTTTAATGTATAACGTTATTTAGAAGTTTGTCCCGTAGAAAAGATGGGGAATCAAAATAGCATCACTTTTCTGGTCCACTCCCAAACTTTTGGAGTCTTCTCTATTTCTAATGTTATAGAATTTCACAATGCATGTCTATCTCTGTTTCTCAAAGTGCCTTTCATTGGGCACTTTTGTGGGTTCATTCAACCTAGATATCATGACCTTCATTTTTAGGAATCTTTCTTGTACTATTTCTGTGTTCTTTGCCTCATCTTTCTCCTCCCCCTCCACAATTATCTCTTTCTGGAATCCCTGTTAGATGTTGGACATTTTGAAATTACTTTCTAACTTTCTTAATTATCCTTTCCTATTTTTCATATATTTGCCTTTTGGGTCTAATTCTCAGGAGACTTTTCTCCCCCTAGTTTTTTTTTTATTATTTTTTCAGTTTGGTTCTTCTATTTTTAGCATTTAGTTTTCTTGTTCTCTCATTAGTTCTTTTTTTATATTATATCTGTTTGCAAATAATACTGTATTGAAGATTTGTCTTCTGCTTCCTGAAATTGGATTTGTTTCTTATGGGTCCCCCAAACCCCTTCCCCCTTATTTTTCTGTTTCTTTGTTTTGGTTTTTCTCTTTCATGTAGGTGGAGCTTGATGATTGGTGGGCTTCGTTAGAGGGTGATCTGATGGTCTGACTTTTTAGATGGAAACCCTCTCGAATGTCTGCATCTGGAGTTCTTTAACATTATTCAGTCCTCTAGAAAAGAGTCCTCCTGCCTCTTACTTAGGTGGAGTGGGATGTATGCCTGGCTGCGGATACTGTGGGAGCAGGGAGACTGTAGGTACCACATTTCAGGATGGAGACTTTCTACTTATTCCCCTTGTGTTTCTTAGGGTTCCTTATTCCAGCCCTTTATTATGCCTGGTGACCAGAGCCTAGAAACTCTGCTTCAGTTCCTCCAGAGAATAACCATCCAGTCTCCTTCCTGCAGTGGATAAGGATGTACTTTCCTGACACTGTAGGCTGAGAGGAGAGGTCTAGTGTTTCACTCTGTTGTGTGCAGCCTTTGAATCACTGTTCTCATTTTTCAGGTCCTCTGCTTAGCCCCATCCTCTATGGAACCTAGTGGCTGGATACTTAGTCTCAGTTTTGTGGGGCCAGTTACTCTGCTTCTAATCGCTTTCTGTGTAACCTCCTCCATTTTGCTAAGTCAGTTATGTTGTTTTCTGTTTTCTTTGTCCTTGTAGATTAATACCATTTATAGCATTACTGTGGATAATCTGCCATTTTTAATCAGAACTCTGTCTTTTTTGTTTCCATGTTTTTAGATAATTTTTCATACTTATAATTTTTAGCTTGTACAGTGTTACATCAAGATCATAAGGCATTTAATTAACCATTTCACTACTGTTGAGTAATGAAATGAGTCAGCTTGACTCTAGTTTTTTCTGTCATGTTAACTAAAGTGACCCTAAATAACTATATAAATAGCGTTTGAAAATCATTTGCATTATTTTCCTGTGTAGTTTCTTAGAACTGGAAGGGATTGTGCAGCCCACTTAATCCTGCTCCCCCATTTTACAGTCTAGGAGTCTGATGTTAAGTAATATCCCTGAGGTCAGACAGCTCCTAAGTGGTATAGTTAGGACTTGGACCCACTCAGTCTGGCACCAGAGTCTGTGCTCTTGACCGCTGCACTCTTCTTCATTTCCATTGAGTTGAGCCTTAATTAGCTAATACTGTCACTTCATAAAGTGTTTTTAAAATTGTAGTGTTTTAGTAACTAGCAAGGTTGAGCATTTTTCTCTATGAAAATGTGTTAATTAATGCCTTTTTCCCCTTTAGTTTGTAGTCTTTCATCTGGAAAATTTGGGACATTACTTAGTGGCTCATGGGACACTACTGCTAAAGTCTGGCTGAATGACAAATGCATGATGACCTTACAGGTACAGTAGTTCTATGTGAATATTTGAGAAAATAATTAAAGATGATGATTCTGTGGCAATTTAACTTAATACCCATTTTTCTCACAGGGTCATACAGCTGCAGTATGGGCAGTAAAGATATTACCTGAGCAGGGCTTAATGTTAACTGGATCAGCAGACAAGACTATTAAACTTTGGAAGGCTGGAAGATGTGAGAGGACTTTTTCTGGTAAGATCAGAGTAGACAGCTTTTGTAATCTTTTTGCTTCCTATTTGCACAGGTGATTTTTTTCAAAAATAGAAGTTTTAAAGTGGTATTTGAAAAACATCAGTGTATTTGAGCCATTTAACTTGGGTGAATGTAAATTTTCTGACAGTTAATATGTAATATCTTTTTTTTTTTGAATTATTTATTTATTTTTGGCTGTGTTGGGTCTTCGTTGCGGTGCGCAGGCTTCTAATTGAGGTGGCTTCTCTTGTCGCAGAGCACAGGCTCTAGGTGCACGGGCTTCAGTAGTTGTGGCTCACAGGCTCTAGAGCGCAGGCTCAGTCGTTGTGGTGCACGGGCTTAGTTGTTCCGCGGCATGTGGAGTCTTCCCGGACCAGGGCTCGAACCCGTGTCCCCTGCATTGGCAGGCGGATTCTTAACCACTGCGCCACCAGGGAAGCCCGGTAATATCTTTTTAAAATATGTACTGAGACCTCTCATAAAACAACCAGATATGGACTAATAAATAGCTACAATATGAGTATGTGCTTCTGTGTATTTTATATATGTAATTTTTGGTACTCAGTTATGTTTTGGTTGTCATTTGAACAAGTTCAGCCTGAAACTTCCAAGCATAAGTCTTATTGAGGGTGGGTCAGTAGTGTTATCTTCATATATGAGGAAAACATCAGTCGTGCTTTTATTAATATTGAAGTACATTGTTTAATAATAACAACTTTCAGGCTTTGTTTATGTTGTGGTTTCAGGTGGGTAGTCTTTTAAAACCTCAGCTATTAAATAACTCCTAAAACGAGGCATCTGCTGTCTAATATTAGAACTGATGATTTATTTGTGGGGCACTTAACATTTTTGGTATGATTTTATTTGTTCGTTTTTCCTTTTATTTATTCCTTAAAAGTTGATCAGCATCCTGGATAATACTTCAAGAAGTCCCTTTGTGCAGATAAAACTATCTGTAGGTGGAAAGTAGACAATGAGTTGTAACTAAACATCCCTTTGTTTCTGCTTCCATACATACAACATATGTGTTAAGTTTTTATTAATCTGCTATAGATAATCTGAATCAGCATAGGAAATACTGAGCATGGGAAAGGTTTTGACTTCTTGGTCTCCTTTATTAGATCACAGACTTCTGAGAATGTTTTGTCTTTTAAAAAAAATTGTAGTGGCATCTACAATGCCTCAATTAATATTGAAAAAAATGGAATCTTATCAAGTTTTTAAAAACATTTAATATCCTTTGATGAGAGGAATAAATACACACACATGTATGTATATATATATGTATATATATATACAATCAACATAACACAAGAAGTTTTCATTCCATAAATTCTTGCCCTTTTAAAAAATCAATAGTCATTAATTTTTATTTTATCATTTTAATGCCTGCATTTATATAAATTATGAAATATTTCCCTTGGTAAAGCAACAGTGTTTGGCTTTATATTTATGTTTTGGTTGAATCGAAAGAGGCAGGAATAGGAGGCAGGAAACTTGAATTCTTGCTTTAGCTCTGCCACTGATTGTGTGGTTTTAGATAAATTAATCTCTCTCAACCTATTTCACATTTTAATAAAGTTTACTTTTCTATGATATTTTATTTCAAACTCTTAAATAATTGAAATCTTTTTTGTAATCTTAGTTTTTCTTTTCTTGGTGCTTTATAAATATTAATCTTAGTATTATGTGGTGAGAAATTTAGGGGATATTTACTCTTTGTTATATATCTGTTTATATTTTAATATTGTGTATGTTATGAATTACTCTTGTTATTGGGGAAGAAGAGTTGAAATGAATTGTCAAGTAAAAATTGGAGGACTTCGCTGGTGGTCCGGTGGTTAAGACTCCGAGCTTCCACTTCAGGGGGCACGTGTTTGATCCCTGGTCGGGAACGAAGATCCCAAATGCCGTGAAGCCAATCAATCAATCAATAAATAAAGGATTTCCTTTAAAAAAAATTGTGGGGATCAGAAACTTATTTCTGGAGGGGTTTAAGAAATTTTTAAGAAATAATTTAGAGAAGATATGGTAAATATAGAACTTCCCAAGACTGGTGATAAAAAATACTGCCAAGCCTACAGTACAAATTTTGGCTATCAGGTTTTTCTACTGGAAAAAAAAAAAGTATTTCTCTAACTTGAAAATCAGTTTTTAATATTCACTGGTATGTGTTTTATAATGTTAATAAAATACATAGAGCCATCAACCAAATGATCCATTTTTATTGATTTATCGTGTTCTTTTTTTTTTTTTTATACAGGGCATGAAGACTGTGTAAGAGGCTTGGCAATTTTGAGTGAAACAGAATTTCTCTCCTGTGCAAATGATGCTAGTATTAGAAGGTGGCAAATCACTGGCGAGTGTCTTGAAGTATTTTATGGTCATACAAATTATATTTATAGCATATCTGTCTTTCCAAATTGTAAAGGTAAGACTGTCTTATACTACATATTTTAAATTTTGTATTGAGCATTGTTCTATTCCATCTTGAGGTGGGGGGAGGGCTAATGATTTAAATCAATTTACTAACTGTAACTTGAGTAATTTAGTAACTTTATTTCATAAGTATCTTTTTCCTAAAGGGGGAAACTGTATGATCATCTTTATATTAATTCAGACTTGATGGTGTGTTGTAAAAAGTTCTTGGGCGGGTTCCCTGGTGGCGCAGTGGTTGAGAGTCCGCCTGCCGATGCAGGGGACACGGGTTCGTGCCCCGGTCTGGGAAGATCCCACATGCCGCGGAGCGTTTGGGCCCGTGAGCCATGGCCGCTGAGTCTGTGCGTCCGGAGCCTGTGCTCCGCAACGGGAGAGGCCACAGCAGTGAGAGGCCCACATACCGCAAAAAAAAAAAAAAAAAGTTTTTGGGCATCTGAGGAAAGACTTCTTATAATTTATTGGTATAAAGTATAGTGTGTAAGATGTTAAATATATAAAAATGTGATTCTTTGAAGTTGTATATTGTATAAGTGACAAATACATAAAATTTAAAGCTATAATTTATAAATACTTGGGGTTTAAAAATCAGTATGTCTATTTAGAAAGGTGGTATATATAAATGTACTTAATTTTATATATTCAAACTAATTTTTCCTGTATTCATTAATTTTAGATTTTGTGACAACAGCAGAAGACAGATCTCTGAGAATCTGGAAACATGGGGAATGTGCTCAAACGATCCGACTTCCAGCTCAGTCTATATGGTGCTGCTGTGTGCTAGACAATGGTGACATTGTGGTTGGTGCGAGGTACTCATGTTCTAGTCAATCAATCAGTAATATGTGTCTAGGCCTTAGGTAGGTGTTAGGGTGCACAGAGATAAGCCATAGGAATTTCAGGTGAATTGGGGAGACCACAGGCACATTTGTGTTACTAAACAAAACAGTAGTAGGTATAACAGGTTTTGCACTAATGATACATGATATATTACAATAGTATTGCACTGTAAGTTCTGCAGTCGAAACATGAAATTAGAGAAGTTAGAGATTGGTGTGGGCAAACTTTCTGGAGAAGAAGAAATTTGAATTGGGTTTTGAAAGGTAATGAAGGAAAATGGTGGAGGAACAATGCTGGGGAACAGTGGGTGACAGGGTAAGATGGTAGCGTGGGGCTTAATTATGGAGAACCTGGAATGCCCAGCATTTGTTAGATTCAGTGCTTGGGGTTAAAGGGTTGTAGCTCTTGAGCAAGAAGTGCTGTGATTAAAGCAGAACTTATGAATTATTAAATACGTAGGTTAGATTTAACTAGTGGTGACAATGGGCAGGAAACCAAGTTGGTAAGCAATTGCAGTAGTAGGTGTAAAGTTGTGAAATATTGACCCTGCAGTGCTAATGGATAAAAAACCGGAAAATGAGATAATGCGGAGGGAAAATGATCAGAAGGGGGCGTGTCAGAAAAGGATAGAGTTTCAAACTTTGGATGATTAGAAGTCCACATTAATAAAAATGGACAAGAGTGAGAATTGGTTTGGTGAAGAAGGTGATAACTTCCTGGGATCCAAGTGGTGATAAGCCACACTCATGCAGATTGGTCGTGGGCATTTGGACTGGGTCCTAGTGTAGCAACTGAGACTGAAGATCAAGATTGGCACAGAACTTCCAGAGTCAAGCAATAGGGCATCTTTCTCTGAGGGAAGAAACATAGAAGGGGAGGAACAGAACTAAAGACTGAACTTGTGATACACTGTGGGTAGAAAAAGAGAAGCCAGTAGCCTAAACAAAAAGCAATCCAGATGTTGAAATTCAGAGATGGAAAAGAGATTTTGGAGGGAGATTGTGATCAGTGTCAATAAGTACATGAGGGGTTAAGGAATGGAAAGTTAGGAAAGCTTTTGGATTTGCTTTGAAAGATGTCAGCAGTGACTTTTTTGACATCACATTTTCATAGAAAATGATAGAAAAAGGTAAATGAGAGGAGACAGATAAAGAGATTTTTGAAGAAATGGATGAGGGAAAGGATTATAGACTACTGTGGCACTGAAGGCAAGAGGAAAAAGGGCGACAGCCATAAGGGATACAGTGTCTAATAAAGCGGATGTATTTTACTCCTTGGCTGGGCCAGAGGTTGATTTGTTGGTTTAGTTATTTTCACCCTAAAATCATTTAAAGTTGAAGAAAAATAAAGGGGTAACACTGCTGTTAGTAGAAGGTTAAGTAAGAAAGTTTTTCTGCAGAGTTGAGTAGGATTAGTACAGTTGAAAGTGGCTAACTTGTCTCCCCTACCCCAAAATTTCACAAAGAGAAATTATGGAAATGAAGTCATTTTTCTGAGAATAGAGGCTGGGACTGTCATCCAGTCCAGAGGTGAAGCTGTTTTTTTCTTGATTCGGGTTAGGTTACATTGCTAGTTAATGGCATAGTAAGGACAGGCTCCATGCATTTCTAATTAACGGATATCAAGCATCTAGTATTTTCTAAGCCCTGTCCTGGGTATTTGAGCCCTTTATAAGTTAAACAGTTTACTACCCTTCTTTATACCATAATACCTATGTGTGTAATGTTCATTTTAAAAGTGTATGCTATGTCTGTAGATTTTTATGAGGGTAAATATTTAATTTGGAATTGAAAATTGTGTTAAATATATATTTCTTTGTTCTTTCCCAGTAACTTTTTCCTTAGTCTTTTTCCACCCTTTCCATTGCTTTAGAAAGTAATAGAGGGTAGTGTGCTGAAATCGGCATAGTTCTACACTCAGCAATAAATACATAGTAACATTTCTCGTATTCACAAATACAGATTATTTTTGCTTTGGATCACTGAAGTGTGATAATGTTAACCTACTGTGGCAGTGACTTAAAATCACTTTCTGTTTCCTTATAGTGATGGTATTATTAGAGTGTTTACAGAATCAGAGGATCGGACAGCAAGTGCTGAAGAAATCAAGGCTTTTGAAAGAGAACTCTCTCAGGCAACCATTGATTCCAAAACTGGTGATTTAGGAGACATTAATGCTGAGCAGCTTCCTGGGAGGGAACATCTGAATGAACCTGGTAAATATTTCAATGTATCTAGTAGTAAAAAATGCTGCCTTGTTTGCCTTTTGGAATAATGAGTGACAAGAAAAAAAGATTGTTTTGTTAAGTCATTCAGTATTATTCTCATTGCGAGGTACTGATCTTTGAGACTTTTTATTATGCATAACCACAGTGAAAAATCATGTTCTTTTTGCCTCTGCCTCACAGTTTTAAAGACTTGGAGCTAAGTTCCCATAAACAGGAATCTTTTTCTTTAAATAAATCACCTAATACTTAGCTCATATATAGTAGGTGTTCGGAAATCACTCATTTAATACCTTTTGGTTGATTGGATTCTCTGAGAGGTTGTAGAGACTAAAAATAAAAATGAGTTTAAATAAAGCAATGTCTGCTTAATGCGTTAGGGATCATTTGATTTTAAAATCAGAGGACAGTAGTTGTCTCAAATGAAATCTTAGGTTGGATATGTCCATGATCCCTTGGTCCATGGACCCCTGGGGATTCTGAGATCCTTTCAGGATATCCATGTGGTCAAAGCTAGTTTTATAATATTAAGGTGTTATTTGCCTTTTACACTGTGTTATCATCTACATTTATGGTATAAAAGCGGCGGTGGGTAAAACTGCTGGCTCCTTAGGACGTAGATGGAGGCAGTGGCACCAAACTATTCAGGTAGTCATGGTGTTCTTCACTGGTATGCAGTCGTCATTAAAAAAGAAAAAAATGCCATCTGCCCTTAGGAGTGTCCCTGATGAAGCATTAAAAATTAATTTTGTTACCTTTTGGCCCTTTAGTACGTGTCTTTTTTAACATTCTGGATGACAAAATGTAAAGTACACATACAGTTTACCGAAGTACCATGTGCCTCAGGGGTAAGTACTTCTGCAGTCATTTGAGTTGCAGGCTGAACTCTCCCTTTTTTCAGGGAATTCCATTTTTATTTCAAAGAACAACTACGGTTATTCAGGCTTAGGTATTTGGCAGATATTTTTTTGAAAATGAACAAAGCGAGAATGTCACTTTAAGGAAAACAACTGACAGCATTTGTTGCCAAAGATAAAATTCAGACTTCCAAATGAAAATTGCAATTTTGGAAAACTTGTGACATTAATGGTAATATTAACAAATGCAGTTTTTTTATATTGAATAATAAAATGTGTAATCATATGGAAGATCTGCATAGCTCAGTGAATCAGTATTTTCCAAATGACCAGTTCATGGTCTTACAAAATCATACATGGGTAAAAGAACTGTTCAGAGTATAAGATCAATGGATTTTAGTATAATAGAGCATGAAAAATTCATTGATACAGTTTCAGATTCTAAATTTGTAACCTTTAGGATCTACTACTTGTAGAATATCCACATTTTTCTGAAAAGGCTATTAAACTAGTCCTCTGTTTCTCAACTGTATTATCCGTGTGATGCTGGATTTTCTTTGTATACATCAACCAAGCAACAGATTGCAACAGGTTAAATGCAGGGGCAGGTATGATAATCCAGCTGTCTTCTATTAAGAGAGACAGTAAAGAGATTTACAAAAATGTACAACAATGCCAGACTTCTCACTAAATTTTTAAAACTATACTTATTTTTCATTGAACTATTACTTATTCAATATGTAATGGATCTATTACTGTTTTCCATGAAGTAAATATACTTTTTGCTCTTCTCATTTTTAATTTCAAATTCAGTAAATCAACTGATATAACCTACATTAAAAAAAAGCTGTTTGGGCTTCTGAATAACATTTCTGACTGTAAAGAAATATTGAAACCAAAAGTTTGAACACCACTGTATTATTTCATGTTTTTAATATTCTTACAGTTCTTTGCAAAAATGTAATCTTTTTGTCTATATATACACAGTCAATAAATATTTACTAGGTACCTACTGTCTGCTCTGCATTGGTCTAAGCTCTGGGGAATACAGATAACAAAAGGGACAGAAATCTCTGTTCTCACAAATTTATGTTGTACAGGAGGAGACAGATAATTAAAAAGTTAATAAGTAAATATACAAGTATGTCAGATAAGTACTATGGGAAAAGTAAAGCAGGCATTGAGTTTTAATAAAAAATAAAACAGGAGTTTGAAATTCAGTGGTCAGGAAATGTATAATACTTAGGATAGCACTGGTTGCTGTAACAGATAAATCCTAAAATGTCAGTGGCTTAACACAAGAGAAGGTTATTTGTTGCACATTTGAAGTTCAGTTGACAGCAGGGTATGCTGGAACATGTTCGTAGAATAATTTTACTCCTCTAGGTCATTGAGGGACCCATGCTGAAATCACCATCTTCATCATGTGCTTGCATGGTCCCCCTGAATTATAGATATTCAGCCACCAGACAGCATAAGAGGGGAGGGTAGAAGATGATGAACTAGGCCTAGAACTGGCATTTATCACACCTACCCAGATTCCACTGACCATTACTCAGTGTGTAATCTAGGGACTACAAAATGTAAGGGGGCGGAATAAGGTAGTCTTCAACTAGACAGCTACAGCTCTACCCATTGGAATAGGAGCAGGAATCTCTGGAGGACAGCTAGCAGTCTCTGCCACTGAAGGCCTTGCTGAGAATGTGGCTTTCAGGTAAAGTCCTTAAGGAGACAAGGGGGCAAATCTTGCTAACATCTGTGTGGAGAATGTCGTAGGCAGAATAAACAGCCAGTGTTATAGACTCTAGGGGGCTCCAGGGCCTATAGTAGGAGGCCATTGAATCAGTGCAACGGAGAAATAATGGTGGCTTGTACCAACGCGTAGCAATGGAGATGGTGAGAAGAGGTAGTCTTTTAGCTATATTTTAAAGATAGAGTTGATGGAATTTGCTGAAGGATTAGAATTGAGAGAAAGGAATCACACTCTTCTATTCTTTTTGGCCTGATCAGCTAGAAGAATGGAGAATCATTTACTGAAATGAAGTATTGTCAGAAGATACTCGTTAATAAAATTTGTTTTATTTTCGATCAGCCAGCTGCTTTTTAGTAGAATCACATGTTTTTAACCATCCTTTACTTAATAGAGTTTTTATTTTTTTAATTAATTAATTTATTTATTTATTTTTGGCTGCATCGGGTCTTCATTGCTGAGCACGGGCTTTCTCTAGTTGCGGCGAGAGGGGGCTACTCTTCATTGCGGTGCGTGGGCTTCTCACTTCTCATTGCGGTGGCTTCTCTTGTTGCGGAGCATGGGCTTTAGGCGTGCGGGCTTCAGTAGTTGTGGCACGTGGGCTCAGTAGTTGTGGCTCGCGGGCTTTAGAGTGCAGACTCAGTAGTTGTGGCACACGGGCTTAGTTGCTCCGCGGCATGTGAGATCTTCCCGGACCAGGGCTCGAACCCGTGTCCCTTGCATCAGCAGGCGGGCAGATTCTTAACCACTGCGCCACCAGGGAAGTCACAGTAGGGTTTCTTTTAAACTGTTATTTTCTTTTTGGCCAGTTTCCAGTAGAATTACATTTTAAAATATTTTGTTTCATAAAATTTTCTATTAAACCAAAATACATATTTACTTTTATATATAAACTTTAATGTTAAAACTTTTCGATCTAATGTTTGTAAAATTTACTCTGCCATTCTCTCTTTGATTCTTAAAATTTTTATTTTAAGGTACTAGAGAAGGACAGACTCGCCTAATCAGAGATGGGGAGAAAGTCGAAGCCTATCAGTGGAGTGTTAGTGAAGGGAGGTGGATAAAAATTGGT
The DNA here is from genome assembly GCF_949774975.1 of Lagenorhynchus albirostris. NCBI lineage: Eukaryota > Metazoa > Chordata > Mammalia > Artiodactyla > Delphinidae > Lagenorhynchus > Lagenorhynchus albirostris. The sequence goes on along the minus strand of NC_083101.1, from coordinate 74,921,753 downwards.
GATGTTGTTGGCTCATCTGGTGCTAATCAGCAAACATCTGGAAAAGTTTTATATGAAGGGAAAGTATGTCGACTTCTTTCTAATTGCTATTATCTTAAAGCATTAGACAAATTAAAAGTTTTTGTTTCCCTTTCCCCATGCTAATAAAATTTTCTTTGGTGTTTTGACATTTAAAAATAGATTTCAATGGGGAGATTCTTAGTCTTGAAGTAGATTTTTTTTTTTTTAATATCTTTGCATGTAGAGAGAGCTGCATTTGTGATGGACACTGCCATTATTTGCCTTTTGGTAGTTACATAGATAAGCTGTTCCCAACCATTTTGGATTAGGCGCTTCTGTGTCACCTTTCATCTAATGCTTTGTGCCTAGTTATATTTAACTTGACAGGCCATGAGGGACCCTGCAGGGCTGTGCTTATAATGCCAGCATGTTTTCATGAGTAGGGTAAGGTAACAGCTAATACTTTCGGCCTTGAGATCAACTAATTGGAAACCATCCTTTGGTCTTACAATTAATATGTAGTAATAATCCATCCCCCACATCTACCTGCCAGTGAACTACTATTCTTGCACCACATGCATATGGTTGCTATTAAACATTATTTGCCAAGTGGAAGATTTTAAAATTGTGCTTTGGAGAAAGTTTAGCACTATAATTATTAACATAAATCTGTGTTATGTATGTCATTAATTTATGTGAACAGATAGTAATCACTTATCTCCTTTTTATATTCCTATTAAAGGAGTTTGATTATGTTTTCTCAATTGATGTCAACGAAGGTGGACCATCATATAAACTGCCATATAACATCACTGACGATCCCTGGTTAACTGCATACAACTTCTTGCAGAAGAATGATTTGAATCCTATGTTTTTGGATCAGGTGGCTAAATTTATTATTGATAACACAAAAGGTCAAATGTTGGGACTTGGGAATCCCAGTTTTTCAGATCCGTTTACAGGTAAGTTAGGGTTTGTATTAAGTCTTATATACTTCCACCAATGTTGATTATTTTTTTTTCTTTATTTGTTGTGTTTAAACACCTATTATGATTAGCTGTTTAAATAAAAACCAAGATCTACAGCAGGTTTTTGCCGCAGATATATATTTTTGAGGCTCAAATTATATAGTAATTTTGTATTTATGGAAACAGTTGTAAATTGTTCTCTTTCAAAAATACAGCCACACTGTAAACTAAATAAAATTAAACTGAAACTAATTCAGTCATTTGAAATGAAAAGAAACCTGTAAGTTCCTTCATGTTATTGCTTCTTTTTAAAATATATATTTTGGTGAAATTTAGTAAATAGAAATTCTGTTTTCACATGAGGCTAAACTAGTTAGTTATGCATCAAATCTAGAACTGAACTATGGGTAGTTTTAGTTTACATGTTATTTGTATTCCACATGTTCATTTTTTTTTTTTTTTTTTTGCGGTACGCGGGCCTCCAGCTGTTGTGGCCTCTCCCGTTGCGGAGCACAGGCTCCGGACGCGCAGGCTCAGCGGCCATGGCTCACGGGCCCAGCCGCTCCGCGGCATGTGGGATCCTCCCGGACCGGGGCACGAACCCGCGTCCCCTGCATCGGCAGGCGGACTCTCAACCACTGCGCCACCAGGGAAGCCCTCCTCATGTTCATTTTAAGTCAGTTGTTTATAACATAGTATACAGCGTCTAAAATGTTATTAATGGGATTAGGTTCTCATGCCAGTAGTATTATAATCCCAGTAGTATTAGTTTGAGTCTGGGATCCTTGGAAATGGAGTTTAATTCTAGAAGTATTAGCCTGAGCTCTGGGCCCTGGGAACTGAGGCCATGATATGGGATAGATATAGAGCTGGCCCTATATCTATCTTTTCTTAGATATAGGGCTAGTTCTAAATAAAAATTTGAAATTGACACTTTATTGTTAATGGGTTCCTATTATTTCTGACTCTATCTTTCATGTGCTAGTGCTCTTCCTCGTATTGCAAGGATCCCATATCCTCTTCTTGTCTCAGGTCTTTTTTTTTTCTTCTTCCCTCACAGATGCTTCATGCTCCTAAATTATCTCCTCTCCTTCTAGTTCAAAATTCCATTGTTTGTTCACATAATAAAGTTAATCTCACCTGCATGTTGACTTAAACAGATTATCAGACTGATTCACTATGAACTATAAATGATAGGACCCTCCCAGCAGATGCACTTGACAGAACAAGAAAAAAAAAAATGTTTATTACCTGTATATTTCTGTTGGTTGGAATATCAGTCTACAGTACAAAAGAGTACTGTATTTCATAAGCTATCTTGTGGGATGGAGGACCGAAAAGCAGCTGGCTCTGTCTGGAAATCTAACAACAATTTGGCTTTTTTGCTCCTCTGAAACTCTGTTAGCATCCTTAGATATATCTTTTTGTAGACACCTCTGATTATTTCCTTAGAGATACTAACAAAACGTACTCACACACACCACACATTTGTAATTGTATAAATGGGAAGTCTGTTTCCTTTGAACCACTCATCCCCTTTGTGATTTTCTCCAGTAGGTTGTAAGCTTCAGTGGATACAAGCAATCTTGTTCCCTGCTAGATCTCAGCACTGAATGTACTGTTTGACACATGAATTAATGAACCCAGGGGTTCTCTAAAAGATTCACAGTTGGTGCCTGTGGTTTGATAGCAACAACAGCAGCAGGAATTCTAGTGAATTCGTATAGGAACAGGAACTGATTGTATGTGTATATTATTTAGGTCAGAGACCAACTGCAATTTATCTTTTTGTATTTGAATTCCTAGTTATTTTAATATTTAAGTGCAGAAGCTAAGATATAATAAAGGATTAAAGTTAACAAAAGCAAAACTTGGAGAATCACTGAAATTTTAGTTTCTTACTAACCTTTCCAACTATAAGACTTCTGACTGTAACTCCTCTTATTCTGTCATGGGACAGCCTTGCTCTTTTATTTCTCCCCAAATTTAGAGTCTTCTGATGTAAGCAATGTGCCATTTATGAAATGCAGGATTCTGGCATACTTGAGGCTTTTCTTTGTTTGCATGCACAGGTGGTGGTCGGTATGTTCCAGGCTCTTCATCAGGATCTTCTAACACACTGCCTGCAGCAGATCCTTTTACAGGTGGGAAGCAGTTTTGATCAATATGTCTTTCTTCACTAAATGTATAACATTTTGTATTATACAGCTTTATATTTTGAAGATATTATCCAGTAACTGATAATTCCCTTATTATCTGTGTTTCCAATTTTGATGGATCTCCTTTTCTTTAACTTCTAATTTTTTCTTTTTCCTCGAGTACTTTTATAGCTTTCCTCATGACTTTTAATAACATATTATTAAAATTCATCATTTTCTCCAGTGGTCCTTCCTCGAAGGAGAGCAGAGTCATTAAGATCATAGATTTTAGAGTCAGACAGACCTTGGTTCAAAATCTGGCTCTACCACTTACTTGCTATGAGAAGTTGGCAAGTTACTTAACCTGTCTGAGCCTATTTTTTTTATCTGTGAAATTAGATAATAGGGGAATCCACCAACCAAGACACAGCATGAGTGCTATCACTGGCGAGATGCTACTGATCACGAGCAGAGAAGGAGCCATGTGAGTCCCTGAGATTGGATGGAGCAGTGCAGTCAAGAAGTTTGCCCAGGCATAATTTGCCTTTAGCATGGAAGGAGACAGTCCACCCAGCTACCCAGGATTAGTCTTCCTAATCTAAGTTATTAATGGCCTTCATGAAGCCCTGGAGGTGTTGGTGTCTCTTCAAAGTGACTTTATTTACCAAAGGTATGCATGCCTCAGCATCAACACTACTGGAAAAAAATTGGACTTTAATACAACTGAAGAAATCTCTGTTTTCAGAATAGCATTTGATGTATTTTATGATGCTGTTGTTGGATCTTCAGCCAGAGTTCCTGGACAATATACCAAATTTGGGAAGAAATTCGTAGTATTTATGGTATCTATTGGCCTTGCAGACTTAGTACTGTGAGCTCTAAAAGTGACCGTATAGTCCTTTCTAAACCATAGATGGGACCAACACACAACCTTGGGTCAGTATCATGAAGTTGTGAACTGCTCTCAGTGAGCTTCCCTTCTCCTAAGAATGCATTGGTGGCCCAGATGCAAATAAATATCTGTACCCTGTGCAGTGTACCAGTGTACTACAGAAACCAACTATCAAGCTAAATGTTGTGATAGCATGATGGCTATTAAGGAAGTCTTTGGTGACCCTGAAAAGGCAGTAAAGATCTGAAGAGTAGATAAGATGATAACTTTCTCTATCAGCATATTCAGGCACAGTGATGCTCTGAAACTTAGAACAACAGAGTTCCTGAATCTCATTAGCAGCTTTTTTTTGGAACAGAAAGAATATACCAAGCTTCAAACAGTACCAACAAAATCAAGAGAACAACTGGGGCCATCGTAACTGGAGCATGTCTCACTGTTGCACAGTGTCAGTAACTCAGAAGATGCACTGATTATGGAGATATGCAAGATAGCATACTAAAAGTCCAAGAGAATTATGGAATTAATAGGTTAACTGAACCACACTGTTATAAAAGATAGGTAAAAACGTTTGCTGTATTGAGATATTATAAAAATTAAGTGGTATAGTACATATAAAGTGTTTAGCAAAATGCCTGGAATATATTTAAGCCCTCAATATATGTTAGCTATTACTATTGTTGATGTTGTTCCTCCAGTTTTACCAACAGCACTGGGGCCAAAACATTACCCATCTTGCTTCTCACTTAAGGTCAATCTTAATTCTTTTTTCTTTTCCTCATTTATATGACTCTCAAACATTTAATGTCAGTTAGAATCATATGGGATGCTTGTTTAAGTTAGTTATTGCAAGGTCCCACCCAGAGATTCTGATACACTAGATTAGTGAGGAGGTTAAAAATACTCAGAGTCGGATCCCTTCCCCAGGAAGTCTGATTGTATGGTCTTGGATGTGGTTTGCTGTTCAGGTAGTTTTAAAAGCTCCCTATTGGTTTCTAAATTGAAGCTAATTTGGAGAACTAGGCTATTATGGGCAGGCCCTGGGAGTCTGCATATTGAACCAGTGACTCTCATTCAGGTGGTCAGAGAACCACATTTGGAACAGTGTAGGACTACTTTCTGCCTCATAATAACGCCTTGGGCAAATTATTCAGCCTTCCTCTTCTGAAATATTATATAATAATGATCTCTAATTAATATGTAAATGATTCATGCAATTAAGATGCTTAGCATGCTAGCCAGCATATGGTAAAAACTCAGCAAATCCACTTATTCTGTGTTCTTCATTATTTTAATGAATCCTGTTCACATCTGCAGTTTTGTTTTTTAGTTTTGTTTGTTTTTTCTGTATCTGTTGCACTGGTTATACCAACTCCTGAATATTAAGCTTAGAGGGGCTAGAACAATAGCTCATCTTTCTTCTTCCCACAAAGGCTGATCCAGGACTCCGAACATCTCCAAATCCTGCTGATTCTCTCTCTGCACTTGTTTTTCCTGTTTCTTTCTTTCTTTCCATTTTCAATAAAGCAGCTACAAGTATTCTCAAATTTGAGACTGGGCTATTATCATAGCATCCCTAACTCTTACCTAGTTTCTTTTCTATTTGTCTTATGTGCCAACTAATCCCGTCTCTATTTCAATAAAATAGTGTCCACATTTCATTATGGAAACTTTTGACTGTCTTTCTCTCCAATCTATTAATGCTTTTATAATTCATTAAACTTCTATAATTATAGTATATAAGGCATGTAATATTTATTTTATACCTTGAGAATTACTTTTCCGGCTAATTTTATTGAGATCTAACTGCATGCCAGATACTCTTCTAAGCATTTTGCTGTATTAAATTTACAGCTGTTTTATTAAGATGTCATTCTGAAGTGTGACTAATAATGAAAATAAGTCATTCTGTGTAGAGAAGGAGCAGTTTGAACTTTATCATTTGCTGTTACCTATGCTTACTAGGAGTATTATTGCATTTTAGGTGGTGGTCGGTATGTACCCGGGTCTGCAAGTATGGGAACTACTATAGCTGGAGTTGATCCATTTACAGGTACACATTTTTCATTTCCTCTTTTTTTTTATGTAATGAAAGGTTAAGGAAATTGGCATCTTCTTCTTGCTGAGAAACTTTTTATACAGTAAATCAAGACCAAACTTTTGACCTGGCTTTTAGAGTGTTCTCAGAATTGTGTCATTACTGCACATTAGAATCATCTGGGGAGCTTAGACAAACTACTTCAACCTCATCCCCAGCGATGCTCACTTGATCTAATGTTGCTCTGGGTTGGGATCTTAGCAAGAGTAGTTTTATAATTTTCTCATGTGCAGCCAGGATTGAAAACTGCTGTTCTACTGTGTTAAGGCTGGTTTCCTCACTATCCTTACAAAATCTGAGTTATTCCCATCTCTTCCACTTCATTCTTACATACTTAATGTGTTTAGAATATTATTTACACATTGAGAGGACTCAGGAAAGAATTTGCTTTTACGATTTAGGCCTGGAATATTTGGCTTTCCCCTGCGCAACTAACTTTTTTTATTCTTAGTATCCAGCCTAAACCCTGACACATCTTACTTGTTTAGCATTGTTGAATATATGCAGGCATACTTTTTTACTCTGTATAGGCTGCCATAAAACGCAGAACTGAACTTGTGGTTCACCTCTTGTAAGCTTGACAGATCTCTTGGCATATATATTTCCCTATTATTTTATACAAGAGAATATGTGTGACATATATGTTATTGAGCATAATAAAATATAAACCCACCACTCTACTTGAGAACTAAGTTGGTATGTGATTTTTTAAGCTATTTTTTCATTGTGAAAGTAACATTGGTTGGCAGTATTGAAGTTTAATGTAGTAAGTAATTAAGATTAAGGACTCTGGAGTGAGAATGCTTAGACTCAAATCTCAGTTCCACTACTTTTTATGTGTTTTACCTTGAGCAAGTCATTCTGTTTCTGTGCCTCTCTTTTTCTCATTTGTAAAGTTATATCTACTTCCTAGAAATAAGAGTTTAAAATTACGAAATATATGTAAATCATTTTATACGGAATAAATTCTTAGTAATGTTATACCTGTTGTATTACAAAAGAGTCTTAAAGTTAACAGTGCTTCCTCTCATTTTTAAGAAATTAAAGTTTTTAACAGTTTGGTGTATGTAATGGACCTTTGTATACCTTATCTAAGCCACTGTCATCTCTCACCTAGCCCAATGAAATAATGGCCTCCAAATTGGTCTCTCAGTCGTCCTGTTTATGCCCCTCCCTTGATTAAAACCCTGTAATAGCTTCCCATTGACTATTTTCTCTTGCCTTGTATCACATTCCTCTCTGCCTTTTTTCTTCCATACTGGCCTGCATCAGTGTCTTGAGCATGGCATGCAGTTTTCTACCTCAGGAGTTTGGTACTGCTGTTCTCTTTGGGAATACTTGTGCCCTCTACTTTGCTATTTTGACCAGTAATTATTGTTTGGCTTTTTCCCTCCTTTTTCTTTTTTATTTAATTTTGCAGTATAGTATTTATTAAATGAATTCAGTGAAACTTCCTGGATATGCACATATACCTCTTGCTAGATCCTCTAGTCTATCATAAGCTCTCAATGCATCCTATACTTTTCCTTCAGAGAACTTTTCATTGTATTTAATTGTTTGGATGATAATTTGATTTGCAGTCTCCTTACCACAACTAGACTCTAACAACCAGGAGTACAGGCAGTGTCTTTGATCATGTCAATAAATATTTTATGCTTTGTAAGCAATTAGAATTAATTTTGTGCACTTACCTCATTCTTCATTTATCTACCTTCCCCCTTTCTATTCCTAATATACTCAGAAGATTAAAATGTTTTATTCATATTTTTGCAAAATACCTTTATTTTACGTCAGAACAAAAATGTTGTATAAATTAAGATTTGAAATGAAAGACATAAATGAGATTTAAATTATGCTTTAGTTGAAGTAGCTTATACACTGAGTATTGTTGAATTTTCATCTTGTGGCAGTTTTTTGTTCATCATCAGATACTGAGTTAGTGTTACTATAATGGGGACTTAAGAAGTAAATACATATGCCCTTCAGGAGCTTACAACTTGGGAGGGATTTATAAAAATGATGTAGAAAATGATTGGAGAAAATGACAATGCCTACTACATGATTTGGAATGAGAAAAGAGAGATTAGTATGCCTAGAGAAGAAGGAAATGGAAAGTTTCATAATTGTTTTGTGTTCTTTGATCTTTTAAAAACTTTCAATTTAGATTGAATCTTAAAAATATGAGAGAAGTAGAAAATATGAAATGGAAAGGCTTTGTTTTACAATGAAGCTCCCATTCCAAAAACTAAAATTTATTATATTAACAAATATATACAGTATATAAAATCTTACGGATTTATTTTCTTTTTTTCTGAAGTTGGTTGTTATTTTATTGCATGCACTGAATAGTTATGTATCTCAGTAATTTTGAAAACAAAAATCAGTTAGAAAAATCTTGCTCTTGACCACTCTGAACGATTTTCACTTTCTTCTATTCTGTGAATAGGGAACAGTGCCTACCAATCAGCTGCATCTAAGACAGTGAATATTTATTTTCCTAAAAAAGAGGCTGTCACTTTTGATCAAGCAAACCCTACACAAATATTAGGTAAGTGTATTTTAATTAAGTAGTTTTCTCACATATCCACAGACTCTTTGAGTTGCTCTCAAGGCTGTTTCTGTCCTAAGCATGTGCTGGGAACCAGGTGCTTACACGATAGAGACTTGTATTTTGGTATTACACAACTGAGTCAACTAAAAATACACGATCTGATAATGGACATTAATACTTTATAAGAAACCTTACACAAATATAAGTAAATGCTTTTTGATGACTTTAATGAGAAAAAAAAATTAAAGGGGAAAAATATCAGTCACATTCCCTAAGCTCTTAACTGATTTCAGAAAAAAAATAATGAAAACGAATGAGTAAAGCATTTAAAAAACAAAGATCTTGTCTGTAAAAATGAAACTGCTCAGTTGGCTTTCATTGCTTTTTCTGTTAATGTTTTCCTCAAAACAAAATGACTAGGTTTTGTTTTGTTTTTTGTTTGTTTATTTTTGACTGAGAGTATTACTAGCTCTGTTTTCCTCAAAGATTATGGTGAGAGTCTATTGAGATAAGATAACATACATACCTGAATATATGACAGGGGTGTTATTGTTTTGGGGAGGTTTGTTTTGTTTCTCATCATCCTTCATACTGTCTTTATAAAAATCATTCATAGGTCTTTTCTTAATTGCTTTATTTTTGAACAATAAAGAAGTGTATACACACTTTTAGACAACTTGACATTTTTAAACTCTTGTACAAATATAAAAGATCTCTTTTTGTATTCCCTTAATAAACTGTTTTAATATTCTGTTAGTGTTAAGTAATTTTTAATGCCAAAGAATAATGAAATAGATCCAAGTTTCCAGTTATGATAGATAAAAATTTGTAAATTTGGACATTGTATCTTCTTAAACCTTTTGTGATGGAAATTTGGCCTTTTTTATTCTTTGAGATGAAAATTTTTGAGGAAATAGTGTTAGATGACTCAAAGTAACATTAATGATGACAAAGATGCTGATATTGAAGATGCATGTGAAGAGTTTGAAAGAAATAGTTTCATGAAATGTCAATATGGGAAGCAAATTAAATGTTTTTTTTAAAATGTGATGTCAAATGTACAGATGAAACTAAGTCAATAAATTAAATATAAATACACATTTAGCTTTTTGACTATTTCATTGGCAGTCATAGAAGTTGCCATAAGTTGGCTAAAAGATGTTATAAATTTTCTCTCTGAGAAAGTAGGGGATTGACTTATATATGACATAATATTACTTTGAAAAGCATTCAAAATGATAACAAATATGGTATACTTAAAAACTTATTCAAAGCAAAAGCTTTAGAAGATCTTAGAAGACAACAGGTAAAATAAAAATCATAACAGTAATCTTTCTTTTTCTGTACTGTACTCAGCTTAAAATTACTCCCAGGCCTTATTCTTGTTTTATGGTCTTTGATAATTGCTGTGAAAAGTCTTACCTCTCCATGGTGTGTGGTAGAGTACTCTTACTGAAAATGTTGGCATTTATGTGATATATCTGCCTAATTACAGTTAGAGAAAATTGAAGGTTTGGATTTGGGTTCTAGGTAAACTGAAGGAACTTAATGGAACTGCATCGGAAGAGAAGAAGTTAACTGAGGATGACTTGGTACTTCTTGAAAAGATACTGTCTCTAATATGTAATAATTCTTCAGAAAAACCCACAGCCCAGCAACTTCAGATTTTATGGAAAGCTGTTAACTGGCCTGAAGGTACAGAAACACTCTTTAAAATGTAACTAGAAAGCAGAAAGTATATCTTTTAATTTCATACTACTGGTGTTTCTGGATTAAATAAAAGTTGACATGTTAGTTGAAATTCGCATTGGGAAAAACTTCACACAAAGGATTCACTATACCACTGTAACTCATAGTCTTGCTTTGGTCACATACCTTAAGAGAATCTGAAGGTAATGTAATGATCCCATACATGGACCATTTTATATACTCTTTTAGAGCATTTGTGGGTTCCCTGCAAGCCATCCACGAAACTCTATCTGACCTGTTAAACATAGGCTACAAACATTTGCTATAAGTATGTTTTCTTTTATTTAGTTAATTAACTCTTTTTTATTCTAAAAGTGTCCTCTTCCCTGTTATTTTTTCATGTAATTGATTTATTGGAGAAAAAAATCATTTTTCCTGCAAAATGTCCTATATTTTGAATTTGGCTGATCACTTAATGTGTTCCTCTATCTGTGTTTTTCCTGCTAGACATAATTAGATTCTGGTTCAGTAGTTTTTTTCAGGTGAATATCCTTTATAAATGATGTTGCATACTACCTTTATATCACAGGGCCCATAATTTCTGCTTTCTTCACTTTTAATGATGTTAAGATTGTTTAGCGCATTCATTTACCTGGTGTCTACCCAGTCCCTTAAATATAAATCCTTCTACCAATGTGTATAATAAGCATCCTATTGGCATTTGTGAACTGGAATTCTCCTATAAAGAACTTTCCCTCAATTCTTTGGTCTTGTTTTAGAATTTTTTAAAAGCAAGGTCCCAATCCTATTCTTTGCACAAAGATTTATTGAATACTCACTGTATGTCAAGCTATTTTAATAACCCAGGAGAGTTACCATATTTTTAAAGTAATGTGATCTTGTAGCAATAAATACAGTTTCTATAAATATGAAAAATCAGTTAACACAAGTTTCAGAAGTATACACGTTTTGTAAAGCAGGCGTATTATTTTTAATGTTTAAAATTTTTTTTAACATTAATGAATTTTTCTTTTCAATAGATATTGTCTTTCCTGCACTTGACATTCTTCGGTTATCAATTAAACATCCCAGTGTGAATGAGAACTTCTGCAATGAAAAAGAAGGAGCTCGGTTCAGCAGCCATCTCATCAGTCTTCTGAACCCTAAAGGAAAGCCAGCAAACCAGCTGCTTGCTCTCAGGACTTTTTGCAATTGTTTTGTTGGCCAGGCAGGACAAAAGCTCATGATGTCCCAGAGGGAATCACTACTGTCCCATGCAATAGAACTGAAATCAGGGAGCAATAAGAACATTCACATTGCTCTGGCTACATTAACCCTGAACTATTCTGTTTGTTTTCATAAAGACCATAACATTGAAGGGAAAGCTCAGTGCTTGTCAGTAATTAGCACAGTCTTGGAAGTTGTACAAGACCTGGAAGCCACTTTTAGACTTCTTGTGGCTCTTGGGACACTTATCAGTGATGATTCAAACGCTGTACAATTAGCCAAATCTTTAGGCGTTGATTCTCAAATAAAAAAGTATGCCTCGGTATCAGAACCAGCTAAAGTAAGTGAATGCTGTAGACTTATCCTAAATTTACTGTAACAGTGGGCTTGGGGACTGAGATTTTAAATTGATAAGTTTTTTTTTTTCCTCACATTTCACACGTCTGATTACAGATGATGAAAAGAATGCTGTGGATTAAGTAAAATTTCAGATCTTGTAAAGTGGGGGCGGGGGAGGGGAAACAAAGGAGAAATAAAATTTTTGCACTGGTGAACTGTGAAATTTTCCTGGGTAATGGGGATAGGTTTTTTAATAGTTCAGATATAAATTAAGAATGAGCTATGACCAACGGCAACACAACTACAGTGGTGTAGTTCCCTTACCTTAGCCAACTAGGAGAAGACAAGGGCTTTTATTTATGTAATCTGCTTTACTACTTATATACCCCAGACTGTTACTTGTTGGTGGTTGTCTTTTATTTAATTTCTGCTCTACTCATTTTCATTGCTGGATTCTTTCAACAGCACTGATCGATTTCAAGGTTTTGTTTTAGGACAACTACTTTAGAATTTTTAAAATTAAGTTTGTTATAAATTATTCCATATATTGAAAAGATACAACATAATTTCTTCATTTAAGTCCTCTGTAAATAGAAAGTTTGTTTGATGGCTTATTTTTAGTTGAAGTAAAAGCAAATTACTAAGCTGTGTTATGTGTATCAGTTCAGACAGATGAAGCCCCAAATTGACTACAGGCTTATGATCCAGTTTCTTTTCCCCTTCACTATTTGAGGTAACTTCATTATTCATTCCAATTTCGATATCTGATTGTCTATTTTTGGTCATTTCCATTATATCAAAGGGAATTTGGAATGTGTTGAATATTATCAGGCAATTGAGCGAGCAAGAATACATCAAACTGTTATTTGCAAGTCCAGAGACTGTCATGGGAAATTAGTATTTTTGAGCCTCTAACATGGTCCCGGTATAGTGCTAAACACTTGGATATTTAATTCCCAAATCCTGTTAAATGTAGGGTGATGTTATCTCTATTTTCAGAAGTAAAGATAGTGGGATGAATCATGATGGAAAAAAGGAAAAGTACAAACCATGCCATACTTCCTAGAGAGGGAGGGGTCACAAATTTGTCTATGAACATCCTAGCAACTAACACCAAGAAGGAACCAACCCATTAATTATATAATTTGTTGTGTCTAAGAGAACCTTAATTTCTTAAGAGAAGTGTAACTATTCTTAATCTAAAATAGTGAGCATCATTCCCAACATTTATGATATTTAGAACCGTGAATTTCCTGGCTTAATGCCAAATTGCAGTCTAAGAAGAACAGTTCCTCCCCAATAAGAGAGAAATGGTTTGATTGTCTAGATTAGTCCAAGGAAAAACGTTTGGAATATCAAAAGAGAATGGGTAAAATGTAAATTGAGGGGATATGTATTTTGCTGAGTATTACATTGCAATTTTCTGGTGTGTACCCAGACGTTAAATATTGTTTGCTGGTTCCATTAGTTACCCGTGCTTTGCTTTTTGTTGAATTGGGATTTAGGGGGTTAAGTCAAAGTTAAATGACTGCATTAAGAGTGTAACTGGGTCAGCCTGGTTCAGTACTTACAATACAGTGCTTTCTTTTTAACATGTCATGTTTAGCATGCAATTGTAAGTACAATTTATCTGCAATATTTTGAAATACTAGGTACCTTTGAATAATGGTAGGATGTAAAGTCTTCGTTAAGAATAGGAGTTTACTCTTCCGAATGTAAGGGGTGGCAAATGGTAAACACTGTTTGCTTCCCATTAGTGTGCAAGTGTTTTTATAACCACTATACTGTTATGTTTATTGAAGAAAAATTACAAAATACAGTTTAGCAAAAAGGAAAAGAAATCCCACTTGAAAGATAAGTGATAAGTGGTGATCTAATTGTTTTAAAGATTTTTTTAAGTTACTTAAAGTTACTTAAGTTACTTTTTTCCATTCCCTTATTATTTTTTTCTGAATAGAAAAATGCACATTCATTGAATAAAACACACACACATTAAATAAAAATTGCCTATAATTCCACTACCCAGAGAGAATCATTCTTGACATCTTGTGCCATATCAATTGGTATGTAAACATGTTTTATTTTTTAAAAAAGGATTGTATGATACACATTGTTCAATAACCTGATTTTTAAACTTGACATATAGTACACATATTTCCACCTTAATAAATATGTTATATTGATGTGCCCATTTCCTATTATCTGACATTGCTTCCTATTTCAGCTATCAAGCAATGCTATGGCAAATCTCACAAGTTTCTTACTAATTCCTTCGGATACATTTTATACTTGGAATTGGTAGGTCAAGTTAATGCACATTTTTAAACTTTGATAAATGTTGCCAAATCACCTCCAGTGGTAAAAGTCTTGGGGTTAATGTCCTTCATATTGCATTAGAAACAGTTGCCTGCAAAAGAGCTAAGGTATCATTGTCTCTAATTCATTAACTATTGTAGTTCCCCTCTGGCATTACATTTTTAAAAATGAGCATTTTAGGGAATTCCCTGGCTGTCCAGTGGTTAGGATTCCACGCTTCCACTGCAGGGGGGCAGGGTTCGATCCCTGGTTAGAGAACTAAGATCCCCCATGCCACACGGTGTAGCCAGTAAATAAATAAATAAATAAAATGAGCATGTTATGATTTTTTTTTCATGACTAGCTGAATTTATAACTAAATAACAATGTGACAAATTTTTTTTATCTACCTCATAATCTTCTTAAAATAATGGAAGAAGCATAGCTAAAAACCTTCACAAAGATAACTGGGGATAAGACTGGGTTATGGCTTCCTTAGCAGTTATCACTGTATATTATGGTTATTTTGTGAAAAAATAATAAAATGCATAGAGGATCATTAGTGATGTATCATCCTTCCTAGAGGTCTTGAGATATAAATTACCCACCTGAGAATAGGGAATGTTATTCAATCATTAGAAAAAATAATTTATAATTACTCTAAATTCTAGTGCATTCTTCTGTAGAAAATTATACACAGTATCTCAGTCTGTTGCGGCTGCTACAACAAAAATACCATAGATTTGATGGCTTAAACAACAAACATTTACTTCTCACAGTTCCAGAGACTGGAACGTCCAAGATAAAGGTGCTGGCATATTTGGTGTTTGGTAAGGGCCCACTTTCTGGCTCTTAGATGCTGTCTTCCTGTGTCCTTGCATGGCAGAAGGGAGGGGGGAGCTCTCTGGGGACCCCTCAATCCTGAGGGCTCCACTCTCATGATCTAATCACCTCCCAAAGGCTCCACCTCCAAATACCATTACATAGGAGATTAGGTTTCAACATATTTTGAGGAGGCACATTCAGTCTGTAGCACAGTGTAGTTGTCATTATAAATACAATTTTGAAGGCTCATTTAACATTTTTCCATGTGTTTCCTTTCAGTTTTTTAATGAAAATGTTCATACATACAATGAACACCCATGGACTTGCCAACTGGGTTCTGCAGTTGTTAACATTTTGCCATATTTGCTTTATCTCTATTATTAATACTTCCATTTGAAATTATTTTAAAATAAGTTACAAATAACACACTTATCAACTAAATAATTCATTATGCATCTTTTAAGAAAAAACATTTTAAAGAATATTCTTATTAATAACCACATACTAAAAGAATTAGTAATTTCATAACATCTAATATCCAGTGTATATTCAAATTTCCTCATTGTCCTAAGAATGTTTTTTATAACTTTTGTTCTAAAGGCTCTAATCTAAAAAATCAAGGTTTAGGTATTGAATTTAGTTATTTGGTTATATGGCTGTTTGGTCTCTTAATCTACAACAGTTCCTCCATCTTTTTTTTTTTTATCATTGACTTTGAAGTGTGTTGGCCAATCCAGAATGTTAACTACTCCCGTTTTGTATTTGTAACAAACATTCTTATAACCCTACTGTATTATCTACTGTTGCTTAATAAATTACCTCAATACTTAGTGACTTAAAATAACACACATTTATTATCTCAAATTTTCTGTGAGTGAGGAATCCTGCCACAACTTAGCTGCTTCCTCTGCTTCTTTGTTTCACATGAGGCTGCAATCAAGGTGCCCACCAAGGCTGGGGTCTCATCTGAAGGCTGGACTGGGGAAGGATGCATTTTTCTAAGCTCACTTATGTAGTTAGTGTTCAGTTCTTTTTGATTGCTGAGTTAAGGACCTCAGTTCCTAGCTGGCTGTTGGCCGAGGCTGCCATCAAGTTTTGCCTGGTGGGCCTCCCTGACATGGCCAGTTGCTTCATCAAAGCCAGGAAGAGACAGTCTGCTAGCATGACCAACAAGAATCTTTATAATTTAATCACAAACATGACATCCCATCAACATCAAGATACTCTATTGCTTGGAAGTAAATTACTCAAAAATGTGGATTACACAAGGTTATGAATACCAGGGAGAGGGATCTTTGGTGGCCCTCTTAGAATTTGCCTGCCACACCTATTTCCTACAAACAGAAAGCTAAATCCAAAGGCTTGGTTAGATTGAAATTAGACTATTGTGGCCAGAATATTCACAGGTGATTAGTAACTTGTTTTTTGTTTGATTTTTTTTTTTTTACTTGATTGCATCATATCTGAGCTTCCTTAGTGATGTTTTCCTTCCCTTAACTAAAGGAGGTTAGGAGAATAAAAATGGTATAATTGGCATTCTAGTTACCATCTCAACAAAGATGGGGGAACATTTTTTTGAAGTTTTCTTGTTCTTAAATATTTTTCCACCTGTCTGCTTCCTAAAGTGGTTATCAGGTTTTATTTGTTTAATATTTGAAATTAGGATGCTTGTTTTCCAGGGATACTAAGAAAGGCAGGATCTTGACTTTGAGGGCAAAACTAAACCACTCGTGCCTGTCATGGAGGAAAACAGCCTTCAGAATAAGGTGGGTAATGGAAGTTTTAGAGGAGAAAGTTGACCAACATACTTCTGTAAAGTAGGTAAGCTGATATTGATGCTAGGCCTAAGATGAATTCCTGGGACTTAAAACTTGACCCTGGGTTTCCTGGACACTTTATAATAAATCACAAAAGTATGATGTCCAAGTGGCAATGATATTTTCATTAGATATAATGTGATAGAGATAACATCACTCTACATTTAA
This sequence comes from Lagenorhynchus albirostris, assembly GCF_949774975.1. Lineage (NCBI taxonomy): Eukaryota > Metazoa > Chordata > Mammalia > Artiodactyla > Delphinidae > Lagenorhynchus > Lagenorhynchus albirostris. Next base: position 74,904,746 of record NC_083101.1, on the reverse strand, counting down.
GGCATATGATATAGCAATGTTTACTCAATGGTTTGCAACTGTATTTAAAACCAACCAGTTGAGCAGCATTGCAAAGAACAGATGAATTTAAGTAAACTAAATAGCATTCATTAAGCAAGTACATTATGCTATTTCCTATGTTTACCATTATTTCCATGGGGCAAGTACTGCTAGTAATCTTACAGGTGAAGAAACTGAAAGAGGTCAAGTAAATTTTTTTGACAAGTCAGTAGTAACAAAACAACAAAATTATATTTAAAAAATGATGTTGGCAAAACTGGACATCCATATGGAGAAAAATCTCGATTTGTAGTAGCCACTTCACTTTATCATAATAGCAACTATGATGGTTGGTAGTGGCATGTAAGGTTGATACATAGAGCAGAAAAAAGTGGCCTGAAACAAGTCCTCAAACCACATTTCTTTCATTCTTGTGTCCTCAAAGGAACTAATAAATTCAAGAAATGTTTGCTTACGTCTACATCATTTAAAATTTCAATAGTAAGAGCAACCAGAGATGCAGTGTAATATAGCAAAAGATTACTGGCTTTGGAGTTAAAAAGCCATATAGTTCAGTGATATTTCCACCACTTATTAATGAGTTAAGGCAAGTTGCTTAACCTCAGTCCCAGTTTACATATCTCTACATTGAGATTTCATAAAATAGAAGAATAAGATATTTGTGTAAAAGCCTAGCAAAATACGGACTTCCCTGGTGGTGCAGTGGTTAAGAATCCACCTGCCAATGCAGGGTACACAGGTTCGAGCCCTGGTCCGGGAAGATCCCACATGCCGCGGAGCAACTAAGCCTGTGCGTCACAACTACTGAGCCTGCGCTCTAGAGCCTTTGAGCCCAACTACTGAAGCCTGTGCGCCTAGAGCCGGTGCTCTGCAACAAGAGAAGCCACAACAATGAGAAGCCCGCGCACCGCAAGGAAGAGCAGCCCCCGCTCGCCGCATCTAGGGAAAGCCCGCGCATAGCAATGAAGACCCAACGCAGCCAAAAAAAAAAAAAAAAAAAGGCTAGCAAAATATCTGCCACATATATGTTTACCAAGCATTACTTTCAAAGATAACCAAGTCTAACATCTTCTTTAACAATGAAAGTGACTGCTGTGTACAAAGAACATTTAAAAGGAAAAGAAAAATACTAGATTTTATTGCTACAGGGGGAAAAAGTGCCCATGTAGGTGGTAGGGGGTGGTGGTGTCCTGATGATTTTTTAATAAAAGCAGTTGGTTGGAACTCTAAACACAAATATCCTTACACTTCTTTATAATGCCACAGAACCTCACCATGAAATATAAAGGCATTTCTGTTAGAATATAAGAATCACATCTACCCATCCTACAGCTGTAGCATTGAACAGTGACTCATTTGATATCAAACAGCGTTGAAGGTTCTTCTCATAACTAGCAGAGAAATACAAGGAAAGAGGGGGCAGGGGGAGTCTAGAAAGTATGCATATAAGTTAACTATAGCCACAGTAATACTGCACAGAAAACAATAACAAAAACGATAGCATTTATTTAGCTCAGGAGTTAACACGTTTGGGGTTTGGCTGATCCTGGCTAGGCTCATTTGTGACTCTGCTCTACTCTGGACTTGACTGGATAGCTTAGCTGGGGCAGCTGAGCCCTATCTGTCTCTTCTTTCTCCTGGGACCAATGGGCTAGTCTGAGTATATAATTTTTATGGTGATGGTGGAAGCACAAGAGTGGACCATCTTAACTGCACAAGCTTTTATTGAGACTGCTTGCTGCACATCTGCTAATATCCCCTTGGCTTCATTAAGTCATATGGTTGACTCCACTCTGCAGGAATTATGTCTCTAGTCAGTGGAAGAAGGACATTATCAAATTACATGGCAAAGGGCACGAATACAGAGAGGTGAAGACCTGGAGCCATTAATGCCATTTACCACAGTGACGACATAGAAAGAAGCTCTGTGTGGATCTGCAACTTCTCAGTACAGAGTTTAACAAGCATTGAGTTTCTAGCATGTGCCAGATACTGTATTATATGTTGAGACTACAAAGATATGTAATACACGGCCTCTGTTCATGAGAACTAACAGTATTTTGAAGAAGATATTAGCAAGTGCCTGCAGTAGAGAGTTTTGGTTGCTCTGTAGTAAGAACAGTAGGTTACAAAGGAAAAAGCAGCTAATCTTAGCAGGGTTCAGAATGCAAGTGATTTGGAAGGGTTTTCAATAAGAAGTGATACTTGAAGTGAAATCTTAGATGTAGTTAAGGTGAGTGGAGGTGGGGTTTTTGAATAGTCTCGGAGGGTATATTTCTAGGAAAGCTATGGGGCAGCAGAAAAAAATGCTGTTCCTGGAACATCTTACATGTCGTAAGTTGTATTAATTGGGACTCTAGGCTGCAAGTGACAGAAAGTAACAAATCAGCTTAAAAAAAAAGAATTATTGGCTCACTGATGAAAAATGACACCATTAGGACTTTCTGTGTCTTGTTTCAGCAAGTGTCTCTTGTTGGTCTCATTCTCTTAGCATCCTTCCCAGGACAGGGAACACGACAACTAGCAGCTATGAGGTAACTTCCTTATAGTTCATAATTTAAGATGAAAGCGCAAAATTCTCATCTAATGTCTCTTTATAAAATTCCAGAGAAGTACTGATTGGCCCCAGCATTAATGCATCCTGTCCCTAGCCAATCACTGTGATTAATGCTCACTGGGTTAACTCACTGAAGAGTAGTTATGAAAATGGCATATAAATCCCAATCTCTGTCCACCCTCCCGTATATCTGTTCCACGGCAGAAAAGCAGTCCTGCATCTGCTTGCAGAGCTTTTAAGTTCATAACAATATTTAGTGCTGGGCCTCTTAAGCTCTATAATATTGGCTTGAACCATATGAAACTGTCACCATTCAACCAGTTTTGACTTAGAAAAAAGGCAATTTCATATGGTTCAACCTAAATAGACAATGGCATCTCACTGACTCTATGACAACCTGGATGTCATATTCACACCATGAGTCAAAGCCCTTTCCCTGTCCTCATGAACTCATTTAAGCTTAATTACCTCCTTAAACTCCCTACCCCAAATATAGTTATATTGGGTTAGTTAGGGTTTCTACATATAAATTTTGGAGGAACATAATTCAGTTCATAACAAGGTCACAACAATTACATGTTATTGATTTTATGTATTTATTCTGTCTGTGAATATACTGTAATATTCCCATTCCTTTCAGGCATGAGACTTAATGAGGCCAATATGGAACTCCTGAGGGCACAGTGGGCTTGGCCTCAGCATTGACTTTAGAAGGCAAATATAAGGGTGGAATGGGGGGTGGAGACAGCTATTTTCCCAGACCTGGGATTGCCCCTGCAACCTGGTTTGTTTTAGGCACTTACTAAATTGTTGCTGAGTGACTGAGACAGGTAGGGAATGTGGTCAAAGGGAGGTTTCTTTTTTCAACTGCTTTCTGTCACCTCAATGAAAGTTAGAAAATTACTACCACCCAACTAGTGTTGCCCTATCCTTACCTTTTTCCTTCTGTGGCTAAAGGCCTCAGCTGAGACCACCGAAGCCAAAAGGTGACACATTTTTTTTATGTGTTCTTGATCTCTGATTTTAAAACCTGGTTTGTGTTTAGATCAAAAATCCCACACAGCAGCCCACAAAAGCTAACATAAAACTATGACCCATAATCTATTTTCAAAAACTCACTCGTCTTTTTCTTGTCCCTCATGCACTCTATGCAGGAAATACATAATCTCCGGAAGTACTCCCTAAATTCTCTTCTATTCTTTTCCATTGCTGCCTTCACACACTGCTCCTTTTCTTTTGCATTTCTTGCCTCAAATCCCTTTAAAAAATGGTCTGGGATCTCCTTATTGGTCACCTCCACTCCTAAACTCTTCTTGTTTTCCTCTCCTTCAAAACACCATGAACTAGTGTGAAACGGCAGTTTATGAGGAAAGAAGGAAGAGAGAAAAGGTAGCAACACTAATATGCCAAGAGTATTTTATTCCTGCTCCCCTTTCCCCAACATAAAGAATTAATTTACATTTAGCAGTTCGCTATACTTATTCTGGTAGATAAAAGGTTAAACAATACCGGACTACTTGATGATGAGGAAACAGTGTTCCAATCAGTGGAAAAGTATTCAACACTGTAAGTCAAGAATCCAAGTTAAAACTACTATTATCATGTGTTAGAACAAATTCTGACAAAGATTTCAGTGTATGCATGACATTCTAAGTTGGTTCAGCCCTTCTTTTTCAAAAGAACTCGATTAAATAGAAGAAAAATAAGATGCTTATATCCTTTGGTCAATTTCTTTTTTTTGAGTACAAAATAATGTAAATTTTTTCTTAAGTTATATATAGCGGCATTTTTCTGACAATGTGCCAAGCTGTCAACAACCTAAGCGCCAGTATTTGAATATTAAATAAATTGAGAAAGAATAAATACAAGCGTCAAGGGCCTTTAGAGTGAAAAGGCATCATGCCCAGAGAGTAGTGTTAATGGGGAAAAACAAAGAAGCAGAAGAACCTACTCTTGTACAACTCCCTATAATACATTAAAAAAAAAAATCTATACACGTGATGATGATAATGAGATTTCCCTTAAATTTTCTTTATTGTTGTCATTGTCAACCAAAAACTGAAAGACAAATGACACTGGAGAATCAAACAATATACCTTTACCTTACTGTGTATTGTATATAGACAAAGATTGAAAAACAGTATCAATAAAGCAAAGAGTTGTTGTAATGCTCCGCCTTCGGCCCTTTGTAGGGGTATGAAAACAAACAACAAAAAACCACCCACGCTGCTCACCTGCCGCAAACTCAAGCCTACCTCCTCGGCTGGCGGAGGCAGCGCTATTGGCCCCGGCCCCGGCTCCAGAAACGCCTCCTGACGTCAGCGATGCGGCCGGAAGTGACGTCAAAGCTGCGACGCCCCGTGCCCGCTGCTAGCTGCTGCGGCAGGGTTTTGGTCGATCCACAAGCGGCGGGCTTTCCCCGGATGGTTGCAGCAGAGGGATCATGACGGGGAAGAAGTCTTCCCGGGAGAAGCGGCGCAAACGAAGCGGTCAGGAGGCGGCGGCGGCGGCGGCGCTCGCGGCGCCGGACCCGGTTCCCGCCGTCGCCAGCGGCGGCAGTGGAAGCACCAGCGGCTGCGGGAGCGCCAGCGGCTGCGGGAGCGTCACCTGCTGCGGGAACACCAGCTTGAGTGGAAGTGTCACTGGCGGTGGGAGCTGCGGCAGCTGCTGGGCTGGGGGCAGCGTGGAGCGCAATGAGCGCCGTAAGCGGAGGAGCACTGACTCATCTGCCAGCGTCTCCGGCTCCTTGCAGCAGGTGCGTGCGTGCTCTTCTCGCCTCTTCTCGAAGCGGCTGCGTTTCCGGAAGAAGGTGGGCTAGGAGCGGAATGTGGCAGCGGGATGCGGAGCCGGAGGTATCTTACGTTAGCGCTGCGATCCTAAGGGGTCCCATGTTTGAAGTTCACGTTCCTAAGTTCCCTTGAACCCCACACTCGCACGTCTTGAACTTAAAGTTTCCGATTTACCGATCGTCTGACTCATACTGCTTTTGGCTTCTTCCACTCCTGTGGTCTCCTCAGTCTCCTTGAAAAGTATGGGTCAGAAACTACCCTTCAGTGCCCTTGCGAGCTGCGCTTTATGTCTCTCTTCCTCCACGTTACAAGATGAGAAAATTGAGGCTCAAAGAGGTTAAGGAAGTCTACCCACAGTCACAGTTTGTTAATAACGCCTACATTCGAATGCAATATCTGATTATAAAAGCCATGTTCTTTATGCTCCATCGACCTAGCAAGATATTAACTTTTTTAAAAAAAGTTTGCTTACATTATAAAACAAATGCATGAATACATACTTTAAATGTATACAACACAGAAATGAAGGGAAAATCATGGAAGTCTCTATGCTTCCCCATTAATAGTTTGATATGCAGCCTCTTTATTAACTCTTGTCAGCCCTGATAATTCTTTTTTTATATAATTTTTTTTAATTTTTAATTTTTATTGGAGTATAGTTGATTTACAGTGTTGTGTTAGTTTCAGGTGTACAGCAAAGTGCTTCAGTTATACATGTACATATATCTATTCTTTTTCAGCCCTGATATTTCTTATTTTTTGTTCTTTTCAAAATTTTATTTACTTATTTTTCACTGCGTTGGGTCTTTGTTGCTGCGCACAGGCTTTCTCTAGTTGCAGTGAGTGGGGGCTGCTCTTCATTGCGGTGCGCGGGCCTCTCATTGCAGTGGCTTCTCTTGTGGAGCACGGGCTCTAGGCGCACGGGCTTCAGTAGTTGTGGCACGCGGGCTCAATAGTTGTGGCTCACGGGCTCTAGAGCGCAGGCTCAGTAGTTGTGGCGCACGGGCTAAGTTGCTCTGCGGCATGTGGGATGTGGGATCTTCCCGGACCAGGGCTTGAACCCATGTCCCCTGCATTGGCAGGCAGATTCTTAACCACTGCGCCACCAGGGAAGTCCTTTTCTTTCTTTTTAATCTAAGGCTTTTAGTATAGTGTTGAACACAAGCGTTCATAGTAGGCATTCTTTTCCCATTTTTTTTTGTAGTGGAAACATTTCTAATTTTACACCAGTAAGTGTATTTGCCATAGGTTCTGAAAGATACCTTTGATCAAGTTAAGGACATTTTCTTTAATTCGTGGTTTTCTGAGGGTTGTAGAGTTCTATCAGATGTCTTTAGGGCATTCTGTTGAGGTGATCAGTAGTTTTCATTCTTAATCTGATTATGTAATTTTATTCATAAGTTAACTTATATTGAATTGTCCTCAGCATTCTTGGGATAAATACTATTTGATTTGTTGATTTGGTTGTTGTACTCGGCTGAAATTCAGTATTTTTACTGTTGTGCCTATGTTCTTAAGTTAAATCAGCTTATTGTTTTTATTTTTGTAGTTAACCTGTCTTGTTTTGGTATCAGGGTTATGGTAGCCTTATGGATTGAGTTGGGAAAGCTTTGCATTTTTTTTGGTGTGTTCCAGAGTAGTTTATATCTTTTTCTCAAAGATATGTCGGAACTTGACTGTTGGACCATACAGCTGTCGGGGTCTGGTGGATTTTTCTAGGGGTGTTATTTTTTCTCTTAACTGCCATCTATTTTTCCCCAAATTCTTCAATAGTTATAGATCTATGCATTTTTCCACCCATTTTAGATTCAGTTTTGGATATCACCATTCTTATCTTAAATAGTTTCCATGTCTTTAGTACTCTTTATTATTATGGGGAGACCAATAATAAGGATTCTATAAGCATTTGCATACAGAACTAAACTGTACTTCTCATGAGAAGTAACTGTAGTTGTAAAAAAAAAAAAGTCATTATATATTAGGCATGTAGAGAACATCGCAAAATTCCAATAGTGCCATAATATTTGTTGTGTATTGCATTCCCTATTGTTGTTAACAGCTTTATAGAGATATAATTCACATACTGTACAATTCACTAATTTCAAGTATACAGTTCACTGGTTTTTGAGTATATTCACAGAGTGGTGCAACCATCACTGTAGTCAATTTTAAAATATTTTCATCATCCCCAGAAGAAACCCTATATGCAATTTTTAGCTGTCATCCCTACTAGCTCTACACCCATACACCCATTCTATCCCTAGGCAATCACTAATCTACTTTCTATCTCTATAGATTTTTTTCTTTTGGCTGCATTGGGTCTTCGTTGCTGTGCGCGGGCTTTCTCTAGTTGTGACGAGCGGGGCTATTCTTTGTTGCGATGTGTGGGTGTCTCATTGTGGTGGCTTCTCTTGTTGCGGAGCACGGGCTCTATGGCGTGCCGGCTTCAGTAGTTGTGGCGCGCGGTTCTAGAGCGCAGGATCAGTAGTTGTGGCACACGGGCTTAGTTGCTCTGCAGCATGCGGGATCTTCCCAGACCAGGGCTCGAACCTGTGTCTCCTGCATTGGCAGGCGGATTCTTAACCACTGAGCCACCAGGGAAGTCCCCTCTATAGACTTATAAATTTCCCTGTTCTGGGCATTTTATATGAATAGAATCATATGTGATCTTTTGTGTCTGGCTTCTCTCACCTAGCATATTTGTTTTTCAGAGTCTGCCCATGTTTTAACACATATCAGTACTTCATTTCTTTTTGTAGCTGAATACTATTTCATTGTGTGGCTAATACCACATTTAAGTTTTTAATTTGTCAATTGATATAGACATTTGGATTGTTTCCAACTTTTGGCTATTATGCATAATGCTGCTATGAGCATTTGTGTACAAGTTTCTGTGCGGACATTATGGTTACATTTCTTCTGGATATATATCCAGGAATGAAATTTCTGCATCATATGGCAACTTTATAAGGAACTACAAACCATTTTGCAAACCAGCTGCACTATTTTATATTCCTACTAGCACTGTATGGGAGTTCAGTTCCTTTACATCCTTGCTAACACCTGAATTGCTTTGTGAACAAGAGCTATTCTCTTGTGAACAAGAGAATTGCCATTAGAACAAGAGCTAACCTTTGCTTTTTCAGTGTAATTATCATAGTGTTCTTTAAAATCAGCCTGTTTTTAAACCGCATTTTAAACAATTGCGTTAGAAAGTATAAAAAGGAAACCTACTTGAATAATATAGTTAGGGATTTTCCTGAGGAAATGACTTTTAAATTGATACCTGAGTTTGTTGATCTTGGGAGTATAGAGTGATGGGGAAGTGGGGAAGAAAGACTCTCCTAGACAGAAGAACAGTGTGTACAAAAGCCCTGCCTGTATGAAATGAAGGGAGAACACCTTATGTTTGAGTAGTTCAGACAAGGTCGTTGTGTTTGGAACACAATGAGCATGAAGGGCCTAATAGGCTATATTACCCTAAGAACAGTGGGAAGTCATTGACAGCTTATATCAGTAAATAGGGAGGATGAGTATATGTGCATTTTATACAATCCATTTTGGTGTCAGTATACAAAACAGATTGGCAAGACCTCAGATTAGATGTAGGGAGTCAAGTTGAGTGCTACTGAGGTAATCTAGGCAAAAAGAGGATGGTACCTTGGATCAGGATTATGGCAGTAGATTTGGAGAGACTGGATAGATTTGGGAGATAGGAGGTAAAATTGATTGAAATGTCTTAAATTACTTGCCTGCTTTGAATATCATTAGATATATAACAGTTTTTAAAATGATAGAGACTTCCCTGGTGGCCCAGTGGCTGAGAATCCATTTTCCAATGCAGGGGACGCGGGTTCGATCCCTGGTTAGGGAACCAAGATCCCACACGCCGCGGGGCAACTAAGCCTGCACGCTGCACCTACTGAGCCCATGCGCCTCAACTAGAGAGCCTGAGCCCGTGTGCTGCAACTAAGACCCAGTGCCACCAAAAATAAATAAATAAATAAATAAATATTTTTTAAAAAGAAATCTTTATTTAAAAAAATGACAATAGCTTCTGCTAAGCAATGGTACTTTAGTATATAATATTTGTGGTTTATAACATTTTTGCTGCTATCCCATTTCTTTTTATGAATTAAGAAGAATGACAATGCATACATAAAATTCTTGGGTGAATTGTCTAGTGGAGGAATATCGTATTCCACAAGTATAAAATTGTAGGAAATCATTCAGTATTGAGTATATTTTCATTTGTGTGTCCTAGGATATTATCTCTTCACTTTTTCTCAATTTATTGATAATTACAGAGTGGAGAGTAACTTCAAAGAATACTGAGCAATTAAATAATCTTTCCTATGGTTTCAAATAAATAATTTGTGCAAAAAAAGAATTTGGAAATGTTTAACGAAGATTTTATTAAATGAAAATGTATAACATTATAGACATATTTCTGTTGTTTAATGGTTCTTTATCTCTTTTAATTTTAGGAAGCCAAATATCTTTTGCCAACTCTGGAAAAAGAGTTATTCTTGGCAGAGCACAGTGACCTTGAAGAAGGTGGATTAGACCTGACTGTGGCATTAAAACCAGTTAGTTTCTATATATCAGACAAAAAAGAAATGCTTCAGCAGTGTTTCTGTATCATAGGAGAGAAGAAGTTACAGAAGATGCTTCCTGATGTGTTAAAGGTACTTCATTACATACATTATCAGGCTATCCACATATACAGAATATACAAACACTTTTTTTATAGCAGTCATTTTACTTAATGGAAATTATAATCGGACGTTTTCAACTAATATGAGCTACTTCGAAAAGATATAAAGAAGGGATTTTGTAGAACCGTAAATGGCTTTGTATATTTAAAAATTTGCCAGGAAGAAATAGGGTACTTTACTATATTTAGGTAAGGAATTTTTTGACCTTCTGAAAATTATTCTATTAAATACAGGCAGTTTAAGTAACTAAGTTAGAGGTATACTGATTCTTTCTAGTGCTTTAAGAAATAGTGTACTGCTGTGTAACAGTATGCAATGATAGTTGGTAATAGCCTATATTTCATTAAATTCATAAATGTTTTCATATATTTATCTCTGAAAATTATTCAGGGAAATACATGGTATTCTAATTTTACAGATGTGGAAAAAAAGCCGTGGACAAGTTAAGCCCAACATCATATATATCTAAGATGTATGGAGCTAGGACTTGAATATTTAAGCCTTTAGAGGTATTACCTAACATAAGTAGGCTGCTATTAAGAATATCTGGGGACCTACTTATTTTTCAGTTCTTTCATAATAAACATGACTTTATATATCCAAATCAAAACTCTATAAATTATAATATTTACATGTTAACTGGCAGGTCTTCACATTTCATCCCAGAAAAAAATTTATGTGGCTTTTAATTTGTTTTACTGTAGGATTTTGCTTAGCAGACTTTTTTTTTTAAATGGTTGCTGTTTTCTAGTTTATATTGGTGCTTTGTTATATAAATGCATTTTTTAAAATGTCATTTTCTTTAGAACTGTTCAATAGAAGAAATTAAAAAACTGTGCCAGGAACAGTTAGAGCTCCTGTCTGAAAAAAAAATCTTGAAGATTCTTGAGGGTAAGAATGCGTATTTGTACCTTCTGGTAACTTAGTGGTTAATACTATACTTAGCATAAATCCTGAGGTATTCTTTTTTTTTTTTAACTGCTACTTTAATTTTATTATTGGGTAATCACTGAGTATTTTTACTTCTGTTTGTACAGAAATATAGTTTACATATCAGAATAGCATCTCAGGAATGGACTTTTTGATGTATGTATGGTTTCTCCAAATCAGTTGTGTAGGTAAGAGCATTAAGTTTGTGCACAATAAAAAAATGAAATAAAAAATGTTTATCCAAAATACTAGAAAAAATTACTTATTGAGAAGGCAAAGCCTTCTCTTAAAATATTTTAAAATTTTCTGCTTTATATTCTTACTGCTTTTAATTATCTGTTGAATACCATTTCTGCTCTGATAAGACCCAAATGCAGAGTTAGAAGAATTGCCAACATTTATCTGTCTGCCTGAACTAAGACTCTTCTTTGTATATATTACCTGTAGAATTTTGGATTTTAAAGCTTTTCTTTTTGGACTCTACAAGGATATTAGCATTAGCATTACAAGAGAAGGAACAAAAAAATGGAGAATTTCAATTTCCAGAGATAACATCTTTTTTAAATGTAAAATGGTGATAGATATATACATGTGTGTGTAGTTTGTAAGTATTATATGTACACACCTTCTTGCTTATATATATTTTGTACATTTATAAAATAGATCAAGGGAAGGCAATGACAAATACCTAATAAGGCATTTTAAATATAAGCAATTAAAAATGTCATCTTTCAGCAACACTCAAGTTATTTAATCGTCACTTTATACATGACACTTTCTGTATAATAATTAAATCACTCTGACATTTTATGAGCATGCTTTCAATTTTTTTTATGTCATTCATAAGGTGACAGTGGTATGGACTCTGATGTGGAAGAAGAGGCAGATGATGGCTCTAAGATGGGATCTGATTTAGTTAGTCAGTAAGTTAAAAACTTTCATTTTTATTTCAGAATTTCTTTGTTATCCCTTTGGTGATTTCTTACCTCAAGAATGTGATTGTTTTTCTGTGTTATGTTTATATAAAGTGATTCAACAATGTTGGATTGATCTTTTTACTTGTAATGATTAGTCCTTTTGGTATATATGAGAATGAAGTTAATTGCGTTCAGGATTAAGATGATTTTCTTAAACTACTGCTCAGATATAGGACTGCAACAATGCCAACCTCAAGCAGAATCACATTTCTCATTTGGAATTTGAATATATGTATCACTAGTGATCCCACTATTTATTAAATATTATACTTACTCTACCAAACATTATGTTAGTAGTTTAGAAGACTTTATCTCGCTGAATATCTTCTACATACCTATTAATGTTTGGTGATAATAGCTTCTTTTCATAGCTGAGATAGTAAGGTGGTTCACTTTATATAGGTACATATAATTTGATTATTGTGATGATGAAAAATACCTGATGTTTTGGGATGCTGACTAACCAAGAAGCAACATGCTAATTTCTTTTTCTAGATTATTCTGCTCTGCCATGGGCTCATCAAACTTTCACCCACTGATTTTATCATCTATTGATGATTTTTGACTAAAACAGTTTTTTTTTGGTAGTTGCCAAAGACTGACTTGTATCTCTGTTTGCAGACTTTGGCTATAGGCAGGAGCACAAATAAAAACAGGTAACCAGAGGCAGTAGCATAAATAAGTAGCACAGATTTAACCTGAAACCTTGAGTATATTTTCATTTCTAATACAATGCTATTGGGTAAGTATCACTGAAAAAAGATAATTTAATTTCATGTTATAACTGTAGAGGGCATCAAATAATCTACTTATACTGAAGCATTGAAGAAATCGTTGTATCTTGGTTGCCTCATAATCAGTAGATTTTTGGTCATCACATACATCTTGCCTAGGAGTGTCACAGGATGATTTATACTTACCCACAGAGTAGAAAATGTACACATTTCTAAGAAGCCATGCTATTGATTTTCCTTCAAAATACTTAGCTTTAAATTGTCTATGTAGTATGCTAATCTAGTTCAGATAGTTTAACCATTTACAAGGCTTGTCACTTTTTAGTACTTTTTAGTTTCTTTTTTAAATTTTATTTATTTATTTATTCATTTATTTTTGGCTGCGTTGGGTCTTTGTTGCTGTGCACAAGCTTTCTCTAGATGCAGTGAGCAGGGGCTACTCTTTGTTGCGGTGCGTGAGCTTCTCTTTGCAGTGGCTTCTGTTGTTGTGGAGCAGGGGCTCTAGGCGCACGGGCTTCAGTAGTTGGCACGTGGGCTCAGTAGTTGTGGCTCGCGGGCTCTAGAGCGCAGACTCAGTAGTTGTGGCGCATGACGGGCTTAGTTGCTCTGCAGCATGTGGGATCTTCCTGGATCAGGGATCAAACCCGTGTCCCGTGCATTGGCAGGCAGGGAAGTCCTTAGTTTCTTAAATTATCTAAATTAAATGTCTTGCTTCTTGGTGTTTCTTACAGAGCATCAACTTCTGCTTGATTACATTTGTTTGCCTTTATTTAAGGCAAATGTTTTGCCTCTTTGCCTCTGCTTATTTTTCCCAGTTTTTGAGGTGTCAAGTTAAGTGTTAAGTGTTATTGTTAAGTAACAATGTTACTTAAGTTAAGTAACAATGTTAAGTAACAATGTAAAAGTAACAATGTTAAGTAACAATGTTAACAATGTCATGGTGTTAAGTCCGTTATTGTTCACACCTGAACATTAATGCTACCTTTTCTACTGTCAGAAGCCATTTGATGGATAGCCAATCAGATTAGAAACTTAATTCTCTTAAAAAAAATTACAACAAAATACAGTATTTGACTTCTGAACTTTTCTAATGAAAAAAATGGTGATTAGATTCAAAGTGACTATTGCAAAGAACCCACTTTTACAGTGTTACTGTAAGACAGATCATGTTAGCTTTTAAATGCTGCAATGAGCAGGTTAAGCAATCACAAATATTACCCAAAACTGTCATAGTAGCCACTTGTGGATCTGATAAGTGCCAGATCATTGGGATTCTTTTGAGTTGTTTGAGAATATAGGCTTTTAAAAAAAAAAAGCTACAAGATGACAAATAAATAATAATACTAAGCTAGAAGATGCCAAATAAGCTAAAGATGCCGGATAAATAATAATATTAAAGCTAACACTTACTGAGCCAGTAAGTGTTGTATGCCAGACACTGTTCTAATCACCTTATATGACTTCATTCACTCATTGGGTTTGTACAACAACCTTGTGAGGTAGGTGGTATTAGCATCATCATTTTACAAATGGAAAGATAAGGCCCAGAAAGATTTGTGTGCCTGAGGTCACACAAATGAACGTGGAAGTAGGAGGAATATTAGTTCTGAAGAGATTATATAAGCATTCATGTTAATGGACCTGGCTTTAAGACACTTAACCTTCCCTAAAATCACTTTATACATTTGTAAAATGTGGGTAATCCTTGCTTCAATAGGATTATTGGGCTTAAATGAGCTAATGTGACTTGTTTGTTATTATTTGTTTACTATTTTATTATTAATAATCTTAGTTATGAATGGGGAGATATACTGCAGTGTGAAACAATGAAGGTGGGACAGGGAGTTAATGTGAGAAGATGCTGGCTTTAGTGCATGTTCCTGACATTTGCTATGTGCTTTGTGCTTAAAGGGACAATTCAGTCCTGTTAATCTCTATAGAAGAGAACTGAACCTGGTGGGCAGACTTATAAAAACCTCGTTCCAGTGCTTCAACAGAGGGCTAACTTAGTTAACATGTTTGGTCCTTGGTGCTGAAAATTTCCATGTTTTTTATTACCTGCTGGTTTTTTACTCTCTAATAAATAACAGTAGTCTGAGCTGTCCAGATGCTGAGGGAACAGTTACGAGTAGGCAAAGAACCAATGAAAGGAATTCAATAATTTGAGAGAGGAAAATGAAGCTGAATAAGTTGAATAGGTAGCTTCTATGGAACACAGAATTAATAGACTATAGGAAAGAAAACTTTAACAAAATAATGAAAACTCTCAAAGAAGTACAATTAGAGCACAAGTGTAGTTTTTTTTTTAATAAATTTATTTATTTATCTTTTTATCTTTGGCTGCATTGGGTCTTTGTTGCTGCACACAGCCTCTCTCTCGTTGCAGCGAGTGGGGGCTGGTGGCTTCTCTTGTTGCAGAGCATGGGCTCCAGGTGTGCGGGCTTCATTAGTTGTGGCACGTGGGCTCAGTAGTTGTGGCTTGGGCTCTAGAGCACAGGCTTATTAGTTGTGTCACGTGGGCTCAGTAGTTGTGGCTAGTGGGCTCTAGAGCACAGGCTCAATAGTTGTGGCACGCAGGCTTAGTTGTTCCGCAGCATGTGGGATCTTCCCGGACCAGGGCTCGAACCTGTGTCTCCTGCATTGTCAGGTGGACTCTTAACCACTGTTCCACCAGGGAAGTCCCCACAAATGTAGTTTTAGGAACTAAAAATAAATTCTGAATTCCTAAACTTAGTAGACAAACTGATAAAGAGGTTAGCTATGACTGGGGGCTACATCATTTTCCTAAGAAATCAAGTTGAATAAATAAACACAGAATAATAAAAACCACACACAAAAAGTATAAATCCTTATGTTTAACTCATGGCTACCTGGAAGACAATTTTAGACCTATCCTGAACGTACTAGAAATTATAGAAAGAGAAACAAATAGCTAGAAAAGTATTGAAGAAATGATAGAATTAAAATTTTTGATTTAAAGACTTAATACTGTAAGGGCAAGGATAACGAGAGAACACCTGGTTATGGGCTGAATTATGTCCCTTCAAAATTCATATGTGGAAATCCCTAACCCCTACCACCTCTGAATGTAATCTTATTTGGAGATAAGGTCTTTAAAGAGGTAAATGGGACTTCCCTGGTGGTTCAGTGGTAAAGAATCCACCTTACAATGCAGGGGATGTGGGTTCAATCCCTGGTCAGGAAACTAGGATTCCACATGCCGTGGGGCAGCTAAGCCCATGCACCACAACTACTGAGCTCGCACGCCTCAACTAGAGCCCGCGTGCCTCAGACTACAGAGCCCATGTGCCCTGGAGCCTGTGCACCACAGCTAGAGAAGAGAAAACCTGCACACAACTAGAGAGAAGCCCACACACTGCAACGAAGAGCCCGAGTGCTGCAACTAAGACCTGATGCAGCCAAAAATAAAAATAAAATAAATAAACAAATAAATAATACATAATATTTAATATATAAATAATAATAATAATAAATTTATTATTATTTATATATTAAATAAATAATCATAAACAAATAAATAATAAATAAATCTTTTTTTAAAAAGGAGGTGATTAAGTTAATCCAATCTGATTGGTGTCCTTATAAGAAAAGAAAATTTGAGTACACTGAAAGACTCCAGGGCTGGGCACACACAGAGAGAGCCATGTGAGGACACAGCCAGAAGGCAGCCATCTGCAAGCCTCAGAAGAAACCAAACCTGCAGACACCTTGATCTTTGACTTCTACCTTGTGGAACTGTGAGAAACACATTTTTGTCATTTAAGCCAGCCAGCCTTTGGTATTTTGTTATGGCAGCTTTAACAAACAAATACTAACTTACATGTACGTGTGTGTGTATATATTTCCCAGTGAAATTTTTTTCCCCAGACTTTTTATTTTGGAAAACTTCAAACTTATATAAAAGTTGAAAGAATGATGTAATGAACATCCATATACCCTCTACCTAGATTCAGCAACATTAACATCTTGCCATTTTTGCTTTTGCTCTCTCCTTATATTTATCCTTTTTCCCCAAGAGCCATTTGTATTAGGCTGCTAGAGCTGCCATAGCAGAATACCACAGACTGCCTGGCTTAAACAACAGATATTTATTTTCTCACAGTTCTGGAGGCTGAAAGTCCAGATCAGGGTACTGGCAGGGTTGTTTTCTCTGAGGCCTCTCTCCTTGGCTTGCAGATGGCTACCCTCTTGCTGCCTTTTCACTTGGTTGTCTTTCTCTTTGTGTGTCCCCGTGGTGTCTCTCCCTGTGTCTTAATCTCCCCTTAATAAGGACACTACTCAGATTGGATTAGCACCTACCATAATGGCCTTATTTTAAGTTAATTAGCTTTTTAAAGGCCCTATCTCCGAAACAGTCAACATTCTTAGGCACTGGGGTTAGGGTTTCACATATGAATTCTTTGTGGGGAAACAGTTCGGCTCATAACCTATTAAAAAATAAGTTGCAGATGTCATAACATTTCATGCTTAAACAATTCAGTGTGCGCTTCCTGAAGATAAGGAGAGTTTTACAGCCACAATGCCATCATCACTTTTCAGAAATAAACAGTAATTCAAATAATATCATCTAATGTATTGCCCATATAAAATTCCCCCAATTACTAAAAAAAATTTATAGTTTACTTATTTATTTTAATTAATTAATTGATTGATTCTGATCCAGGATCCAGTTGGAATTCATGTGTTCTGTTTGATTGTTAGTATTTCAAAGCTACATTTAAAGAGAAGATTTAGATATGAGAGAGAAAAGCTTAATGCCTAGCCCAGGAACTTAGTTCACATCTTAAAGGAATTTTAAAAATAACAAAATAAACCAAAAGAAAGTTGGAAAAATGAAACAACAAAGGTAAACATTAAAACTAAGAAACAGAAAACAAAAGGATAATTTAAATTTATTAACCTGATTTTTGTAAAGACAGGAAAATAAGATAAACTCTTCTTCGGTCTGATTAAGGAAATAGGTAGAGAGCAATTGAAATTGAGATTAGTGAGAAAGGAGGAGACAGAATCATAGGCATGTATGAGTTTAAAAGAATAATGAGAATCCACATGCAGCATTGTATAAACAAACTTGAAGCGAGCAAATGTATGGTATTCTATCAAAATACAAATTAACCAAATTAACTTCTCCCAAAAGTGGAAAACTTGAAGAGATTAACAAAGAAGAAATTAGAAAGGTGAATAGAGATCTGTTGAAAAAGACAAGGTGAATTCACAACTGAATTATTATTTGCGTGATGTAATGTGTTTAATGTGTTTACAGCTAATAAAACATTCAATAATGCATGCCATCTGTTACTATTTTCAAACAGATTACACCTGTGTTATTTAAATTAGTCCAAGCCCTAGAAAAAGATGAAAAGATCTTCAGTTTACTTTATGATTTCTGCATAGCTTTAATATCCCAAATTTCATAAATAGTGCCAAAAAAGTGTTCAGGGGATTATAGGCCTTCTCACTTGTGAATATAGATGTAAAAATTGTAAGTACAACATTAGCATATCGAATCCAGCAGTGTATCAGTGGGTAATTATGCTACTGACCAAGTAGGATTTACTCTAGGAATTTACAGGAGACTTCATTAGAAAGTCTATTAGCATAAGTCATTTCATCAAATTAAAAGAGAAAAATTACATGGTCAGATAAGTAGATGCTAAAAAGGCCTTTGCTAATATTCATCAGTCATTTCTAATATAAGCTGTAGGTAAAAAAGATATAGTAGAAAACTATTCAGATATGTAATGACCATTTGACTGAGCTTAACTACCCACTTGGTGAATTAAAATGACGAATCAGACAGGATCATTCATTTTTAATGTTTCTTGGAGGTTCTAGCAAATGCATTTAGACCAAAAAAACAAAAAACAACCCCACCCCCCACCCCCACCCACACACACGCATGCAACATTGGTGGTAGGGAGTAATTAACTGGTCAAAGGCAGCTAAAAGAGATGGGATGATGGAAGCAGAGATTGGAGTGATGTACTTTGAAGATGGAAAAAGGAGCCACAAGCTAAGGAATGCAGGTGATCTTTCAGAAGCTGGAAAAGACAAGGAAATGGATTCTGCAGAAGAAATGTAGCACTACCTACACCTTGATTCTAGTGTCGTAAGACTAATTTGGGATTTCTGACCTCCAGAACTGTAAGATAATAAATTCACATTGTTTTAAGCCACTAAATTTGTGGTGATTTTTGTTACAGTGGCAATAGAAAACTATGCAAGGTACTTGATTAAAACCTAGACATAAGCCAGAGTTTTAGATTGTTGCCTGTAACCATAGAGATGTTTTGCTCAATTTAAATATTTAAAAAATTTTAAAATAGTTCCAACATTTAAAAATCAAGTGATAACACACCAAAGTTTGAATTTCTGACTTGCTTGAAAATCAGATCAAGCAACCTTTCCTGAGAGGGCAAAAACAATTTGGAGCTGAGTGTAGGTACTCTCTTTTTGAGTGGCATATATATGTTTCACTTTGCCACATAGTACTTCATTTGCCTATATGCTTAATGTACAGAATGTCTAGAAAGTGAAACTCTGATTCAAGGGAAAATACATAAAGGCCAAAGGTTTGCCTTGGAACCAGTTCTGTCCGTTTGTCAGTGTCTTATCAACTTGTCAGTGTCTTATCATACACCTTTACCTTTTTATCCCAATTTTTTTTGTTTGTTTGTTTTGCGTTACGCGGACCTGTCACTGCTGTCGCCTCTCCCATTGCGGAGCAACAGGCTCCGGACGCGCAGGCTCAGCGGCCATGGCTCACAGGCCCAGCCTCTCCGCGGCATGTGGGATCTTCCCAGACCGGGGCACGAACCCGTATCCCCTGCATTGGCAGGCGGACTCTCAACCACTGCGCCACCAGGGAAGCCCTATCCCAATTTTGATGAACAAGAAGAATTTTAAATAGGTCTAGATAAAGCAGTCTATGGTATTAAAGACACGTGAAAATTTTGATATTTTCTTTTAACGGCAACCTGTGTGCTTTTATTGTGGTGTTTATGGGAAAGGACATAACATTAATAGCTTCTTAGAATTATCTAAGAAGCTGTAAAGTGACAACTTTCAGTATGAGGTATATGTATGCGTATGTGTATGTATATGGTATTTAATATGCCCTGTGTAAATTAATTTTCTCATAAACCATTAAAAGTTTGAAAATACAGAAGTACACACAAATGTTTATGCACAAGGGAAAAAAATCTTTATATTTTCCGTTTTATATGATCTCCTCACATTGTTAGCTTTATATTTTTAAGTTATATTTATCTTCTAAGGTCAGCTTTCAAATACATGTTTTTTCCCCCAAGCTCTCTTGATCTCTACTGCTTTTTAAAATTTTGATTGCTTACTCTTACTTACTTTACAATAGTTCTTTTTTACAACCCAAAGGAAAAAGAAAGTAGTAGTTATAAGAAATTTTTGACAGTGTACTACTTTGAAACTTGAAATTAGTGAGTGTTAACTTATAACAATTTTAATCGGAATGAGATGCAGGAACTATGAAGATAGAACATTCGTAGTTTCTAAATACCTTCATTTTTAAAAAGGTGAGGGATGGGTTTGTCTGTCACTTTAGTTCACCTTAGTTAAGTAAATGAGCAACTTTGTATTGTACTGAGATAGTCTAAAAATTTTAGCATTTACAATTTTGCAGTGTTTTAAAACTTAGATATTGTGGCAAGATTGCACATGTTACAGATTACAAGTTGCTTAACAAGAACAACAATTTTAAATAAGGTAATATGCCTGGAATCAGAGCGCTGTCTTCATTTGGAAAAGAAGCTTTATTATAGCTAAAGTAACACTAAAAATGAGAACAGGTATTAGCTTGGCCTATAATGTGAGATGATTACACCCTAAAGAATATGTTTGTAGTGAAATTTAAATCTTGAATAGTGCAATAAAATAATCAGGATCGAGGTTTTATATAAAAAGAATAAAAATACAAACACTTTAGGGAAATCTTAACAATGTTTTAGAATTGATTTAATAAATACCTTTATGAATTTTAAATTAATATGCTTTTAGTGAATGATATTAAGGGAGATGTCAGTGGAAATGAACTTGTATTTCTCTATGGATAATAAGCAATGATGAGATAATATTCCAGTTCTAGAAGGCAAAGAAATTTAAAAATCAAGATTCTCAAACTAAGGTATACTGCAAAGTAGGTTCTATAGGAGTGTTCTGGAACTATTGATCCTAGTCACTGCTTCTTAGCAGAGGATGGGCATGTTCTAAATTAGTTATTATCAAATTCTAGTTTTGGGTGATTAACTTTCTGAAAAAGCAAGATACTCCTGAACAGGCCTTAGAGCTTTTAGGTAATACATATAATTTGGACAACAACCCTTATAGTGATATGTGGTAGAACTCTGATGCCATTTGTTAGTTGAATAAAAAGCGTTAGTTTTGTTTTTAGTAAGGGAGAAGCATTCATGTTCTTTTTGATGAGTTATAGCTGTCTTGGGGGTTCAGCTCAGCTGGCATTAGAGTATTGAGTTGAATTTGTTCCAATTCAGGCAACGCACTCCTTGGATTATGTATGTATAAGTAACTTTCAAAGGGGCAATAGTACTAAGCCAAATGCTGAACTCTCAGTGTCAATAAAACTAAACTTGTTGGGAAGAAAAGAGCCCTTCATAAACTGCTATTATTAAGCTTCAAAGGAATAAAGCATTTGAATAAAATTTACAGTGCTCCGGAGCATTGAATTAATGGACAGCATAAATCTACAGTACATAATTAAGTAAGCATTTTTATCAATAGATACAAAAATAGGCCTCAGGTAGACCCTAGACCCGGGCTTATTAGTAATAATACCTTCACAAATTGACCTGTGATTGATCTAACTCACATAACCCACTCTGGAATGTATGAGGTTGTTTTGTAACAGTTATTTGTTTGTTTTAACTCTATTATGAAAAATTTCAGTGTACGATGAACGCTTGAATACCTATCACCCACCATGTTTCCTCCCATATTATTTTAAACCCCCTGCTTTCAACTTGATAACTTTGAAGCAGATGTTGACCCAGTTCTTTTTAAATATTTAGCAGATAGGCACCTCTCTAGAATCTTTAGAGCATTCTTTGAAATGGGAGGGCCTGAGCTTCTCAGAGGTCTTAGATAGGCTCTTCATTTGAATTGCAACTGTGTTTTCCATTGGGGAATTTTGAGGGTCTTGGGAAGGATTTTCTGGTTTTGTAACTGTCTACACACAAAAAAAATCTTTGTGTTACAGAAAGCTGATTTTTAAACTGTATCTGTTGTTGTTTTCCCATCAGTCGTTTTAATGCCTCAGCTTGCTGCTCAAGCACTAGATTAGATGTAAGCAGGTAGTTTTCCTTTTTTCTGCTCTTCCCTTATGACTTTTTTAAAAAATGTAAGATTTTAATCACTTATCTGATTCTTTGTATTAACTGTCTTTTCCATTTCACTTGAAAAATAAATTCACTGATGTTAAGTGCACTAAACTGGTTGTTAATGATTATTCTTTAATACGCTGGTGCACTTCTCCCACCATTTGAAGTTTTTGCTTACCAAGAGTCACTTGTATTTGTTTCCAGTGCAGTTACTGTAGTTTTACAATATAGTTATATGAAAAAACAGGTGAAATATCAGTATAAAAAGATTATTTGATCACGCTGAATGCTTTGGAAAAACTCAAACTGCAGTTGTTTTTAGCTGTGGGATAACAACAGTAAAAGTTTGGGCAGCACTGTATAAATACAGAGGGTTATTTTTTTCTGCACTCAGATTTTTGTGCTTTAAATAAGCCAAAAGTAGAGATGTAGTCAATGGCTTATATGAGTAGGATGAGACTGAACTCTTTTCCATGGATTCATATCAAAGATAAGACTTCATATCCAAAGGCTGATGAATGAAGATACATTTCTGTTTTATGTTAACCTAAAAAGCTTAAATTATATATGTAACTTTTTTTCTTTTTCTTTTTTAACATCTTTATTGGAGTATAATTGCTTTACAATGGTGTGTTACTTTCTGCTTTATAACAAACTGAATCAGTTATACATGTATCCCCATATCTCTTCTCTTTTGCAGCTCCCTCCCTCCCACCCTCCCTATCCCACCCTTCTAGGTGGTCACAAAGCACTGAGCTTTTCTCCCTGTGCTATGTGGCTGCTTCCCACTAGCTATCTATTGTACATTTGGCAGTGTATATATGTCCATGCCACTCTCTCACTCTGTCACAGCTTACTGTTCCCCCTCCCCATATCCTCAAGTCCATTCTGTAATAGGTCTCTGTCTTTATTCCCGTCTTGCCCCTAGGTTCTTCATGACCATTTTTTTTCCCCTAAGATTCCATATATACATGTTAGGATATGGTATTTGTTTTTCTCCTTCTGACTTACTTCACTCTGTATGACAGACTCTAGGTCCATCCACCTCATTACAAATAACTCAATTTCGTTTCTTTTTATGGCTGAGTAATATTCCAGTGTATATATGTGCCACATCTTCTTTATCCATTCATCTGTTGATGACACTTAGGTTGCTTCCATGTCCTGGCTAATGTAAATAGAGCTGCAATGAACATTTTGGTACATGACTCTCTTTGAATTATTGTTTTCTCAGGGTATATGCCCAGTAGTGGGATTGCTGGGTCATATAGAAGTTCTGTTTTTAGTTTTTTAAGGAACCTCCATACTGTTCTCCATAGTGGCTGTATCAATTTACATTCCCACCAACAGTGCAAGAGGGTTCTCTTTTCTCCACACCCTCTCCAGCACTTATTGTTTCTAGATTTTTTGACGATGGCCATCCTGACTGGTGTGAGATGATATCTCATTGTAGTTTTGATTTGCATTTCTCTAATGAATAATGATGTTGAGCATTCTTTCATGTGTTTGTTGGCAATCTGTATATCTTCTTTGGACACGTGTATTTAGGTCTTCTGCCCATTTTTGGATTGGGTTGTTTGTTTTTCTGATATTGAGCTGCAAGAGCTGCTTGTAAATTTTGGAGATTAATCCTTTGTCAGTTGCTTCATTTGCAAATATTTTCTCCCATTCTGAGGGTTCTCTTTTTGTCTTGTTTATGGTTTCCTTTGCTGTGCAAAAGCTTTGAAGTTTCATTACGTGCCATTTGTTTATTTTTGTTTTTATTTCCATTTCTCTAGGAGGTGGGTCAAAAAGGATCTTGCTGTGATTTATGTCGGAGTGTTCTGCCTATGTTTTTCTCTAGGACTTTGATAGTGTCTGGCCTTACATTTAGGTCTTTAATCCATTTTGAGTTTATTTTTGTGTATGGTGTTAGGGAATGTTCTAATTTCATACTTATACATGTACCTGTCCAGTTTTCCCAGCAGCACTTGCTGAAGAGGCTTTCTTTTCTCCACTGTATATTCTTGCCTCCTTTATCAAACATAAGGTGACCATATGTGCGTGGGTTTATCTCTGGGCTTTCTATCCTATTTCTGTTTTTGTGCCAGTACCATACTGTCTTGATTACTGTAGCTTTGTAGTATAGTGTGAGTCAGGGAGCCTGATTCCTCCAGCTCCGTTTTTCTTTCTCAAGGTTGCTTTGGCTATTCGGGGTCTTTTGTGTTTCCATACAAATTGTGAAATTTTTTATTCTAGTTCTGTGAAAAACGCCAGTAGTTGGATAGGGATTGCATTGAATCTGTAGATTGCTTTGGGTAGTAGAGTCATTTTCACAATGTTGATTCTTCCGATCCAAGAACATGGTATATCTCTCCATCTATTTGTATCATCTTTAATTTCTTTCATCAGTGTCTTATAATTTTCTGAATACCCGTCTTTTGTCTCCTTAGGAAGGTTTATTCCTAGATATTTTATTCTTTTTGTTGCAATGGTAAATGGGAATGTTTTCTTAATTTCACTTTCAGATTTTTCATCATTAGTGTGTAGGAATGCTAGAGATTTCTTAGCATTTATTTTGTATCCTGCAACTTTACCAAATTCATTGAATAGCTCTAGTAGTTTTCTGGAAGCATCTTTAGGATTCTCTATATATAGTATCACGTCATCCGCAAACAGTGACAGTTTTACTTCTTCTTTTCCGATTTGGGTTCGTTTTATTTCTTTTTCTTCTCTGACTGCTGTGGCTAAAACGTCCAAAACTATGTTGAATAATAGTGGTGAGAGTGGGAACCTTGTCTTGTTCCTGATCTTATTGGAAATGGTTTCAGGTTTTCACCATTGAGGACGAGGTTGGCTGTGGGTTTGTCATATATGGCCTCTATTATCTTGAGGAAAGTTCCATCTGTGCCTACTTTCTGGAAGGTTTTTATCCTAAATGGGTGTTGAATTTTGTCAAAAGCTTTCTCTGTATCTATTGAGATGATTATATGATTTATCTCCTTCAATTTGATAATATGGTGTATCACATTGATTGATTTGCATATATTGAAGAATCCTTGCATTCCTGGGATAAGCCCCACTTGATCATGGTGTATGATCCTTTTAATGTGCTGTTGGATTCTGTTTGCTAGTATTTTGTTGAGGATTTTTGCATCTATGTTCATCAGTGATATTGGCCTATAGTTTTCTTTCTTTGTGACATCTTTGTCTGGTTTCGGTATCAGGGAGATGGTGGTCTCGTAGAATGAGTTTGGGAGTGTTCCTCCCCCTGCTATATATTGGTAGAGTTTGAGAAGGATGGTTGTTAGCTCTTCTCTAAATGTTTGATAGAATTCACCTGTGAAGCCATCTGGTCCTGGGCTTTTGTTTGTTGGTAGATTTTTAATCACAGTTTGAATTTCAGTGCTTGTGATTGGTCTGTTCATATTTTCTATTTCTTCCTGGCTCAGTCTCGGAAGGTTGTGCCTTTCTAAGAATTTGTCCATTTCTTCCAGGTTGTCCATTTTATTGGCATAGAGTTGCTTGTAGTAATTTCTCATAATGCTTTGTATTGCTGCAGTGTAAGTTGTTACTTCTACTTTTTCACTTCTAAATCTATTGATTTGAGTCTTGTCCCTTTTTGTCTTGATGAGTCTGCCTAATGGTTTGTCAGTTTTGTTTATCTTCTCAGAAAACTAGCTTTTAGTATTATTGATCTTTGCTATCATTTCCTTCATTTCTTTTTCATTTATTTCTGATCTGATCTTTATGACTTCTTTCCTTCTGCTAACTTTGGGGTTTTTTTGTTCTTCTTTCTCTAATTGCTTTAGGTGTAAGGTTAGGTTGTTTATTTGAGGTGTTTCTTTTTTCTTAAGGGAGGATTGTATTGCTGTAAACTTCCCTCTTAAAACTGCTTTTGCTGTATCCCATAGGTTTTGGGTCATCGTGTTTTCATTGTCATTTGTTTCGAGGTATTTTTTGATTTCCTCTTTGATTTCTTCAGTGATCTCTTGGTTATTGTGTATTGTTTTGCCTCCATGTGTTTGTATTTTTTTCAGATTTTTTCCTGTAATTGATATCTGGTCTCATAGCGTTGTGGTTGGAAAAGATACGTGATACGATTTTAATTTTCTTAAATTTACAAAGGCTTGATTTGTGACCCAAGATATGATCTTTCCTGGAGAATGTTCCATGAGCACTTGAGAAGAATGTGTATTCTGTTGTTTTTGGATGGAATGTCCTATAAATATCAGTTAAGTCCATCTTGTTTAATGTATCATTTAAAGCTTGTGTTTATTTACGTATTTTCATTTTGGATGATTTGTCCATTGGTGAAAGTGGGGTGTTAAAGTCCCCTACTATTATTGTGTTACTGTCAATTTCCCCTTTTATGGCTGTTAGTATTTGCCTTATGTATTGAGGTGCTCCTATGTTGGGTGCATAAATGTTTACAATTGTTATATCTTCTTCTTGGATTGATCCCTTGATCATTATGTACTGTCCTTCTTTGTCTCTTCTAATAGTCTTTATTTTAAAGTCGATTTTGTCTGATGTGAGAATTGCTACTCCAGCTTTCTTTTGATTTCCATTTGCATGGAATATCTTTTTCCATCCCCTCACTTTCAGTCTGTACGTGTCCCTAAGTCTGAAGTGGGTCTCTTGTAGACAGCATATATACTGGTCTTATTTTTGTATCCATTCAGCCAGTCTGTGTCTTTTGGTTGGAGCATTTAATCCATTTACATTCAAGGTAATTATCGATATGTTTGTTCCTATTACCATTTTCTTAATTGTTTTGGGTTTGTTATTGTAGCTCTTTTCCTTCTCTTGTGTTTCCTGCCTAGAGAAGTTCCTTTAGCATTTGTTGTCAAGCTGGTTTGGTGGTGCTGAATTCTCTTAGCTTTTGCTTGTCTGTAAAGGTTTTAATTCCTCCATCAAATCTGAATGAGATCCATGCTGGGTAGAGTAATCTTGGTTGTAGGTTTTTCCCTTTCATCACTTTAAATATGTCCTGCTACTCCCTTCTGGCTTGCAGAGTTTCTCCTGAAAGATAAGCTGTTAACCTTATGGGGAATCTCTTGTGTGTTATTTGTTGTTTTTCCCTTGCTGCTTATAATATGTTTTCTTTGTATTTAATTTTTGATAGTTTGATTAATATGTGTCTTGGCGTGTTTCTCCTTGGATTTTTTCTGTATGGGACTCTCTGTGCTTCCTTGAGTTGATTAACTATTTCCTTTCCCATATTAGGGAAGTTTTCAACTATAATCTCTTCAAATATTTTCTCAGTCCCTTTCTTTTTCTCTTCTTCTACTGGGACCCCTGTAAGTCACATGTTGGTGCATTTAATATTGTCCCAGAGGTCTCTGAGACTGTCCTCAATTCTTTCCATTCTTTTTTCTTTATTCTGCTCTGCAGTAGTTATTTCACTATTTTATCTTCCAGGTCACTTATCCGTTCTTCTGCCTCAGTTATTCTGCTATTGATCCTTTCTAGACAATTTTTAATTTCATTTATTGTGTTATTCATCATTGTTTGCTCTTCTTCTAGGTCCTTGTTAAACGTTTCTTGTATTTTCTCTTTTCTATTTCCAAGATTTTTGATCATCTTTACTATCATTATTCTGAATTCTTTTTCAGGTAGACTGCCTGTTTCCTCTTCATTTGTTACGTCTGGTGGGTTTTTAACTTGCTCCTTCATCTGCTGTGTGTTTTTCTGTCTTCATTTTGCTTAGGTTACTGTGTTTGGGGTCTCCTTTTTGCAGGCTGCAGGTTTGTAGTTCCCATTGTTTTTGGTGTCTGTCCCAAGTGGCTAAGGTTGGTTCAGTGGGTTGTGTAGGCTTTCTGGTGGAGGGGACTAGCGCCTGTGTCCTGGTTGATGAGGCTGGATCTTGTCTTTCTGGTGGGCAGGTCCACGTCTGGTGGTGTGTTTTGGCGTGTCTGTGACCTTATGATTTTAGGCAACCCCTCTGCTAATGGATGGGGTTGTGTTCCTGTCTTGCTAATTGTTTGGCATAGGGTGTCCAGCACTGTAGCTTGCTGGTCGTTGAGTGAAGCTGAGTCTTGGCGTGGAGATGGAGATCTCTGGGAGATTTTCGCCGTTTGACATTCCGTGTGGCTGGGAGGTCTCTTGTGGACAAGTGACCTGAACTTGGGTCTCCCACCTCAGAGGCACAGCCCTGACGCCTGGCTGGAGCACCAAGAGCCTTTCATCCTCACAGCTCAGAATAAAAGGGAGAAAAAATAGAAAGAAAGAAGATAAAATAAAATTTAAAAAAATAAAGTAAAATAAAGTTATTAAAATAAAAAATTATTAAGAAAAAATTTTTAAAAAGTTAAAAAAAGCAAACACACACAAAAAACAGATGGAACCCTAGGACAAATGGTAAAAGCAAAGCTATACAGACGAAATCACACACAGAAGCATACACACAAAAGGAGAAAAAGGGAAAAATATATATATATATCTTTGCTCCCAAAGTCCACCTCCTCAGTTTGGGATGATTCATTGTCTATTCAGGTATTCCACAGATGCAGGGTACATCAAGTTGATTGTGGAGATTTAATCCTCTGCTCCTGAGGTTGCTGGGAGAAATTTCCCTTTCCCTTCTTTTTTTGCACAGCTCCTGGGGCTCAGCTTTGAATTTGGCCCCGCCTCTGCGTGTTGGTCGCCTGAGGGCATCTGTTCTTCGCTCACACAGGACGGGGTTAAAGGAGCCGCTCATTTGGCAGCTCTGGCTCACTCAGGCCTGGGGGAGGGAGGGGTATGGATGCAGGGCGAGCCTGCAGCAGCAGAGGCCTTCGTGACATTGCACCAGCCTGAGGCACACCATGTGTTCTCCCGGGGAAGTTGTCTCTGGATCCCGGGACCATGGCAGTGGCGGGCTGCACAGGCTCCCAGGAGGGGAGGTCTGGAGAGTGACCTCTGCTTGCACACAGACTTCTTCGTGGCGGCAGCAGCAGTCTTAGAGTCCCATGCCCGTCTCTGGGGTCTGCGCTGATAGCCGCGGCTCGCGCCCGTCTCTGGAGCTCCTTTAAGGGGTGCTCTTAATCCCCTCTCCTTGTGCACCAGGAAACAAAGAGGCCAGAAAAGTCTCTTGCCTCTTCGGCAGCTCCAGACTTTTCCCGGACCCCCTACCCGCTAGCTGTGGCGCATTGGCCCCCTTCAGGCTGTGTTCACGCCTCCAACCCCAGTCCTCTCCCTGCTCTCCAAGCCCGAGCCTCAGCTCCCAGCCCCGCCCGTCCCGGCGGGTGAGCAGACAAGCCTCTCGCGCTGGTGAGTGCTGGTCGGCACCGATCCTCTGTGCGGTAATCTCCCCGCCTTGCCCTCCGCACCCCTGTTGCTGCGCTCTCCTCCGTGGCTCGGAAGCTTCCCCCCTCCGCCACCCGCAGTCTCCGCCCATGAAGGGCCTTTCTAGTGTGTGTAAACCTTTCCTCCTTCACAGCTCCCTCCCACTGTTGCAGGTCCCATCCCTATTCTTTTGTCTCTGTTTATTCTTTTTTCTTTTGCCCTACCCAGGTACGTGGGGAGTTTCTTGCCTTTGGGGAGGTCTGAGGTCTTCTGCCAGTGTGCAGTAGATGTTCTGTAGGAGTTGTTCCACATGTAGATGTATTTACGATGTATTTGTGGGAAGGTAGGTGATCTCTGCGTCTTAGTCTTCCGCCATCTTGAAGCTCCTCCTATATGTAACTTTTAAAAGTGTTTCCCTGTGTTAATAAAATATTTTTTTTTTCAGTTAAGTGATACCATCTTGTCCGAGTTAGACAAAAGGGACTTCACTGTATTAGGTTGTTCTTGTGTTTATTTTTTTATTACGAAAATTGTCAAGTGTATAGAAAAGTAGAGAGAACAGTATAATGAAACCCCCAAATAACTATTGCCTAGGCCTAACAATTATTACAGTTTTCCATATTTATTTTATCTATTTTCTTGAAGTACTGTAAGTTGATTCTACATATTTATGTTTGAATTTTCAGCAAATGAGGACATTTTCCCACATAGCCATATATCTTGCGTGTTATTTAACAGCTTATTTATTTGAATGGTAAATGTATGCGCATAGTATAAAGTTTTTTAAAGTATATAGTGAAAATAAGTCTCACTCTTTTTTCTGTTCCCCATTCTGAATCCCTTCTTGTAGGCAACCACAGTAAACCAGTTTCTTGTGTATCCTCCCAGAGAAATTGTATACATTTACAAATGTATAAGTGTATGTATAGTTTTTCTTGTCACGCAAATGGTAGCATACTATGCAAACTGTTCCATACCCTTTTTTGTTTAATTTTTTCCATTTAATAGTATGACTTTTTTGGATTTTGTTCTACCTAGTGCATATAAGGCTTCATACACACACACGCGCGCACACACACACACCTGTATACTATTCCATTGTTGAATATAGCAAAAGTCTATCTATAGACATTTAAGTGTTTACTGTCTTCTGTTACTGTATATGTTGAGTATCTTTGTATATAAGTAATCTTGTTCTTCTGGACATTTAAGTGTTTACTGTCTTCTGTTACTGCATATGATATGAGTATCTCAGTATGTAAGTCATCTTGTTCTTCTGTGATTATATAAAGCCCTATAAGTTAATTGTTGGATCAGATGTTTGGGCATTTGAAATTTTAATAGATACTGCCTAATTGACTTTCAGAGTTTAAACCAATTTATACCCCTCCCCCAAAATGTGGAATACATGTTTTCATATACTTTAGCTAATATAATGTTATCTAACATTTTGATCTTTGTTCATCTGATAGGTAAAAAAGGATATCTCATTGGAATTTTAATTTATATTCTCTGAGTGAAATTGACTGTTTTTCCATATACTACAAAGCTATTTGAATTTCCTTTTTCTGTGAGCTTTGTCATTTTTGTTTACCTTGTGTGTGTATGTATGTAGAGGGCTTTGGTCTTTTTTTTAATATTAATTTATTTTATTATTATTATTTGTTTTGGGCGCACTGGGTCTTTGTTGGGGTGCATGAGCTTTCTCTAGTTGCGGTGAGTGGAGGCTACTCTTCATTGTGGTGCACAGGCTTCTCTTTGCTGTGGCTTCTCTTGTTGCAGAGCATGGGCTCTAGGCGCACAGGTTTCAGTAGTTGCAGCATGCAGGCTCAGTAGTTGCGGTATGCGGGCTCAGTAGTTGTGGCTTGCGGGCTCTAGAGGGCAGGCTCAGTAGTTGTGGCTCACGGGCTCTAGAGCACATGCTCAGTAGTTGTGGCACATGGGCTTAGTTGCTCCACTGCATGTGGGATCTTCCTGGACCAGGGATTGAATCCATGTCCCCTGCATTGGCAGGAGGATTCTTAACCACTGCGCCACCAGGGAAGTCCCCTCTGGTCTTTTTAATCCGTTGTTTGTGATGTGGGTTGCAATTTTTTTTCTTTTTGCTTGTTGCTTTTTTTTTTTACTTTGTTTATGGCTTTTATTGTTCTTTTGCACATGCATAAATATTTCATGTTTATGTAGTCTGATTTTATCAATCTTTTATGGTTCCTGGGTTTTATATTTACAAAAGTCCTTCTCTATTCTGAAATTATAAAAAGTATTTTTCATACTTTCTCTTAGTACTTTATGGTTTTTTAAAATGTTTAAATCTTTGATTCATTTGGAATTTGTTTTGGTTACCAGTTGTATTTGCTCATGTCTGTCCTTTCATTGAAATTTTCCACTGTAAAATAATAATTCTGTCTTGATGATTTAATAGCATATCTTAGTTTTTCCAATAGAAAGAAGTATTTTCCTATGAGGTCTTGGGGTCAAATTTTGAATGAAAACTGACCTGATACTTTGAGATATAGATGATGGCAACGTATAATTTTCAATATTACTGCTTGGAGAACTATTTCTTTAAGTAGGAGAAAGTCTGCATAAATGTAAAGAATGAAGGTTCTAGAGTTAAACTGCCTGCACTTTTAGCAGCAGAATTCCACAGCTTACTATCTCTCTGACCTTTGGCAAGTTAGTTAATCTCTCTGGGCCTCAATTTCCTTGTTTGGAGAATAGGGGTAATATCAGTACCTACTCATAGGATTGTGATGATGATTAAATGGGAAAAGATTGTAAAGTGCTTAGAATAGTAGTTGTTGAAATGCATTGAAAAAAATGTTGCTGTATTTGCTCTAGAATTTTTACTATGAATCACTGAATTTTTACTTTGAGTCACACAATCACTGTTCTTAAAATTCCACTTTACATTGATGAGTATTGGGGATTCCCTTCTCCAAATTCCTTTTATGAAAGCCTAAAGAAAGCAAAAGAATTCATTGTGATTTTTAAAATTATTATTCTTTACTGCTACTGCTTTTTAAAAATTTATTGCTTATAAGTGTCTAACTTTTTCATTTATTACAAACATAGTTTAAATTAAGAGAAAACTATTGTATACATATTTTAAAGCATAAAAGGATTTTTTTCACAAATGAGATCAATTTGTTAAATTGCCATTACTTCTGTATGCTAAATTCTTTTAGACATAGTATATGTATTATAAAGGGCTTGACTGTGTGCTTTTTGGCTGGTAAAGGGTAATAAATTGGTTATCTGTACCCCACTTATGTTTTTGTGTCCTTCTAAATTAGCTGTAATACTTAGGCAGACTATTCTATATAATAACTTTATCAGAAATAACAGAATACGTTTTTCAGAAAACCTTCACAGAAAGTACTACTAATCATTGAGAGTATTGCGACTTAATGCTTAGATAGGACTCCACATTCAAAGTAGTAGGATATTTACACATCCTACTTGTGCACCTTTAAATAAAGCACTTATAAAGTGATCTCATACAAATTTTAAAACTGGAAAAGGCTTGAAAGCAGGAATATAGGGATAGAACAAAGAGGAGAACCTCTGTGATTCCCTTTAGTCACTTTTATATAGATTAGAGCCCCCATTTAGAGAATTGACTTATTTACAAAAACTTGGAGTTGTGGGGGGCAATTTATAGAATGAATTCTTAGAGAATCATGGATCAGAGAAACTGGAGTATGGTAACTGATTTTTGGAATTATGTTATTTGGGGAAAAGAAATGGAAACAAGGGTTAAATTTTGCTATCTTGAG
Organism: Lagenorhynchus albirostris; assembly: GCF_949774975.1. Lineage (NCBI taxonomy): Eukaryota > Metazoa > Chordata > Mammalia > Artiodactyla > Delphinidae > Lagenorhynchus > Lagenorhynchus albirostris. The sequence goes on along the minus strand of NC_083101.1, from coordinate 74,871,604 downwards.
GAATGAGCTTGCTGAGGGAAACACTAGAGATGTGAATTTATTTGCTATTTGGAAAGGCCCTTTGAGAAAGATTGTTTTGCTCCATTCCATAGTGTTTGAGGGTTACATTTGAGCACTAGGTGATTTCATTTTTCTGAACTTGTTCTAAGGCTTTGTGGTACCCCAACTTAAAAAATATTAACAGTGTAATTTAGATACAAAAATATTAAAAGTGTAATTTAGATAAAAGTGTAATTTAGTTTTGGTTTTTTTTTTTTTTTTTTACTATATAGTTATGCAGGTTTGGACAAATTTATCTACCATCACAGCCACAATATAGACCCGTTCCATCATACCCAGAATTTCCCCCATGGCTCTTTGTAGTCCACTCCTTCTCCTGTGTCCAACCCTTGACAACCTGATTTATGTCCTCACACTTTTTCTTTTTCCGGAATGTCATATAGATAAATACAGTATATAGGCTTCTTTCACTTAGCATAATGCATTTGAGATTCACTTATGTTGCTGTGTATATAAGTAGTTCCTTCCTTTTCCTTGCTGAGTAGTTGATATTCCATTGCGTGGGTGAACCACAGTTTGCTTATCCATTCTCCAGTTCAGGTAATATAGTAGGCAGAAAAATGACTCTCTAATCTCCAGAACTTAAGAATGTGTTACTTTATATATTGAGAAAAGGGACGTTACAGATTTGGTTAAGGTTAAGGACTTTGAGATGGGGAGATTATCCTGGATTATCCAGGTTATCCCAGTCTCGTCACACTGAGTTATTAAAAGTGGAAGAGGAAGACAGAAGAAGAGTAGGTCAGAGAGATGTGACATGAGAAGACCTTGACTGGAAGCTGGGTAAGCAGCAAGGCAACAGGGATTTTGGCCCTACCATCTCAGGGAACAAATTTATGCCAACAATCCAAATGAGCAGGAAATGAATTCTCCCCTAGTCTCCAGAAAAGAGTGCAGCCTGTGGACACTTTGATTTTAGTCCAGTGAGACCCCTCCCAGACTTCTGACCTACAGAACTGTGATACACATTTATGTTGTTGTTTTAAACTATTGACCATATATGTGTTAGATCTGTTTCTGTACTCTATTCTGTTTTATTAATCCAGATGTTTATCCTTTCTCTAATACCATTACTATCTTGGTTACTGTAGCTTTTTACTCTTGAAATGTGATAGTGTGCATCCTTAAACTTGGTTATTCTTTTTCACAATTGTTTTGGCTACTCTAGTTTCTTTGCCTGTCTCTTATTTTTAATAGTAGAAAGCTCATAACTTGATAAGCTGGCATCATTCAGCCTCTAGTTTTACTCCCAGGATAGTGGCGAGAGAACCAAGGGTATATCTGTCGTTAGGCCAGTTTGCCTGATTCTTTGTTAGCTGACTTTTTCCAAAGTGGGAGGAATCCTTCTGGTTTGGTTCTCTCTTTATCCTTCTGTTGAGGTCTCTTCCCAGTATTTTTCTTTTAGACAAGAAATTGATTTTTTTTTCTGTTTAGCAATATATTTTAAACCTTAGTAATTCACATGTGTGGTTGTTCTTGATTACGTCCTACAGATCTCCCCAGTGTATTACTCTGATTTTAAAAAACAAATTCATTGGAGTTATAAGAAAGCATCACTCATAGAACCATATTTGGAGTAAAAGAAAGAAAGTTGGACTGATATTGGTTTGAGAACTTAAATCCCAAGGATAGATATAGGGCTCTTTTATAATTCAAGGCCAAGATTGTAAATTAAGGTGCTTTAAGGAGCATTGCAGATGGGAGAAGAGAATTGGGGAAATAAAAACTGTGTTTTTTTTTCCTTAATGGAAAAGACTACAAAAAACATTGCAAGATTCTTAACCCAAGCCAGATTTTTAGTGTGTTCCTTCCCTCCCCCCTTTTTTCTCTTCACCTCTTCTCTCTCCAGTTATAAAATTCTTATATGGTTTTAAAATGTTTGATAGAAATATTTAAATGTAATTTAACTATAAATTGGAATTCCTTTAGTTTTCCTAACTCTGACACTTAGTATGTTTTATTATGTTGGGGGAGACATAATTTTCTTACACTTTAAGACATTTCCTTTTTTGTTTCCGTCTTGCCTTTTATGCTCTTTAGTGAAAATCTTTAAATTGCATTACAGAACTCTGAATGTGTATGATAATTTTAGTTGCAAATCTACGTCTTGGAAAAATTAAAATTCCAAACTATTTTCTGGAACATTTTTTCAGCTTCAGATGATACTGATGTAAAAGCATCTAGCTTTTCACTTTTCAGCCACAAGGTGGTGTACTACCTCTACTGTCTGAAGTTTTTTCTGGTGATTTTCTTCAACAGCCTGATCAAATCCAACTTAAGAGAAAACAGAACATTATAAACATTCACTTTGGGCAATAAAAAAATTTGTTTATGACAGCAGATAGACTTTATAGAGGGGTCCAGTTTTATTTGAAGGGGATTTAAGGAGCTTTCACAGAGAAAATCAAATAATGCATAAAATAATGCACTTCACTACATTATTATTAACTTAAAATTTTTATTTGGAAATAATTTCAGAATTATTAAAATGTTGCAGGAATAAGAATAGTACAAGAAACATACATATATCCTTTACCTGGATTTACCTATTATTAACATTTAGTCCCATTTGCACACCTTCTCTTTATATACTTGTATATTTTCTTCTGAAACATTTGAGGCTAAGTTACATACATCATGACACTTTACCTCTAAATACTACATTGTACTTTTCCTAAAATAGTGATATTCTTTTTCATATAACCGCAATACATTGTTAACTTCAGTAAATTCAGCTTTAGTAAATTTAACATTGATACTTTTATCCAATCTGCCATCAGTATTTTAGTTTGTCACTTGATTCAGTAATTTCCTTTATAATGTTTTCCCCTCCAGTTGAGCAGTCTCAAGTCAGTTATAACATTTAATTGTCATGACTCTTTAGCCTCCTTTAACCTGGAATATTTCCACAGCCTTTCTTTGTCTTTTATAACATTGACTTTAACTCCCCTCCCTCTTTTTAATAGAACATTACTCATTTCCACTTGCAGTTTGTCTCATGATTCCTCATGATACAGATTATACATTCTCGGCTATAATGTTGCGTGAGTGATGTTGTGTCTTTATTAGGTATTGCATATGCAATATATGCATATATCCTTTTAATGGTGATGTTACATTATGTTTTTGTTCAAGTCATTTTTTGAAAAAGTTAGGTGTATATGTTTAGAAGAGAAATAAGTGCCATTCAGGTATTAGAGCAAACAAACATTTTCTCTAAAGGAATATACTTAGAAATAGATTAATGTTCCCAGTAGGTAAAGTCTAATTTGACGTAAGGCTTGAGGTGGCATATTTTAACTTTATTCTTTGCAGAGCTTTTTTTTTTTTCTTTTTTTTTGGCTGCGTTGGGTCGTCATTGCTGTGCTTGGGCTTTCTTTAGTGGTGGCGAGCGGGGGCTACTCTTCGTTGCAGTGGCTTCTCTTGCCATGGGCTCTAGGCATGCAGACTTCAGTAGTTGTGGCTCGTGGACTCTAGAGCGCAGGCTCAGTAGTTGTGGTGCACTGGCTTAGTTGCTCCGTGGCATGTGGGATCTTCCTGGACCAGGGATCGAACCCTTGTCCCCTGCATTGGTAGGCAGATTCTTAACCACTGTGCCACCAGGGAAGTCCCCTTTGCAAAGCTTTTAATGTGGTATATTGGCATTTAATCTGCCCCTAGATTGCCAGGGTGCGTTGTTGATATCCTCCTTGGGATATGCTAGTCATTCTGGTGAAAGAATAAAATCTGAGTAAGCAACATTAGACAGAAAGAAGGATAAAAAATGGAGCTATCTCAATTATAAATCTGTAAGATGTCATAGTACCAAGTTAAATATTTTCATAGTTTCTATTTGAGTTTGTACTGTATTAGTAAAATTTTAATACAGAACAAACTTATAAGTGCCAAATGTGTTGACTGGAAAGAAAATTGTAAACTTCTCAAAGAAATAATCACAAGTCTTTATCCTTTAGTTATTTGAGGGATTTGTTATTAAGTGGATATAAAAAGTTTTGTGAATACGAAAATTTCCTAGATATTTCTAGTATGTTAGTCTTAGGGTGTGTGTAAAAATTCTCAGAAGGTAATAGATACGTATTTTAAAGAAGATAGTTACTTTGAATATTTAAAATAATTAATGTCTTGACTTTTGCTGTAAAGTATTTGTAACATCAATATTATAATGGTATAATGCTCTCTAAGAAAGAGTATTAGTTTAGTTTACAGCTCTTTTGCAGAAATAGTGAATCAAGAACTTTTTTTATGGCATGATCTTATACATAATCCATTTACTTTGATTACATATGTATATTACAAATAAGATATGTATTTTCCACATCCTGTAGACACCAAAGCATTTGAGGTATGAAATTAGATGAATATAAAATAATTTGAGGCTTCCCTGGTGGCGCATTGGTTGAGAGTCCGCCTGCCGATGCAGGGGACACGGGTTCGTGCCCCAGTCCGGGAGGATCCCACATGCCGTGGAGCAGCTGGGCCCGTGAGCCATGGCCGCTGAGCCTGTGCGTCCGGAGCCTGTGCTCCGCAATGGGAGAGGCCACAACAGTGAGAGGCCCGCGTACAGCAAAAACAAACAAAAAAAAATAATTTGAATGCCAGAGTGCCCATTAAATTTAACAGTTGAACTTGAAAAATTACTAGATTCTTCTGTGAGTTATGACTTCTCCCATCAGCTACCCTGCAGAGTATTGGAAGGGAGAGAAAATTAACCTCGGTATTCATTCCAGGTTTGTTCCTTGATTTTACAAAGTATACTACTTAAATTGGTAGTAGTTTATAGCCGCTGCTTCTGACACTTGTATACATGTTTCTGAGTTTCCAGAATGTACTGAATGGTACCCTGGGGGCTGAGAAGAATTCACTGTCTTCTCAAGTGTATAACTTAATTCTAGGAACCTCAGCAGTAAATATTATTTCATTGAATAGTGTTTAAAAGATTGTTTTTATTTATTTTCATTCCTCAGACAAGACATCTGTGTAGATTCTACCTCATCCCTGAGAGAGAACAAGCAACCTGAAGGTTTGGAATTAAAACAAGGTATGGATCACGTACTTAACTTTTTCTGTAACATTTTACCTGAAAATTATAAGCATTTTACCAATAATAAATTTTCACAGTCTTCCAGTTTGCCCCCATTTTATAGATAGGGAAACAAAATAGTTTATTTAGTCTAAGATCCAGAGTAAGATATACATCCTTTATTTCATGACTCCTTTAGTCATTGGAGTGGTTCTGTCTTAGTGCTGTATGGTTACAGATGCCAACAGAAAGGTGTCATTTTTGAATAGTTTTAATTCAGTAATCTATTATATATTCTCACCTCCAAGATACTGTAGCTGTGTTAACTGGATATCTTTGGGTTGTATATGGGGAGAAAGTTTTATAGAGTAACTTTTTTCTGTCTTTTTTTTTGCTAGATATTTTATCCTTGTTTACTTTCTTCCTCATATATTATTTTCTATAAATCAGTAATTTTTGACATTACCAGCTAACAGAAGTAAAATGGTAGTTGTTATTTATTCAAGCCAGGTAGATGAATAGGGCTAATCTTTTAGATGTCTTTTTGTTGTTGTTGTTGTTTTCTCATGCCTAGTAGGGAAAACTGAATGTAAAAATAAATTTTTACTAGTTAGTCAAAGATTACTTCACATTTTTCCATTTTTCTGATGAAAATTACTTCAGAGCAGTGAGAATCTGTTGCAGCCAAGAGGGTTATGTTGTTTATTTTGTAGGCAGCTAGTCTTTGATGGCTTAGAATAGTTTCTCTAAAACTTGAATCATAAGAACTTATTTGGTAGAGAGAAACAGGTCATCAGTTTACTTAGGCAGAATTTCTTTTTTTAAGCCGTGGCCTGTACTACTAATGCTTAATTAAGAAAGGGAGGGACTTCCCTGGTGGCACAGTAGTTAACAATCCACCTGCCAGTGCAGGGGACACGGGTTCGATCCCTGGTCCCGGAAGATCCCACATGCTGCCGAGCCGCTATGCCGGTGCACCGCAACTACTGAGCCTGCTCTCTAGAGCCACAGGCCACAACTACTGAGCCCTTGTGCCACAACTACTGAAGCCCACTGTGCCTAGAGCCCATGCTTTGCAACAAGAGAAGCCACCATAATGAGAAGCCTGCACACGGCAAAGAAGAGTAGCCCCTGCTCGCCGCAACAAGAGAAGGCCCGTGTGCAGCAACGAAGACCCAATGCATCCAAAAATAAATAAATAAAATAAATAAATTAAAAACAAAAAAAACAAAATATGTATTTAAAAGAAAAAGGGAAAACGTTGATTAATTAATTTTGTGATTCCTTCAGTTTATGTGTAGTGAGAACAAAATCTAGATTTTCTGTAATTCTAACTTACGTTCTCTGGTGTTTATAAATATTTCTGATGATTTTGAGAATTCCAGTGCCAGACAAAGTTACATCTTTGTGCCCTTATCCTTCTCAGCACACCCATAGACAGAAACTCAGATTCATAGTTTTATTTACATTTGTTTGTCGTGTATCAATACATGCCAAGCACACATCGTTTCCATATAATGTAGTCATGGTCATTTAACTCTTATGCCCCATGTGTAATTTGACAGCACTGCTATTGTTTCTGCCTTTGTTCTGTTCTTTGCATTTAATGAGCAGAAGGTGTGGAGACTGTGCTGTTAAATTATCTGTGGAGAGAAGAACACCGTATACGTATACGTACAGCTGATGAACTTTGTTTTGCAGCAGAAACTAACACAACATTGTAAAGCAATTATACTCCAATAAAGATGTTAAAAAAAATCCTGAAAAATAAATTTAAAAAAAGAATGCCATATAAAGGATAGAAAAGTCTAGAATGGGCAGGTTGATTCCAGTTCCCAGGGAAAAAGGAATGGAGACCTCATTGTGCACATTAGCCAGTGCTGCCCTCTAAGGGAAGGGGTTTTTCTGCTTCTGTGTTCAGGTACCTGGACCTCTCTTCAGAATTCCCTTCCTGGTGCTAACAGCCTATTTTGCTGTGATATATATATATTTTTTATGGTAACTTCAGTAATTGGAAAATTAGCAATGGAGGTGAAGAAGGAGAGAAAAATAACTCAGTAACCAGATATCACAAAGCCTAGTTTTTTATGCTCAGGAGCCTTTATAGACACTCTTGGGTTCTCACCTCAGCATCAGAAACATCAAGAACACACTGTCATCAGTAAGTGACAGCAAGCAGAGGAGAGGAAACAGGAGATCCAAGCACAGCAGTTACCATTTTGCAGTACAGTTCCTGTTCATACTGTAACTAAATTTGTAGAAAATGGTTAAATTAAATTTCAGCTCTTTTTAGAAAGCAGTGAAATAAGTGAAGTCTTTTAGAAAAATGCCTATGAAGTGGTTAAAATTTTAAATTTTGTTGCATAATGGGATAAGCGTAAGTCATTTAGAAGACTCAATTATATGGAACTTTTTACAGACAAATATTAGTATAGCTGAAATCTGAACCAGATAGTAACTAACTTGCTTGGAGTTAACCAAGAAGGTGAGGTACCCCAGGAAACAAATCCTGACAGGCTCAGTAAAGATTATTGCCTTTATTTATTTATTTATTTTTATTATTATTATTTTTTTGCGGTACACGGTCCTCTCACTGTTGTGGCCTCTCCCGTTGTGGAGCACAGGCTCCGGACGCACAGGCTCAGCGGCCATGGCTCACGGGCCCAGCCGCTCCACAGCATGTGGGATCTTCCGGACCGGGGCACGAACCCGTGTCCCCTGCATCGGCAGGCGGACTCTCAACCACTGCGCCACCAGGGAAGCCCTTGCCTTTATTTTAAATGAACTAATATTGTCTGTCTTTAATATGCAGAACTTTCAAAATTGATTTAATATTATCTGTAACTTTCTATTTTTGCTCACAGTTATTAGCTCAATAAAAACAGAGCATAATTCTCCTTGTGAATGTGTTGTCATTTTATTTAATGACTTGACCATTTAAGAAAATTAATTGAAGCTTACTTAGCACTAAAGTAACCCTTTGCTCAGTAGACCAAAATATAAAGCAGCACTGAATTTTCCCTTTGTTCTTTCAGGATAAAATAAATCTTATATGCCCTATTAATGGTATATGATATTGACAAGTTATTTAAATTATATTTTCAGTTTTTTCAGTTTCTAAAATACTCAATATTGAGAAACAGTGACTATGAATTAGGTAAATTGAAAATGGCATTTCTTTGTCTAGTACTGGTATTATTTATCTTATCGATAGGAAATTTATTTATGAAACTGGCTGTGCTGAAGGTATCAGATTGTACACTAACTTTCACCTTCACTGTGCAAACATTATTTAAATATAAATATAATCTACTAGTTGATTGATTGGTCCTGTAGTAAAATAGGATTAGGATTAGTGTCCTAAGTCATTCATTTTTAGCAGGAGGGTAGTTGTATAAGAATGGTTTATATAAATTTTCTAAATTAGTCATTTGTGCTACAGTTAAGAAAAAAATGAAACTGCTGTTTGTCAAAGGTATTTAATGCATAGAAAATACTTCTAAAATATCAAACAAATCTTTGCTAATCTTAATGAGTTCTCTTCTATATATTTATCTATAAATAAATAAAGTTAAGACATTTAGTAATATTAAAACAATTTAAATTTTTGCTTTAAAGTTTACAACTGGGGTAAACTTTGTGTAATTTTGCAAATTATTCTCCTTTGTAACTTCAAGAATTAAAGTCTTATGTTTGCATTCCTTCTTGGAAATTGTTATGAGAAATTTTTTTTTTACTATACATGATTAATCAAATAGCTAAGTTAAAAATTGTGTATTTAGGTTGACGAGAAGAGTTGAGGTTTATAGTAGTCCCTTTAAAATATTTGAAGGGCTGTTAAATAGAAGACTGACTAGGCGTGTTCTGTATTGAGAATTTGAGAATAAAAGCAGGGCCAGTAGATAAGGTTATCATTAAACATGTTTGGATCGATTTATTTATTTCAAATAATCAGATGTATCAGAAAATGCATTGGGCTGCCTTCTGAGATACGTTCATCCCTATTGCTGAAGGTGTTTGAACACAGGTTGCACAAATGGCCACTTGGTGTTGCTGTTGTAGAGCAGATTCTCGCAATGTTTAAATATTTGGATGTTTGGCCTCGATCTTGAAGTTCCTTTCTATCAGATTTTCTAAAGAACAGGGCCTAGAGCAGTGTCTGCACTTGTGAAGAGTGCTTCTTAGTAACTGTTTTATTAAATTGTTTAATGGAAGAAGAATGAGATATACAATTTTTTCTATCTCTACGTTTTTCTGTTAGAGAAAAAGATGCTTGAGTTTTTAGTCTTTAAGCTGTATGATGGTTCCTTAAGATGCATTCATTTGAATACAGTTATAAAAATAAGTAATGTAACCACATGGTGTATAAAACGATTAAAATTAATAAGACATTGACTACATTTTACTCTGAATCTTTTACATTAACTTTCTCATGTGAAAATTATTCCTCTTTTCTATTAGAGAAAGATGTGCAAACACACACACAAAATGCACAGACTTTTGCTGTGGTTAGACTCAAATCTTGTCACTTTTTTTAAAGTAATGTAGTTGCCTCATGCAATTATATTTTGGCCTTCTAATTCAAGAGTTAATGAATGATAGGACTTCCCTGATGGCGCAGTGGTTAAGAATCCTGGGGTAGAGTGCAGGGCACACGGGTTTGATCCCTGGTCTCGGAAGATCCCACATGCCACAGAGCAACTAAGCCCGTGTGCCACAACTACTGAGTCTGTGCTCTAGAGCCCGCGAGCCACAACTACTGGAGCCTGCGTGCCACAACTACTGAAGCCCACGTGCCTAGAGCCAGTGCTTTGCAACAGGAGAAGCCACTGCAATGAGAAGCCTGCATGCTGCAACAAGAGTAGCCCCTGCTCACAGCAACTAGAGAAAGCCTGTGCACTGCAACGAAGACCCAATGCAGCCAAAAATAAATAAATAAATAAATAAATTAATTAAAAAACAGTTAATGAATGATAGCTTTAAGAATTACCTTGTTGAGAGCTTCAAGAATTCGAAAAGTAGACTTTAATAGGGGAAAATTGTTTTCAGTGGTTAAACCGTGTGATGAAAGTTTAGATAGGTATTTTCTTTGGGCTTCTTTCAGCCTTTCAGACCACTGATCACCACGGTG